>NC_056555.1:16613081-16926692 GCF_910596095.1 Thunnus maccoyii | reverse complement strand
TGGGTATTCCAGTTTAAGGTTGAAGGCACTGCTCTCTATTTAGAGGGATCTTTATTGGCACACAAGAAGAGGCAGTTAAAGAGATATGAATCATCACCAAGCAGAATTTAATCGTGTAATTCCTGTAGCCTTGTCAAGACCTGTCTGAATGAGCATGAAGGATTCCCCTCGAAGAAAGGATCCACAGATCTGAGACAGCACAAAGACTGTTTATTTTCACTTCCCAAAATGCCAGCGTGCTATCATAGTATTTGCAGTAGTAAGTAATTTTCAGGCAAATATGTCAAATATTAGCTGATGCTCATCTCTCACATGTGAATATTGGGTTGGATTTCTTCTCTTAATCTGAATAACTGAGTTTTGGGCTGTTTGTTGAACAAGACAAGTGAATATAGTGTGTCTGGGCTTTGGGAATTTTCCAGTATTTTTCCTACAAAATTAGAGTTGAAACGATTAGTCAGTTAACTGATGAGTCGAACAACAAGAACTAAACAGTCACTAAACAGTCATGATAAACAGTCATTTGAGTCATTTGTCAAACACAATTGCCAAGGAAATTATTATATCTAGGAAATTATAATGAACTTTTTTTCTTTGTTTTCAGACATTTCATTGACCAAACGAATAATTAACTGATTGAGAAAAGAAGGGGCAGCATAAGCAATGATGAAAATAATCATTAGTGTAAACAGGCCAGTAATAGCAACTCCTTCTCCTGTGATTTCTGTCTTTGTGAGAGGACTTCTATTGTGTTTAACTGTACACACCTTCTAAAGGCCACAGGGTTAGCAGATGAATTGTGCTTTGTGGCATTTTCCTGAAAGGTCTGCTCCTTTAAAATGCATCACATGAGACACGTACCGCTCTGCATGCAGGAGAGGGGCTTCCACAGGAAAAAGTGTCGAACTCGCCTGTCAGTGACGTCAGGATCTCCCCTTCCCTGTCATGTAATACTGAATTTCCCTCCATTATGTTTGTCTCCACGCTGCTGCCGTGTCCAGTGGAAAATGCCTGAAAGTGTGGAACAAATGTCATTGTTTTTCCCTTGACCATGGAGCAAGGGGGGGTTTTTTTTAGCAAGCGGACCGGTCAGTTATGTCGAGGCTACAGTTGACCTGGTGTTGATGGACCAACGGTTTCATTGTGTGATGTTTTGGAGACTCATAACTGCAGTATGAGGCTCTTGTCAGTGAGCTCTGCACAGTCTGGATAAGTCAGTAATCAAAAGGCTCCTCATTTAAAAGGCTGTATCCCTCCGAGAGCAGCAGCCCTGTGCAGCTGTTGAGCTCACATGAGGAAGGAGGGCAGAGGTGATTGACTGACAGGGAAAGAAAATCAAGGTCACGACCCACAGTTGTCATGGAAACTTATGACTTCCAAGCTTGTGCGCATGAGAGAGAAAGAAGCAAAAGAATGACTGTATTTTTTTTTTTTTCTTCTCTCATAGCTCAGGCGGGATTTAGCAATGTCCTGCTGTGAAACCGCAATATTGAAGGGATAGATCAGCTCAGCTGCACTCCCAGCCTGTGAGATATTGCAAGCGTTTTATGCAACAAAAGAAGGAAATGGAAACAGAGAACTACCTCTTGATGGGGGGAGAAAAGAATCTTAGTCAGATAAGCAATTTTTATGTGATTAAGACATTGGCAAAGTAGTAGAGTATTTTTTCAGCTTGCTTGTTATGTAATCATGATCTTTTCCTGCAACCCCCATGATTAGCATTTGTGCTGATTATTTCAGTTAGTTGAATGTTCTTTTCCTCTCCTGAATTTCAAGTAATTCTCAGTAGGGCTGCAGTTAACAGTTATTGTGATTATCAATCAATCTGTTGATCATTTTTTCAATTAACTGATTGATTATTAGATGTATTTTATATTAGAAAATAGGCAAGGCAAGTTTATTTGTATAGCACATTTCAACAACAAGGTAATTCAAAGTGCTTAAAATAGTTTAAAATGCCCTTTACAGTTCCCTAAAGGTGTCTTCAACCTACACACAACAGTCTGAAACACAAAGATATTTAGTTTATTATTACATAAGACAAAGAAAAGCTGTAAAGCATCACACGTGTTTTGCGTTTTTGCTTGAAAAATGATTTGGAAATGATCAATTATGAAAATATTTCAGCTCTGGCTTATTAATTTGTGACATAGTTCCTTTCCAAGAAAGCAGCAAGTCAGTTCCTCTTGTATTTAAAACCTCAGTGACAAAGTCATACATTCACATTTTGACAAAACCTGTAAGCCATGTGGGTTCTTGCACGTGTTGACAGTCCAGGCAGACAAGGCTGGGAGGTCTCGCTATTTTGCACGGAGCAAATATGACACTTTAACCCTCAGAATAACTCGACTTACTGTGCACACATTTCCCCTTTCCTGCAGTTACTGATTAGCGGGGACCAGCAGAGCCAGACGGAGGCAGAATGAATTGTTGAGATTGTATGACATTAGAGTGGCGATGTCCTTGCTCTGCACTGCTGATAAGAGTTTGTTCTTGATGTAGTGAAGTTTAAATATCCCACATATACACAACGAGTGAGTGATTTATGAAGTCGGTGTGCGCACAGTCTGTGATCACTCAGGTTCGTACGCTGGCACTCTGATTATGTCTTTCAGACACTTATATAAACACACACAGCTTTAGGGCAGGCATGCATGTGCCTGTCACCTGTGCATGCGCTCATCCCTGCGGTTTGTGTGTATCCTGTTTCCTGCTCTTCAGCTCCATTAATGACACTGTTTGTCTGTGACAACCACCAAAGCACTCTGAGAAACATAAACACTGGATGGTGGGAAATATATCAGAAGCCTCCTCTTGTTTTTGTCATGCCATCTTTCCAACAATTTGTACAGCCTGTCCGTCCCTTCGGTCGTCATTATCCATCTCCATTTTGCGCCCGCAGTAAAGGTCACTGGCTTCTCATGTGTCTGGAGCTTAGACATGACTCAGGTCTTCTCGATCCAGCAGCTCAGCACCCATTCATGTGCTTCTAATAACAAACCTGGTCATCTCTCGCTTTTGCTGTCTCACCCTCTGTCTCTCCTCCCTCCCCTCGTCTTCAGTGTCTCACCGGTTGAAGTCAGCCTGATCTATGCAAGGTAGAATACAAGTGATTTGTTTTTGTAAAATGCGGTAGATAGATAAATAGTAGCAGTGTGGGAACTTGCTTAATGTGCCAAGGTTCAGTTTAGGCATGGTAGCACTGAGGAATGCATTTTTCACTTCTATCTTAAGGCTGTTGTCAGCAGCTGAATTCCAGCATGATTAGTACATTTACTTATCAGCCGTTAGTGGATATCATTGTTGAGTTTGATTACATAATCTCTAAGACTGTAAAGCCCCCTTCAGCCAATCTCAGGAAAAATCGAATAAGGTGTTTCTGCGGCCTTGATGAAATCATGCATTTGTGTTTGATTTCCACTTCATGTTTAAAGGGCAAAAACACAGTGCAAGCGAGTAACATATTCATCCAACATTCTCCACATATTCCCCTCATTTCCATGTGTTTTTCTTTTTTTTTTTTTTTTTTTTTTGCTTTGTGCAGAGCAGCACACAGTGTTGAATTTTCCAGCGTTCTCTCGTAGAGCGGCCAGCTGAGTGGACTTCAGACCTCAGCTTAGTCAACAGCATTGTTTACAGTTCTGGGTCAAGCCACGTTCAATTGTTTAACGCAGTCCAGTCATGTCCTACAGAGCCAAGGGTGTGCAGATGTTTGTTCCTGTTTGCTGTCGATTACATCAGACCTGGAAAACAACCTTTTGTGATGAAGGAATTCCCAATACTTTGTTGTGGCTTAAGTGTTTCGGAAAGACAAGGTTAATTTCCATTCATCTATGTCGTTATGTTTTAATTTCAAAGCTCAGTTTACAGCTAGATGAGAAAATCCACACTCATAAAGACTGTTTCTCAAAATGTTTCATGTCAATATCTCCTAAAAGCATCAACATTCATCCTAAAAATATCCCTTTATTGATATAAAGGTGTTTAGTTAAACGTTATGTGATATTTGCAATGCCGTCAATCATCTCAGTCCTTCCTTCCTGTGCTGTTTACCAAAAGAGGAACATGTCCACTACTAAAGTTGTCGTTACACATAAGGCCGGTTGCCATGTTTAGAGCAGATATTCGTGGCTCGTTCCATGTGTCCCTTGTGTGTCACCCTCTTGTGCAGCAGCACAGGGATGGCTGAATGAAGAATATGAACAGCTGGTAGGGAAAGGCAGAAGGGAACAAGAGGACAACCCTGATCAACCCTGATAATGTTTTGTGGACGTGTCATGTGTTTTTTTTTTCTTTTGCATATACACACTTCTAGTAGAATTTGACTGATCGATCTGTGTCTCATCAGTAATCACTTTGATGAATGATCTCCTTGAGAATTAGGCAAACCACACAGTACATTAATATTAATGCTTATGGAGGTTTGAGGCAACAGAGAAAGCTGGACTTTTGCCCAGGTTTGTATACAGTGTGTGTTTATTTGTGTAAGCGGCTCAAAGGTCTTGGATTCATAATTATTTCAAACCCGACAGGAGACAGTAAACAAGCTTGAGATCTTTTATGAATGATATACAAGCAGAGCCTGGAGATGTATTAATATATTATGAATATATTGCAGTAATTGCAATAACATATCATAATATTTTAATGTATCTAACAATCTACAAGTAAAAATAGTTCAAAATGCCTGTTAAAATATCCCAGAACCCAAAAGTTCTCCATCAAATGTTTTGTTTTGTCCAAAGAGTCCAAAACACTAAAAATATTCAGTTAACTATCATTTATAACAAAAAACAGCAGCAAATCCTCACATTTGAGCAGCTGGAACCAGTGAATCTTTGGCATTTTTGCTTGAAAAATGAAACGATTCATCTGTTATAAAACTAGATAAATTTTCTGGGGATCAACTAATGAGATGTTGACCCAGCTTTAAATATTTTAAGTATTGATAACATTGTGAAATAGCTTGAATGTTGTATGTTCCTGTTGTTAAAGGCCGTATTGCAGTTCAGTGATGTAATGTTTTGAGCTCATTAAAGTGTGTCTGGTCTGTCTCATTATCTTCACATGAACAATATAACGATATGAGTCAGCAACATCGTGATATTTGATGCGTCAGTATCACCCTCATATATATTACATGCTCTACATACAAGATTACATCTGTCATTCATTAGAAAGCAGAAGTAAAATTAAACATCTGGTTTTCTCTAGAAGCAGTGACAGATAACATCTGCTGGTGTGTGTTTCTGGCTGTTTGACTGACCTGATTGTAAACTACAAACACAGTTAAAGGAAAGATTGTTCATTTGCCTCCCGTTCCTGCAGCGACCACAATACTACCCTCTGTCCCAGTGTCGCCCTGGAGGGCACGGGCCACTGACCATTGACCAACACACACACATGCACACAGTCACGCTCAGAGCAACAGCCCTCATCGTTGCTTGTCAACTGAAAGAGGCTCTGTTCACACTTGGCACTAAAAATGCAGCTTGTGTGATCCAATCAAGTGGACTGCTCCGAATCATGGATGGGAATTTTGTCGGATATTATTAACGTGTAACTGACTGACAATCAGATAAAAATAAAAGAAGGGATGAGTCAGTGATGGAGAAAGAGAGACTCACATGGCTGCATTTGGGCCTTTTTTAATTGTTACTAATTATTAAATCGGAAGAGACTGTTTTTAATGTCAACAAGCAGTTAAGCACCCAACCTGACGAATAAATCCTACTAAACTGTGGGTGTGAACGAACTCATAATACTCAGCTACACAGTACACGACAAGGTCAAAACACAACAGGCTCAAAACAGGGCAGCTAAATTTAAAAGGACACGAATCCAAGTCTCTTTAATGTGCCAATCATACACCAACAAATGGCTCTAAATATTTTATTTAGATTTTTAAAAATGTTTATTAACTGTTAACTATCACATTATGTTTTCTTTACATTTTATTTAACATGCAGTGCTGCTTCAAAGCCATCACCACACTACTAGAATAAATATCTGGGAGGAAACACTGAATCTTTTTTATTTACTCATTCTTATAGTCAAATTTGAATATATTGAGTCTAGAAATACTGTTTTTATTTGTAGAAAGTAAATTCCCCAAATGATAAATGTTGCTTAAACTCTCAAATTCACAGAAAAAGTACTGAGTATATAAGCTCAGTGTTGTAGCTGCTGTCATGACTCAAACATAGTCAGAAACATATGTTGTATGTAACGTGAACACAAAAGCTCCTCTGAACGGATTATTAGCCTGTTGAACTCTACGTATAGCAGAAAAAAACTCCTTCACACAGCTGATTTGTTATTGCCAAACAACAAATATTATAACTACTGATTATGTTCTTCATCACTTGATTTATCAGTTATCCAACTAATCAGTTAATCATTCTATTAATTGACATTTACACACATTGAGTTGTTGAAAATTATTAATTTTCTCTGGAATGACAAATGCTTCTTCTGTGTAGAAGTATTTACTGTTTCACCAGAGATGCAACCAAGCTGGAAGGTAAATTCTGATCTCAAGTGGTCACTTGAAGTGAATTCTGGACGAGTTTTGATGCTGCAGTTTGTCGCAGCTGGTCGTCGACACAATCTGCACATATATGGTTACAAGATACCAGATCTGAACAGGAGCAGCCGCACTGTAGAGGAAGAAGAAGAGGCTCCCCAGCTGATGGGAGGACGAGACGAGGAATGAGAAACTGAGCAGGGAGGAAGAGGATGGAGGAGAGGAATGAAGGGGGATGAATAAAGAGAGACTGTTCAAGGGGGGCTGTTGAGTTTAGAGTGATGGACATGAGGAGAGAAGAGGGTGAGGGGTGGGGGGGGGGGGGCAGGGGCATTAACAGAGGACTGTCTGTCGTAGCAGTCTGAAGGAAACGGAAGCTGCCCCGCTGTGTGTTTCTTGACAGTTTCTTTTTCTCTCCCTCTCTAAAAGTCACTCATGCACCCGCAGAGAGATAGAGAGAGAGAGAGCTGCAAGAAACCGCTGTGGTTTCAGTTTGCCATGTGTTGAGGGTGGTGAGATTATAGAAATGGACGAAAACACTGCTGCCTAGATTATCAAACCAAATCACACTCTTCCACTGCCCTCCTCTCCCCCTCTCTGTAGCCGTCCTCTGAACTATTTCTTTCTTCCTCATAGTATTCACCCTCTTATCTGCGTCTCATCCACAGCAGTTGTCTCTTAAGGAATGTTGTTGTGACAGCGTGATAGTGTTATCGTGTTTCAGCTGTTGGTTTCATTGTACACGTAGAGAGACAAAGTGTAACGGACTGATTCAAAGACGCGTTTCCCTTCCTCTTTGTTGCACTTACAGTATTTAGTGTCGCAGCTTTCTTGAATGTCAGCTTATCTCTTGGTTTATTTGAGCAAAAACTTAATCAAAGCTGGGAAAGGTTAAGCACTGTAATACATCTTGATAACATTTATACTGTATGTATGTACTTAAAGATGTAGTTTTTGATCAGTTCTTAGATCATTTCAAATGTGTTTTTTGAATTTTGCAATTGAAAAAATGTTTTCAAGAAGTAAGAGAAGTTTTTACCTCTCTTTACAGGCTGAAAAAGCTGCAACTGTAACACATTTTAAGCAGTTTTCTTTTTTAAATTCATTAATTAATTTACACAATAAAATAAACAATACAATAAAATGTCAAAAATAATGAAAACTGCCTCTAAGACACCAGATTAAAGTGACTCTTACAAGAAAACTAAACTTAAATGCCATGTCAAAAATGATCTAATTACTGCAAATGGCGCCGCTTTTGGAAAAAACAGAATAAATCAATTAAAAGACTATCAAAATTACAGCTGATTCATATAAATACATTAATTGTCAATTAATTTGTTAATTGAACAAGTGAAGTATTTTAATACCACCATAGATGTTATACTAAACATTCCTTTACTGAAAACAGTTATTCTGGTAAGGCAATATGATATTATTAACTTATTTGTATTAATCATATTCAAATATGTTTATTGATTAATTGGGCTTTTCTCATTTGTTTCCAGGCCCTACACACTGAGTGTAACTCAGGGCAGCAGCGATGTCGGGCTCCTACGATGACTCCATGATCGATGTGTCCAGTGATAGTTTCTGGGAGGTGAGAAGCTACCAGCTCTTACAGCTCTTGCGTTATACTACAATGGAATAAATCTGTTGAATATAATATTGCTGCAGAATTTTTTAAATAAGTGAACAATCAGCAGCACCTTCAAGGAAATCTTGTGCATACTAACTAACCTTTCCCTGTCTTTTCTGTCTGTGTCTCTGTCGTTGGTTCTCAGGTCGGTAACTACAAGCGTACAGTGAAACGGGTAGACGATGGCAACCGACTCTGCAACGACCTCATGAACTGTCTTCATGAGCGGGCGCGTATTGAAAAGTCCTACGCTCAGCAGCTCACAGAATGGGGCAAACGCTGGCGGCAGCTCATAGAGAAAGGTAGGCAACAAAAAAAATACCAAAATTCTTTCTTTACAACGACTCTCTTTTATAAAACTGCCAAAAATTTTGAAAAACAAGACATAATTTCATTTAGGACATCAGCTGTGGTTGAAAATAGATTTAGTGATTATGCTCTTAGCTCAGTAAGTAACTGCAAAATATTAGTAATGTATTTCCTGGACACTGACTGGTGAATAACCTTTGCCTCAGGACCTCAGTACGGTACCTTGGAGCGGGCATGGTCTGCTCTGTGCACGGAGGCGGAGAAGGTGAGCGAGCTCCACATGGAGGTGAAAGCGGCGCTGATGGGAGAAGACTATGAGAAGCTGAAGAACTGGCAGAGAGACGCCTACCACAAACAGATGATCGGCGGCTTCAAAGAGACTAAAGAGGCAGACGACGGATTTCGCAAGGCTCAGAAACCCTGGGCCAAGAAACTCAAAGAGGTGTGGATTTCAGACTTCACATGAACTCATATGTAGCAAACTATAAACAGTCCCCACAAGCAAGTCATTTTTCAACTCAATTACAGCCGAGACTATCAATTTTACCCTTCAGTCCACATGATCACATATTACTGACTCACCATTGTTTTCTCTCCATGACGACCTGCTTACTAAACAACAGAGCAGAAGCGCCATTATAACCTCTTAGTGTTGCTCTTGTTTGAGAAACCAAATAACCACCCAGTTATCTTCCATTTCTTTGACTGTCAGCTGACAGGAAGGAAACTTGTGAGGGGTTTTTGTAGGCAGACGAGCACCTCTCTTGGTTCAAAATCAGGTCAATGTATTTCCCACTGCGGATTTCATTCAAGCAGCCTGTTTACTTGGCAGAACACACATTCCTTTCCATTTGTGTACATTTGCGTTTTAAAGTATGTGTCTGTTCAAAGCCGCTCGCCCCTTTTGCATCCTCCAGGCTCCTTGCCCTTATTTCCTGTGTGTGATGTCACAAGAGGGGGCGGTGACATCCTGGACTTGTGTCATTAAGTAGGGACAGAACAATACAGTTTTGTAACCATAGTGATATATTGATCTGGTGGACGACAGGGAGGAAATGAGGCTAATTAACTGGACGAGAAAATGGGTAACTGTCATGGGTGATGTGGACAATGTGTCAATAGGGACACATACATTCATTCTAAACTGGATACAGTATTTGACCAGACATGTCGTCCTAAGCCGTCATTCATGTGTTTTTAGTGGATTGACATTTCGTCCTGTGCCTGTTATGTCAAATTAGCGAGGACAGGCTGTTCTTGTTGTATGTTAAGTGTCCTCTACTTGACCACATGATTTGTACAATAGGGACATGGCCGCTCTGGCCTCAGCCCAAGTTACACTGGGCACTGCCCAAGACACTCACATGCTTCCTCATCTCTTATCTGCTAGACTTTAAATATGAACAATGAAATAGAGGAGTGCTGTATTCGTCCTGTCATAAATGCATCACACATGAAACTCATCAGGCACGATGAGTGTACTCTCCTTCCTCATGTGAGTCTCCTACTATATGTAAAGTGTCATCGGGATTTTTCCATTCATTTCGACATCAAAGTGTCTTGAGCCTCAAATTATCAAGTTTCTTTACATAGGATGTTAATTGGAATGATTCCAAAAATAACAAATGACACAAACTTAGTTTTTAGGTACAGCAGTGAACATGTGCTGTCAATGTTATTAATAAAAAGAAATCAAATGTCCTCAGTTCCTTTAAAATGGCACAGAGGCAGCAAAATTTATGCAAATTTGAAGAAGAAAGAAGAAGATGGATGTGTAGGACTGATAACATGTTAAGCTGATTATACTGAACTTCTTAAAATACAATGTTTGCATAATACAGAAATACATAATACATAAACGTTTTTTGTAAATGACTGTTAGGGACGGTTAAGATTGTGTGTCAGCCACATGCAACCAATCCACATTACATATAGTCACTTTCTCAATATCATTCCATCAGTGACATTCATTTAGTCATGGTGGGCCATTTGCTCAGTTTTTAGTCCCACTGCAATCATGTTACCCTGAGTTTAGGTATCAAAATCAATATCTGGAGAGAAAAGGTTGAGTCAGTGGATTCCAGTTGTCCAACACATTTATCCAAAAAGAGGCCTAAAAACTGAAGTCAGCCATATGTAAAGTGAGACTCCAGTGTTTGTTTGCGTTGCCTAAACACTGAAATCACATTAAAGCAACGGTCGTAAATCAGCATAGCCTACTGATCATCTCACTGAATGTTCAGGAATTTTTAAAAAGATTTGTTACAATATACAATACAATGCAAGAGCCACAATTGGCATTAGATCTTTATTAAAACAGATTAAATACTGCATGTTTTTTAGTCATTTTGAGGCTTAAATTAGTTATAACAATACATTCTTTAATCTGCACATCTTGCTCTTAGTTACTTGGTTATACGCAGGTGTGGTGCTAGTTCCTGTATTTTATTTTATTGGTGTTGACGATGACGGTGGTGGTGATGGAATCCACAGATGGAGATGATGAAGAAGTCTTACCACTCCGCCTGCAAAGAGGAGAAGCTGGCGGCCAGCAGGGAGACCAACAGCAAGCTGGAGAGCAACAATAATCCCGAAGCCCAAAAGAAGCTCCAAGAAAAAGTGGAGAAGTGTCAGCAGGAGGTGCAGAAGGTAGGACTTTTAAAAAAATGAGAATGATATACTGCATACTATAAGACCATCTATCATGAGAGCATTAATTCATGTTTTTAAGTGTGTTTTAATTGTCTCATCTTCATCCAGACTAAGGAACGCTACGAAAAATCCCTTGAAGAGCTCGACAAGTTGACCCCTCAGTATATGGAGAACATGGAGCAGGTGTTTGAGCAGTGGCAGCAGTTTGAAGACAAACGCATTCGCTTTTTCAGAGAGCTGTTGCTAGAGGTTAAACAGCACCTGGACCTCTCAACCAATCACAGGTCAGACATTATCTAGAGGGACATTTAACTTTGCCTTCATGTAGACTGAGGCTAGTTTTCAAAAAATTAAAGGATAAAAAGATAGATGTGGGTATTGCAGCTGATTAGCATGTCTGTGAGAGATGCTCGACATTTCCTGAACTGCACAAAAAATAAAGTACTTCCTGTATTTTCTTCGTAGATTCCAGACAGTTTATCACACGCTGGAAGACACAGTCTCTGCTACTGATGCTGAAGAGGACCTAAAATGGTTCCGGTCCAATCACGGCCCCGGCATGCCAATGAACTGGCCCCAGTTTGAGGTACTATACTACTTGGTTTATACTAATAAAAAAAGCAGAAGAAAAGAGAGGGAAGGCTAAAGGTTTGATGTGGGAAAAAATGGAGCAGGACCATCCAGAGGGGTTCTCAAGAGGCTCCAAAAATGTTTTCCTGTCACAGACGCACATTAAGTCATGGTGCCTCACTTTAGTTTATCCAAGGGACTCTTAAGGGAAGATTTTTGTTGCTGCTGACTTGAGGATATACGGTAACAGTCTGTATATATTATTTAGTGAGTTAATTATGAATGAATTACAGTCCTTACTTATATTTAGATGCCTGTCATCTCCTCTTAAGGACTACTGATGCTCTTCCAGGCTCAACTGTGAGAACTACCAGCCGAGAGGACCAGGAAAATTGACTTAAAAGTGATACTTAAAAATGCCTCAGGGAAAAAAAAAACACCATGTTACACTTAACCCAAGAAGGAGTTACAGCCTAGTTTAGTTTTTTTTTCATTGATGTATGCTGTTTGGCAGCAGGGATAGAGGTAAATCTATCCTCAGCGGTCAGAGTGGCAGTGAGAGGGATGTAGTTTATGTCATGAACCTAGCAGAAAGTGAAATAAGAAAATAAGGGGAAGGGAGGCAAAGAGATGCTGCATGCGCTTGTAATGCTACAATTTCTAGTGCTGTCAAGTGCTCTTGCAGGAATAGATGTTCCAGCAGGGCGCCTTCCTCCACTTCTATCATCACCAGGCTGTTTTTCTTTCTCTGTGACAAGATACATACCAAAGAAGTGAGACGAAGTGAAGTGAGATACTTCCGACAGAGTAGATATCAGCAAGAAACTTGAATGAATAATGAGTTTGTGTTCAAAAACAACACGGCACTCTCCTATCTGAATTGTTTTGGAATCCCTGAATTACTTTGCTGATATGAGTCACTGCTACATTCACAAACTAACATTTCTGCAGCTACTAGGCGTGTACTCCACAGTTTTAAGGATCAGACTGTATTGTTCGCATTAACCCTGTTCCATACCTGCTTCCCTTTTCCCCATGTCTGACAGAATTTGGACCGGGCCCATCCTCGCTCCTTTAAGAGAAGGTCCATTGTAGTGAGTTCTGCATGGGAGGGCTGTTCTGTCACAGCAGCCATGGGGAGGGGAGGGGGCGATCCTTTGCACATTATAACTCTCACTCCTTACTGCTTCCATTCGTGTGTGTGTGTGTGTGTGTGTTTGAGGTGGTTTTTATCTTTAATACATGTGGCCGCAAATAATTTAAAAAAAAACAAACATGTAGAACTACAGGATGTTTACATACAGTTCCTTTTCCTGGATAACAGAATTACTAGAAATACTCTGTACTACTTTTAACACAGCTCTGACTTTACGCTCTTTTCTAACCTTTGAACTCTGACCCCTCAGTGGCCCCCATCAGTCATTATTCCTACCCATACGAACCCTGCAGTGTGTCACATGATGCCAACACGGCCCATCAATGTCACAGGGTCTCAGAGGTCATTAGCCAGGCATGAACATACACCTTTTGATCTTTTAAGATTGAGACGCCTGGTAAGTCCGAGGGGTCAGACGAGGACCAGGGAAAAAAGCTCTGAGGTCATCATCTGTAATTTAGGAGGGACATTACGGCCGTTGTCTGAATTATGTTAATTTATTTAAGACTTCTAGCTCCAACATAAGATTGACATCATGCTGCCATGTTGTGATAGTTACTGGAAATTTCCACCTTCATTCAAATAAGCTTTTAAGTTAATTATTAAAAATGTAGGTCTGGTTAATAAATTAAATCAATCACATCAATAAAAAAAATAGCTATACTATATCTGTATACAAACATAATGGCCTTTACTATGACAGTGTTGCTGTCATTTGATTGGACCATCTCTCTTCTGCTCCGTTCTCCCTGGTTAGCCTCTGGTGGAGGGGAGACTGCCTGGTGCTGTGTTTCTTTCAACAGGTGATGGATTTGCTGTACATGGGTTCATTTGATCCGACTTACACCGTGCTGTATAAACACACATGCATGTACAGTTTGGAAATCCAGAGTCAAGTGTCACAACCTGGAAAAAAAACTGTTCCACTGATTTCAAACTGTGTTGAAGTGTGTGTTTTCCTTTGCTGTGAGATGTTCTCCCGCTACTATAAACCAAGCTCAACCACTCCAACAAGCAGTCAGAGGTGCAGTATTTGACTGGAATGTGTGTGTGTCCACTAGGACTGGTCCATAGACCTGAACCGGACCCTAAGCAGACGAGAAAAGAAGAAGCCATCAGAGGGCGTCACACTGACAGGCATCAGTCAAACTGGGTCAGACCAGCCTGTTCAGCCTGCCAAGACCAGCAGCAGGTAGATATCTGATCACTCACTGACTCACTTTTTCTGTCTCTAACAAACACATAAAGTTGAGCATCTGTTCTCAGTGCACACACACACTCTCTCTCTCTCCCTCCTTAATCCAAATTTACAACATCAGATAATCGAGTGCACCACACATGGCATCTTCCCCATCAGGAATGCTTGTAAACCGTTGCATAAGGGAAGCTCCGGGTGTGACGTCTAGTTGTACGGCTGTTTCCCCAACAACAGTAAACATTTTCATACAGATTGTTGGGAAAGAAGTTGTTCTCAGGAGACTGGAATCCTCTGGTGCATAGTTGAGCACGTGCCAAAAAAAGTAATGTGGAAATATTACTCTCACACTCTGAGACAATCATTGCATGAATATTAGTAGTGGAAAGTTAAAAGAAGGAGGGATTAGCGATCAAATTACACACCTGCACTTTATCCAGCTAGTTTTTTTTATTGGAAAATGTATAAAATGAAACCTCAGATAAGTACAAGCAGCAGTTCTCAGTCCTTTTAAAGCGAAAAAAGCCTGGAAGACATCCAATATTGATTTTAAAAGCAAGATTTACAACCTTAATTTAAATTACTAATGATAGATAATGGACTTAAATTGCTCTTGTCAGGTTTACAACTGTTTGATGTTTGATTGGCAGTTTTTAATTACATTGTGTAATCTTTTTTTAAAGCCAAGATAAGATAAGAACTTAGGTGCCCCTGCAGAGAAACGAGCTCGGCTGTTGTGGCAACAGCGTTAAGGGCATAACAGTAGTTCATGGAAACGACAACAAACAGCTGATTAAGATGATAACTAAAAAACATTCACCGCGCAGAGATGAATATGTAAAAATGTGAGTTTCTATGTGTGTCATATTTATCAGGATTTAGGTGGGGTTGGATGTCATTTTCCTACTCTCTGTGTTTGAAATATTATAACTTTTCACATTCCTTTTCAGCTTCGTAACGAGTGAATTCAATGCACAAACACCTGTCATCCGCTCATATCTAGACATCAGTAGGAAGTCGTGTGTGTGTGTGTGTGTGTGCAGAATATCATGAGAGCGCTGGAGGAGCGTGTAGAGGAGTCAACAAAGGGAATGTCAAGCACGGGAAGCATTTGACCTCTTAACTAGGGAGAGTTGACTGTCAGAGGGGCTGCCCCTCTCCTCCCTCCCTAAACCAGCATTAACCACACATTGTTTTCCTGTCATTTCCTATATCTGTGGGCGTGACTGGTGAAAAGTGTGTATAAATACTACGAAGCAATTTGTACGCAGACTTCTATCATTATGTAGTCACAGAGGGTTAAAAACAGACTTATCTTGATTAGTTTCAGTAGTTTGTTTTTTTTTATCAGCATCAGAACGGCGACACTCATTCGTATTAACTTATCTTTCTCCCTATTTGTTGTCTTAGGCTTGAGTGAACATAAACTTGATAAGAAGTTAATAATATATTTATATGAAAACGCATACAACTAGGTTCATACTCATGAGGTCAAGTTTGTTTGTTGACTGAAACCATCCAAAGTTACAGACTCCCATCAGAACCGTGTTTGGTGTAATAACTCCTCAGGCTTTAACTCAGCAAGCATGGCATGACTGTTCAAACAAAGGCGTTCACATTACTCCGCTTCACGCTCTCAAGGGGCCGGCTGATAGCTACTCCTGTTCATGCTCCAATACTTGTGTAAACAGGGAGTAGAAACCCTGTGTTTCCTGCGATACAGGTGGAGAGCTAGCACAAGTTTTTGTTCCTTGATGTGGAAAGTTGACAATGGTGGCTTATAAACTGCCCTCCCGCGACTTGTTCAAACAGATTGTGCAGCTACATGACCCGGAGCTGACAATAAACTGTTTGATGTGTTTCTTCTTGGAAGTGATGTTTTTATAGCGTTGTATTAATAACGATGTGCCAACGCCTTCAGTGGAAGCATCTACACGCAAAACAAGTGTCAGCGTTGTCATGGTGTCTTTTTTTTATCTGTGTTTATAATTAATACTGTTTCATATATACCTTGTAACAAAGCCATCATTACAGTTTGTACTGTTGCTATGCATGTCAAGCTTGCTGCCCTCACACACGCAGTTGACAGTGATAATGAGGGCAGATTAACCATCAAAACCATCGTCCTTCATGTCAAACATAGACGGACAAAAATACCCTCTCATTTCCTCACAACGACTGTCTATTTTGCCAGCTGAAAGATTTTATCATTGTTGTAGCTACCTAATTTAGCAAACATTAACGCCATCTGTTAGCTGGAAACTGTAGTACATCTCCAGCTGAATTTCTTCCAGCTGATTTGTTTTAAAAACCCTTAAGTAATTAGCTTGATGGCTACATACATGATATAATGCTAAAAGACTGAGGCTAACCCAGATTTAAAATCCTCACCAGTTGATAAACCATGTTGGAAATAAAGAAACAGCATTGTTCTTGTAATGCAGTGTTATGAAAATCTTCCAATGCCTAGTTACGGTTGCTAAGGTATGACTGGATAGTTGCTGTTTGGGGGAAAAGTTATGCAAATGGTTGATTGAATGTTTAAACTCAGTACATTCTTGTTATAAGAGGTCAGAATATGAAAACGTCCGGCTTCATCACTCCACAGCTCACTTATATCACAGGTGTTGTCATTTAACGTGTGTGTGTGTGTGCATGTCAACAACCCATCTCTCACTGTGTCCCATATTATCAGCCTGACTGTGCCTACTAAAACGGCGCCGGTGGGCACGAACCCGTTCGAAGATGACGAGGATGAGGAGGAGGAGATGGCGGTGGAGCAGCAGACCACAGTCAACCACATCAGTGTGAATAAAGAGGAAGTGAAAACGTTGGTGAACAGAAGATAATGCTCTGCGCACCTTCCTGCCTCTTTTTTTTTTTTTTTTTTCCTGTCTGTTGTTTCATGGACCGCCCGTCGTGCATCGTCTCTCGCCTTCCTCTGTCTTTGATGTCAGTTTATTTTGCTCCCTTCTCCTTCTCTGCATCCCTCTCTCTACTCCCCTCAGGTGGCAGGTTGTGTTGCTCTGCATGGTCTCTGAATGGCATTACACACACAAAACAGACGTGTGTCGCTCTAACAGTGCCACACCTGGCAGAACATTACATGTCGTGCGCATGGGGGCGCATGTCTCCGCTCTGGGAAATCCATTATGTTTCTGTCTTACAGTCAGACCTGAATATTGACACACATACACTCATGCACATGTATAACATATAGATCGGTCATTTATATCACTTTAAGTGCAATTAATTGGCTGTATAATTTAAAAAGAACCCTGAATAAAGTATGTATTAGCTTTCAATTGCTTAAAAGTACAGTTTTGATACAGATATCCCATCATACTGTATTGTTGGCATGAATTCAAATATTAACTGAAAGGAAAAAACCACAGTGTCAACAGTACGTTTGCAACAAAAGACAGCGAACAGGTCTGACTGTAAATCATTTATACTTGTGCTGGTGTGCATTCACTGTTTTTGTTTTTTTTTCTTTCAACTTTGTGTCTGTCTGAGCCAAGTTCTCTTCGGTGTTTAGGTGGCTCCCTCTGCTGGCCGTTGAGGTTAAACTCCAATCATGCATTCAAAAACAATGATTTTTTTTGTCTTGCTTGTTGCCGTATTGTTCTTATGCCTCTTTTTCTTTTTGGATATGTTGTCATGTTTTGTTATGTTGCATTGCCTTCCCTCAGCAGCGTGTGCACTCTTAACATGAAGTTCTTGATCTTTAGCAAATTCATTTATCATTCTGCTTTGTAGCATTGATGCCTGTAAATAAGCATGTTTTCCACTCACTTAGCCTGAACTTGCAATAGGGATGTTTTCAGGATGAATCACAAAGCTGGATTTGGAGATGCATTTTGGCTTTTTTTGTATGTTTTGATTGTATTTAACTTGTATTTATTTTTCTCGCTTTTTCTAACTTTGATCTTTTGTTCCTGCTTTCGCCTGGCATGCTGGATTTGTCCCCACTGGTGTTTAAGGCCCTGAGATAAACATGACAATGCGTTCTTTCTAAGCGTCTGTTTTTCGTTTGTCTGTCCAGCGCCAGCAGTATGGAGAAGACTCCCGACTGGTCAGACGAAGACACGGGTGTTAACCCTTTCTCAGCCAACGGTGACGGGAATCCATTCGAGGACGAGCCGACTTCTCCGGTCATATCTGTGGCTGTCAGAGCCCTGTATGACTACGAAGGACAGGAGCAGGATGAGCTGAGCTTCAAAGCAGGTACGCACCGTGAACAGTATGAAAGATGCTTTTTACTGGAATCCAAACACTCATCAGTCTCCTCTTGCTTCTCCAGGGGATGAGTTCACCAAAATCGGCGAAGAAGACGATCAGGGCTGGTGCAAAGGTCGGCTCAAGGACGGACAAACAGGCCTCTATCCCGCTAACTACGTGGAAGACATCCAGTAATAAATTATGACAGATTGAATGAATGTGAAGAAGAAATGTGGGGTGATGAGAAATGACAGTGTGGCTGGAAACAAGAAGACTCTGCCTTACTTACCTTTTTTTTTTTTCTCCCTGTTTGTGAAGACTGGACTGTGTGTGGGGAGAAGCACAGATAAGAGAGGTTACAGATTATATTAAAAGACCACTTCAGATACTGTTGCTTGCTACACATAGACCCTCATAGAAACTTAAGTGCAAAAGTTGAACTGAAACACAAAGTTTCCAGATGATTCCAGGTGAGAGAAAAAAAAAATTGCTGTCAGTGTAAGATATGTTACTCAGAGCAACAGTTGTCTTACAGTCCAATTTATGCTGTTACAAAATAGCTAATCAAGTATATATTAGATAAGACTCACTAAACTGTATGTGTGAATTTATATATATATAGTTTAAAGAAACACTGGGATAACAGTGACAAATTGTCTTGTTACATTGCAGCCTTAATATGCAAGCCACTATGGATTCATTAAGGGAGATGACCCTCTTTATAACCATAATTATCTTATTTTAGGTTTGAAACTATTTCTGGAGCTCTTGTCTGTTAGAATCCAGTCCATAAATGTTTATCATCTGATCTTTTGGACCCAATTAGTCAGATTTAACTTGATTTTAAACTAGTGCTTACATTTTTCTGTCATTCCTTTTCAGGGTTTTTTTTTGTTTTTTTTCCCATTCAGTTCATAACTGTTGTGGTTATTTAATAAGGAATGATTAAGACCAGTAGAGCCTTATCCTGACGTAGCCGTCGTTTAGTTCACAGTGGGCAGGTTTCCTCTAGTCACTGCAATTGAATGTATACTCACTGATTGTATTTTCTCACCTATTAATTGTTCACTTGTGCCGATGTTGGATTTTTTGCGACCACTGACCCGTTCCCCCCCTGAGCAACTGTCCTCAAGCCTTATATAAAAAAATCTCTCTACTCTCTGTTGATTGTAGATTGTGTTACTTTTTTTTTTTTTTTTCATGCAACACTGAACATTTTTCAGAAAGCTTATCTCACTTGAAGCTCTGTGTTTTAAGTCTCTGACTTGTTTTTCATACGTCAAGTCATGGGAGAGTATTTTAGTGTCTTTTGAAAAATATATATTACAAATCAAGCAATAAAACTCACACAGCCAAGTATGTTGTTATACATGCGTGTAAATAGCCAGAATTCAACATATAAGAACAAATTAAGCATCGAGATCAGATGATTTGTAGTTGGAAAATCGATGATTTGTTAATTTATGATGCAACAAGGGCTTTTCTTCTACTCTTGTTCGAATGCTGTGACTGAGAATCAGTTTGTACAAAAATTGAATGTTTTATGGCAAATATCCCTTGAATCTCTTATTTTGTTATATTTGTACATATGATTATTTTTCCCTTTGCAGAGGGCCATACGCATTTAATTAATCAACAAATTCCTTGTGAATAATTTTTAAAAGTCGTTCTCTCTCAGCAGCTATGCCATGAATTGATATACCTGATTCCATATATGTTTTGATCATTAAGTATTTTGTCAGCTTGCCTGTTTGAAGAGGTGAACTGCAGGCTTTTCACTTGTGCAAGCTCCAAATTAATTAATTGCATAGTGTATCAATTAAATCATTAAAAATAAAAAAAAATGCTATTTGATGCCTTCATTCTGTCGTCTCTAATAATAGTGAGAAAGGAGATGTTTTGCCATGTTTTCAGGGCACGCTGTCATCAGACACAGCAACAGCTGTACTTGCACAGTAAGGTTTGTAAATGTTGTCCCACAACATAATAAAAGAATTTATTGGAAAAATATTTTGTCTTTGTCTTGTCTGTAACAGGAATAGAGTGCTGACATTTCTTATGTTACGTTTTTTCTCTAACTTACAATGAGATTTGCTGGATCTAATAAGAGTTTGAAATCTTTTTTTATTTTAAATCTCCTTGAAAGGTTTTGAACATTTTTATGTATTTTGTGCAATTTTATACTTCAATTTAGTTTTTAACATAAAGGACGGGTTCACAATTTTTCAGGTCTGTTAAAACAACAGTCAGGAAATAGTTTTTTCTTGCCATAATTATTCCTACTGTTCATACTGACCATTAGAAGATCCCTTCGTAATGCACTTATAGTGTAAGTGATGATGGCCAAAATCCAATTTATTTGAAGCTAATATGAAGCTTCAGTCATCCAAATGAGTCAAATCAAGTAGATATCTTTCAACATTACAGTCTTTTTAGTGCCAAAGTGCCTCTTTTTGTTACTATACTTCCACTGCAGTTCAACAGGGAAACATAAAGAGGGAATTCGATACTAAAATTACTGTAAATGTGGCAGATATCCACTTGATATGACTAACTCAGACATGCTGGAGCCTCATATAAGCTTCAGATAAACTTAAATGCATTTTTGCACTAAATGAATGAGTGGACACACTGGATTTTAGCCCCCATCACTTAGCCAGTGTGAACAGGGGGAACCTGGTTGTTGTTTTAAAACAGACTTTAAAAATTGTGAACCTGTCCTTTAATATTTATTTGATGGTTGTGGTCAGTTCCTTGCAGATAAACATTAGCATGCAAAACGTGAAGCTCATAAAATATGAAGAATCGTTATTAATTTTAAATATATACATATATATATATATATATATATATATATATATATATATTTATTTATTTACAAAGAAGGATATAGAAGACTGAGCATCATCTGGCGAAATAACAATAAAATGCTGCTTGCATGCTGCAATCCTTTACAAAAACATGTAAACTCAGCTGGAGCCACAGATGTCAACTACATTACCCATAAGGCCTCTCTACAATAACACAACCACGGGTCATTTTCAGCCAATCAGAGCCAGGCCATGATGTTTTCCTACTGACGTGTCGTATTTTAGGCTATGGTAGAGGAAAAACCAAACACAGCGTTTGGTTTTCATGCACCTTCTTTGTCCAGCAGGTATTAACAACAGGAGGAATAATGTCAGAGCCCAGCAAGCAAGATATTTCTGTCATTTTTAAGCGACTGCGCTCCATTCCTACGAACAAGGTGAGAGTTTCAAAAAGCAAAACGGTCTGTTGCTCTTTAAACAAGGAAGTCCGCTAAACTAAATATCTGACACGTCGCACTTTGAGAAACGTCAAGGCTAGCTTTAACTTACGAGCTTGATTTTTTTAAATGATGTGACACGTGTAAAGTTGAAAATATGTGGGTGTAGTTGGCAAGTTTTCCCTTTCTAACTTTGGCAGGATTAAAATAAAACCTGTCTGATAACTGACAGCCTAGCAAGCTAACAAGCTTCATTTTGACAGTTGATGTTAGCCTCGTTTGTTTAGGCTTTTTGGGATAAGTGCACACGTCCTGTGTCATAACTAAAATCGTTTTTGGTGTTACTGAACATCATCTAACAGTTAATTTTACAGTTAAACACAGTTAAACACAACAACAGCTGTTTGAATGTAGCCAGCAGCTCGTATTTCACTGGAAACATGCACTTTAGACCTTCATGGTTACACAGCTGTTGTTATAATCACCCAAACATCCTTCACTTAGCTCACTTACACGTCTCTTTATTGATTTAGGACTTATTGGTCTTGAATGAGGAAGGAGATAACCCTAATACGTTTAGCCCTATCTGTTTGTATTGCGAGGTCAAACTTAATTGTATGTGTCCTTTGCTCTTTTTTCCTCTAGGTTTGCTTTGACTGCTCAGCTAAAAACCCCAGCTGGGCTAGCATCACCTATGGTGTATTTCTATGTATAGATTGCTCTGGGACACACAGGTCTCTGGGGGTGCACCTGTCCTTTATCAGGTAAGTGAGAAAGTAAGGGTGTGTGTATGTATATATATAGCATCAAATAAGAAGAATAGTAACAAATACATGAGCTGAACAATGTTCTCTGGACAGCAAAATGGATTTTATATCTCCCTCATCAGGGCTGGTCGCTCGTTGACATGTTAGAGCTGACATGTACTTCTCTCTCTAAATGCACTTTAATGCACTGTGCTGCTAAGTGCTTGTTCTTTTTTTGGTTTTGCTTTGTTTTCTTTTGGGGTTTTTTATTTGGGGGGGGGGGGCGGGGGGGGGATTGAATTGAATTCTAAACTCCACTGGCAGAGAGATGTCAGCACTGGAGAAATGTGCTTTGTCTTTGTTATAAGACAGGTTGTCGTATTTTGAACCTCCTGCTGACAAGCTACAGCTCCTCAGCTGAGGGAAGAGTATAATAATCGATTTTAAAATACACACAATCATGGAGTAATTTCTCCACACTTTTAAAAAGATAAAATGTGTCTGTTTTTCTTAATTAGAAAAAACATGATTGCACACGTTTCTAAGTATCAATAGAATAATCCAGACAAGAATGAAATGTTATGGGGGTTATGTCTTTTGTAGCCTGGACTACATAATCCTAACATTGTTGTGTTAAACAGGTCTACTGAACTGGATTTTAATTGGTCGTGGTTCCAGTTAAGATGCATGCAAGTGGGAGGCAACGCCAGTGCGGTGAGTACCTGATGGGAAACTCTGATATCAACGGATTGTAATACCAACATTGCTTTGCACAAACTTCATTTAACTTAATTCTTCCTGTCTGCTTTCCGGTGTCTGTTTGGCAGATTGGATTTTTCAATCAGCACGGCTGCACAGTTAGTGCTGCAAATGCCAAGTACAACAGCCGAGCCGCTCAGCTGTACAGAGAGAAAATTAAGACTTTAGCCACTCAAGCCACCAGACGCCACGGCACTGAGGTAGACATGTTGGTTTACTGTCTAAAAATACTTTTCTCCTGCAGGTTGCCTGCTTGTGAAAGAAAGCTAGCTGCAACCACAAAACTTAAGAGATAAAATTTAACTTTGGCTTCCTCTTTGCTTGCCACATTTGGCATATATATATATATATATGTAAGTGCAGAGACAGAAAGTTTAACTGCTCTTCCTCTCCACAGTTATGGCTCGACAGTCAGGCTCCTCTCTCACCAACATCACCAGAGGACAAGCAGGTGGATTTCTTCAGTCTGCACTCACAGGTATGAGACTGAGCTTGCTTTGCCTTGATGGGAAATAATCCATAAATATGCTATATTATAGATATTTTCTACAGTGACTGGTGATTGATAAGTTTAACACGTGTGTTTGTGTAACACCCAGGCTCTTCCTGAAGACATGACCAAAATGACTTTTGGCTCCGCCACGTCAGAGAAGTCTTTAAAAGAGGAAGAGAAAAATGGTATCTACTTTTACCGCTGAATAACATGCAGAAAGACTCACTCCAGTTGTATTTATCACATCAAACTTAATATATCTAATCACATATACACTTATATAAATCAGGTAATCTGGAGGAGGGTCCCAGTGTGGAAATGCTGAGTGTTTCTCCAAAAGCAAATCCAGGTTTGCTGTGACTTAGAACAATAATATATTAATTATGTTCGACGTTTTCCTTGTTTTTTTATCTGAACTATAACTAAACTGTTGGTGATGTAACTCTACTGTCTTTAACTCTCTCCAGAGCCTTCTTCTCTTCTCAAGAAGAAGCCAGCTGCCACCAAGAAAACTGTACGTAAAGTAATATTTTTGTAGTTGGACAGAATGTATTATGGCATACATGGGCTGTACATTCAGTATGTGTGTTTTGTAAAATATGTCTTGTGCTTGTAGTTGGCGTCTAAGAAGGGCGGTCTGGGCGCTCAGAAGGTTAGCAATCAGAGTTTCTCAGAGCTGGAGAAGAAAGCTCAAGCTGCCGACAAGCTCAGAGAGAGAGAAGACGGCACTGCTGGTGCCTCCAAGAAAACTGTTCAACCCGAGGAATCCATGTGAGAGCGCTTACTGTTATTTAAGTCTTTATCATTTTTGATATTTTTCTGCTCATTTAATGTGTTTTTGTGGTAATCTATTGATTCACTCTGCACCTTCTGCTATGAGGTCAGAGGTCAGGTTTCAGTCTTGTACCACTCAGCAGAAAAGGGCTTTAAACCTCGTCGAAACACGACCCAGCTGCCACTCTTGGATCACCTGTTTCTGTTAGCTGCTGCACTCTTTAGTCTGTTTTGTCATATTCAGACTCGCCTGCTTCTCTCTTCCTCTCAGCGCTCCGTCCTTGCGACTCACATATAAAGACCTGGAGCAGCAGAGGAAAATTGAGGAGCAGAAGTTCAAGGGGTTAGAGGGGAAGAAGAAGGAGCAAGCTGAGAGACTGGGCATGGGTCTCGGCATGAGGAGGTAAAACTAACGAGCCTGTTGCCAATTGTGGAAGGTGTTTACATGAGATATACAGTTTCTTTATTCCCGTGTCTTTCTCTCATGATCATATTGTAGCGGAGTGTCTCACTCAGTGACATCGGACATGCACATCATCCAGCAGGAGAGTCCACTGGCGGCCAAGACTAGCAAAGGACGTCGGTTCACTGAGGATGAGGATGATGAGGGGTCCTTTAGCTCCAGGTCAGATGCTGTTGATTGTTCTTATTCAGCTCTAAGTGTATTAAAGTACTCTCACAACAAGAATGGTGTTGTAGTTTGTAATGATTTAATTTTAATCATTATTCTGAACTCCTCCTTTCTTTAGGATCTTGCACCGGTTGGAGGATCAGACCGACACCTCAGATCATTTCTCCTCTCGGTGGGGTGATGGAGGCGACGGAGGAGGCTGGCTGAAGGAGAGCAAGAAACCAGAGCCGGATTTCTTTTTGAGCTCCACTATAACATCACTTGATGACAGGTAGGAGACACTGTGTTATGACTTCTACTCTGTATCACTTTAACAGACTTCTCTTGACTGCTTGATACAGTAAGAATTAAACCTTTTTGTCCTGTTACACTCACTGATGATTTCATCTTTTTCAGTGTCATGTTTTTTAATAATCCAATCAAACTGCAATTTAAAAATGACAAACAAAATTAAGGTTTTGGTTCAAACTTGAGAGGAGTTTTATCTAACGTGTTTAGGTGTTATAATGTGGGATGTTACATATGCTGAATAAATGTCAGGTTTGTTTTTTTGAATGAAAAAAGGAACAGACATAATGAAATGTTTAGACTTCCTCAAGTGAGTGACATTTTCTATGTGATCAATGTCGATGTGGGCTTTCAGACTATATGGTTGTTTAATATATATTAATTATCTGTCATCAGGCCCACATCGAGGAGGAAACCAGAACCAGTCTCAGACACAGGAGAAGCTCGCAAAAAGTTTGGAACTGACGTCAAAGCTATTTCTTCTGACATGTACTTTGGGAAACAAGACAACTCTGAGGTATTCAATCACAACATGCAACATATTGCATATATATATATACATATATACATATATATATATATATATATATATATATATATATATATATATATATATATGAGAAGCCTGAACTGTTGTTGGAGAATTTCTGTGACTTTACTTAACTTGATGAAGTGTTTATACTCTACTTTCTGCACTTCCATTTTTTTTAGTATGAGGCCAAAACACGACTGGAGAGATTTTCTGGGAGCTCCGCTATAAGTTCAGCAGACCTGTTTGAGGATCCAAAGAAACAGGCCGGTAAGGGAATTAGGCAAAAAAAAAACCCCTCAATATATATGATTTATTTACCATTTTCATTACTCTTATTATTGATAAATATAAATAAATGTGTGTATAATTACCAAAAGGCACAATTTAACAATCTGTCTGTGTTTTTTTGATCACAGCGAGTTCGTACCGTCTGTCCAACGTGCTGCCCAACGCTCCTGACATGTCACAGCTCAAACTTGGGGTGCGCTCAGTCGCGGGAAAACTCTCCGTCATGGCCAGCGGCGTCGTTAGCTCAATCCAGGTCGGTCAGAAATACAAACACCTTTTTGAACAAAGATCATAAAACAGGTCTTGCTCGACAAACAAGTTCTCACATTCTTACGTGTGTCCGTTTCCTTTTTCCAGGATCACTACAGTTCCTGAGTGACGACGTGTCTCCTCTTGGATTCAGTGTCACTAGTCGTCCTCTTCCTCATGTGGAGATAGAGGATGAAGATATGAGCAAATCTGCTGTATGACGCATCAGAATTTACCCCAAAATAACCCTGTATACATCCATATCTATTTTTTTTATTAGATTATGTATATACAGCAGTTAGTTGTATGAATCAAGATGACCGAAGCACAATATTATCAGTGGCATTATGTTCCACTGCAGGCGTCTTGAAGGGAGATTTCTGTGTATAGTACAGTCATGGAAAAATATGTAGTTTGCATTATATTACTTAGTTTGCTTTGAGGTCTTTGAGGGTTTAAATATTTAGAAATACTGTAAGTAGCCGTCTGAGAAGGGTTCTGCTTCTTGTGAAGGTGGGATTTGCTTTTTGACTCCTTTAGTCGATGAGGTCAAAACTTGAGCAGCGGAGACAACTGTGCTTTAAGTACTTAATTGGTGAACGCACTATAGCTCATCACGTGCACTCTGTAGTGTTGTCTTCTGCTTTTTTTTTTTTTTTTACCTTGCACATTCCCACCTGTTTGAAAGTGTCCTTTCTGTCCCCAAAGTGCACTTATATTTGCTCCTCCACAGACAGGACCAAAAAAACTGATAATGAGGCCTTAGGGGACCACAGATCTTTTTATTTTTTCTCAGTTGCGTTTACTATCAGTTACATTAAATAATATTGGCCTCATTAGCACATAAGCTTCTCTTAAGCTCTCTTTTCATAAGCTTATCCTGCAAGTTTTTTTTTTTTTTTTTTTTTTTGGGACCATATGTCTGTAGCTAAAAATGACAAGATGATATGGAGCGTAAGCAGCTATAAAATACTAAATTTGAAATGATAGTTCAACATTTTGTAAAATGAGCTTATTTGCTTTTTTGCTGAGAGTTAGATGAGAAGATTGATATCATCTGTCCTTTTCAATTTGTAGCTACAGCTAGCATCCAGTTAGCTTAGCTCTGTGTAAAGACTAGAAACATGAAAACTGCTAGCCTGACTCTGTCTAAAAGCATCAAATCTGCCTACCAGCACCTCTATAGCTCACTAATTAAGATGTTATATCTTGTTTATTTAATTCGTACAAAAACAGAAGTGTAAAAAATGACCCATTGTGCCAGAAGATTTCTTAGCAGGGTGTAGTGAGTGGCAACCCTACGGGGGCGACAAGACCTCAAGAAGTGACTGCAACTGGCCAAGAGATACACTTTTTTTTTTTTTTTTTTAAATTATGGATTAAACAATTAAGTATAACTTGTTAATTAGTGATCTTTTTAGGTGCTGGTTGACAGGTTTTGATACCTTTGGACAGAGCCAGGCTAGCTGTTTCCCCTTGTTTCCGGTCTTTATGCTATGCTAACCAGCTTTGGGCTTCATATTTATCAGATAGATATGAGAGTGGTATCAATCAAAGTCTCTGCAAGACAGCAAATAAGTCCATCTCCCTAAATGTCTGTCTACTCCTTAAAAAGTGAAAAGACAACAAACCATTAAGCAATCGACTTGTTATGAATACTCATAGCACTAGAATGACCCTGCTTGATGAACAGTAGGTCAGTTGCACTATGTCTTAATTTTTTTTTTTCCTTAATCCTGTTGCTTGGAATTAGATACTTTAAAGTTTATGGGCGATATTATTGCCTCACATAGATTTATTGAATTTGAAGGAGTGCCTTTGATGATGTTTTGGTTTGAATTTTTTTGTTGAAATTTGTGTTTAGCTATCTGCAGTGAATTAGGTATATTATTTAATGGCACTAACAGATTCTTGAAGGTTCGGGTTTCCTGATGCGGTGTAGCCTCTTTGTAGCTTTCAGGTCCCACTGTTCAGTAACATGTCCACTTAAAATATGAATGTAAACAATCTCTTTCAGGCCTAGTTGAAGTAAATTTTGTTGTTGTTGCTGTAACGTACTGCCAAGGTCCAGGTCCATATCTTTAATTCCGTCAAATATACACGTTACAGATGCAGTGTTGGGACACAAATAGTACTGCAGGTGGTGCTAAACTATGATTTAGACATTTAAAAGCAATAGGAAAGTAGCTTGATATCTGCCCATGGCTTTCATATGGAATAACTACGGCTTGTGCTTCAGCATTTAGGTAAGTTGCTACTTAGATATCTAATCATGCACCGTGAAGGAACTAGTGTTTATTAATGCCAAGATCTTGTACAGGAAGATTACATTACTGAGCAATTTCTGTACTGTTTATGCTTCTCAGGAGTTTGATTTGTTAAATATAAAACACTAAAACTAGGCAAAGTGGACGTCGTAAATCATTTAATGACCAAATATTTGTTTACTCCATCACTATATGCCTTAGTCCAAAGATCTCTGAATCACACGCCTTAATATTGCAATATTGTGGAGTCATCTAGTTACCTTTTTGCACATAATTTGTTAGACGTTGCACGTGGCAGCTTCTGCTTGAATGTACTGTACTGCAATTGAATCTTTGCCTCTTATTTTGATGATGCCTTGTTGATCTTTGTAAGATTGTTTGTGTCTTCTGCTGTTGGTATGTTTAAATATTGTTAAGTGTAACATAAAAGAATAGCAGCCTGTGTAATTTGCATGGCTCCTTGTAGTTATTAGGACACGCTAACACATACCATTACGGCTGCTGGGACCCAAACATAAAAACTGTAACGTAGGTTATAAACTGCTACATGAAACGTTTGCTGTATAGGGCTTTGGAGTACCATTTATAGAAAGCTACTGATAATCAAATTTTGACAATTTTTGACACTCAAAATGTAAGTAAGATTTTGGAAAACATGCCAAATAAATGGCTTGTGCCTAAACTCCTCTGTCTGTTAATTATTTGTCTACAATATCAAGCCTCCACTGCACAGAAATGTTTTCTATTTCTTCTGTAAATATAAGTAACCCAAAGATAAATTGTTCTTGTAGATAGGACTGTAACTAGACATTATTTTTGGTTGTTAAGTTTAAAAAATATCAGAAAATAATGCAAATGTCTATCACAGTCTCCCAGAGTCCAATTAGACATCTTCAAATGTCTAGTCACAACAGAAAAAGCAGCAATCACAGTGGAAAAGATGGAACCAGAAAAAAAGTTTGACATATTTTCTGTGATAAATGAGTAAATAATAATCAATATTGTTGCCCAGTAATTTTCTATCAATCTATTAATTGTATCAGCTCCACTTGCAGACACCATTAATTCAGTTATGGTGGCCAAACTCGGCAAAATGCTGGCATCGCCTACGTGGCTGGCTGACGCGTTTAGGGAGCTTCATGTGCTGTCGGTAATATGAGTCTCACAATCGTAGCTCAACTGAACTAACTCTAACCCTAACTGAACGTTTCAACAAATCGATAATTATGATTGAAAGCTATAACTTTACTTAAAACCAGTGTATCGCTTCAGCTTGCGACAAAGCTGCCACACAAAACGACTATATTTGTCACAAGGCCCAACTAAAGCACTCCCGCCGTTAGCTGTGTATACGTATTTACGAGCTTGCGAGGAGCACCTGAAGGCCGCATTTTTCCTAGGAAGAAGGGAAAGGATTAAACATTGTTTATAGCTGTAACATTACGCAAAAACCCAGCTGTGGACCATTTTGTGACTTCATCATTCTACATTATGCACTTATCAGGGAGACAAATGTCTTATTTTAGTCTGCAACGTAACGAATAATAGATTGGTGGTCTTTTTTCTGGTAGGCCTGTTGAATTCCTTTAAAGTTAACAGTGTGTCAGTGTGCAAAGATGCCGAGTGAAGTAAAGCAGAGAAAGAAGGCAAAGCAGAGTGATGAGCTGTCCGAAACGTCGCCTGCGAATACCAAAGATGAAAAGACGAAGACAGAAGTTGGAAACAACGCAGCAGCAAATAAAACGTCTTCGAGTTTGGACCTGAAAAGCATAATGTGCTTGCTGTCGTTTGCAGCATGCGGGGCACTGAGCTGGTAAGTCAGAAAACAGTCAAGATATTTCTGTTAGAAGGAGCTTTTTCCGCTGTTTCCTCTCTCATTTAAGTGTTTCTATCTTGGTTTTCAGGGTGGTGCTTCAACAGAATGAGAGGTTCTCCGAAATTGAAGAAAAGTACCATTTTTTACAGGGAAAGACTTCGAGTCTGTTCGACATGGAGGAAGAAGTCCTTAAAGTTTCTAAAAAGGTACGTTTGAGTTGAACAGGACTGTATTTAGGAGTGGACGTTTAAAGGGCCAGTTCACCCAAATTACAACAAAACATACTTCTCATTAGGGTTGAGACCGAATACCTCGATATCAATATTGTGACAGTATTGTAAGGACGACTACTGGTGCTTTCACAAAATATTTACACAATGAGATTTTTGATAAATAATCTGGTAAATTGCATCACTTAATTGTAATGCAGCCTTTAAAACCAGGAAAAGACAACACTTATGCTATATGACAATATTCAAAACCTATGACGATATCTAGTCTCATATCATGATATCGATATCTGACCATGCAGACGGTTTTAGTTTAATTTGCTGAGGTCAAGATTTCTTCACCTCTACACCAATACAGTGGAGGAAACTGTTCACAGTCCCCACTTTGAACAGTTACAAGTGGAACTATTTTCTACCAAAGAAATAGTCCCTTACAAAAACTGTTGACAGGCGTTTCGTGTGTGTTATCCAGAGTAACATGGAAGCATAATGTTGTTTCTAGTTTTTTAAAAATGTAAGTTTTCATTGCTTTGTGCACCACAGATGAAAGGTAATAGAAATCTTAGAGACAGATATCTCAAAACCTGGACAAATAAAACAAAAACATGTATCTTCATGGTTAGGAGTAGTTGAGAATATGAGACTTATTTTTTTTAATTTGAGTGAAATGACCCTTTGCGTGAAAACATAATGGTTTTTCTGTTTGTTTTCGCTGTTAGGATCAAAAGTAGATTTATAAGTAGATTGTGATTTGGACAGACAGTTTTAATTTGGTTTAGTGAGAAGGGAAATGAGTGCAAAGGCTCCTTAAATCACTGGTTCCCAACCTGGGGGTTGGGACCCCTCAGGAGGGGTCACAAGAGAAATCTAAGGGGTCATGAGATGTTGAGACAAGAAAGAAGAAAACAACATACTTCATTTTTGCTATACAAAATTTATTTTATTTATCTGATGTTTCTCTTATCTTCACTTTGCGTTCCTATTCAGCTCCATAATAAATATCTGAATGGAACAACTTGTGTAGAGAAAAATCACTTCTAACAGCTCATAAACATAATCAACCTGTAACGATGGGGTTCACAAGTTAACATTTCTTTATTTTAAGGGATCACGAGTAAAAAAAAAAAATTGTGAGCTACTGCCTTAAATTATATCAAAACCCTCTGCATGTTGACATTTTGTTTGTGTTCATTGAAAATTTAAGATAAACTACTTTTAGCTGAGCACAAATTGTCTTTCTTGCATCCTGCTTACTAGTCCAAGCACATTTGTGTGAGCTTTTGAGAAATTCCTTCTTTTTTTTTTACACTTTACTTACATTGTGTACTGTGCACTTGTGTATCCTACTGTATGTATTGTAGTATTCTGTCTGACAGTAGTATTGTAGTATCTGTATTATTATGAATACTGAGGACCGTAGAGCTCCCACAGAAACAGCCCTCCTGTTTTGTGTTGCGGCTGCAGCTTGCCGCCTCTCAGGACGACCTCCAAGAGGCGCTCTCCACCGTCACCTTGGCAACAAGACTCCAACAGGACATCTCCACCCTTCATGCTGTTATCATGGCGATGCAGGCCGACGAGAACTCTGCCTCCCGCAACCTGCAGATGGTCAACGCTCACTTCCTCAACGTGACCGAGACGTGGCAGGAGCACCTGGCCGCCGTCACCTCTGACCTGACTGCCCTCAAGGCCGAGTCACGGGAAGCTCACAGCGGAGCCACAGAGCGGGTGAACGAGGCCGAACGGAGGGCCCGGCAGCTAGCAAAAAAGTTGGAGGAGCTTGAGGACAGCACAAAGAGGAACGCCCGCGCTATGGATCGGACAGAGGAGGACGACACCAAGCGAGCCCAGGAACATCTGGACTGGAACACCAAGCAGATCCACAAGCTGGAGGAGCAGCTCAGCAGCTTGTCCCGCAGGGAGGCCGAGCTCAGCTCTCAGCTCCAGGAGCACATTCCCCGGGCGCAGGAGTGTGAGGAGCACCTGCCGCAGGTAGAGGAGGCGGTTCGCTCCATCCTGAGGCTGGGTGGAGACCTGAGCGGGGCGGAGAAACGGCTGGAGGAGGTGACATTACAGGTGTTTGGGACTGAGGACAGCATGCTGAAAGCGCTCAATGAAATCCTGGAGATCAGACAGGAGCTGGACACCCTGCAGGCCCAAAATAGCATCCTCAAGATGAAGAACGAGTTGTCCGTGGTTAAAGAGGCGGTCCGTGAACTCACCATGGTGTTGAGGGAAAATAGGGTTGAAAAGGAGTCTGATAATCTGGAGGAAGAAGAATGGAAAGATGATGAGGAGTGGGAAGAAGATGACCAGGACGATCTAGCTCTTCTTGATGACGTCACTGAATGATGCAGCTAGAAAAAAGGAGCTTCACTGTCTTACTATTTGCTCTAGACGGTGATTTAAGTTCAGTATTAACGTTTTATAAAATGTGTACCTCACTTTAATGTCAGACAAATGTGACAATCATTGCATAACTGTTCACTGATTTCAACACAAACTCAAGGATACGTGCTCTGTGTTATAATTGCAATCAACAATATGTTTGATTTGTTTAATGCGGAGTGACACATTTAGCTTTCACTTGTAATATTATGAAATATGCAGGATCACTCTCAAGCCAGCCATTTGCACTGATACAGCATCTATACCACTCTTATATCAATATAAGTGTTACCTTGATGATGCTGATAGAGGAATAGCTTTTATAAATAAATATCATTAGTCATATATATATATATAATGTTGTATTTCAGCAGTTCCTAAAAATGTTAAAAACATGAAATGTAGCAGCCACTTAGTAAATAGTCCCATCATAATATTGTGGTACAGGACGCCTATTTTTCCTCACATTTCTATTTGTTTATCACTACTTGATGGTAAAACAGGGTGACGGGCACCAAAATTGTCCAATCAATGAGTTACCTGTCAGTCAACATCACTTCATGTTTACTCCTCTTGGTTGTTTTGTACAGACCAGAACTTAAAGGCAACAGGGTTTTGTTTTTTAATGATCTGGACCAGATGAGCTGAACTATTTTGTGTGTTTTTATGTCATCGGACATCGGGCATTTTGATTTCATCTATTGAAAGCATTATGATTGTATGATGTCATCACTGAGCTTATTTAATAAAATCACCTTTTTTAGTGTGAACGTCTTATTTGTACCATTTCTGTGTTGTTCATAGAGGAGTGAACCCTGAGATTATGTATTTTAATGTATCACTGCTGATTAAGCCTCCTGCATAAACCCACACATACTGTAGTTGTTGCACTTTTCACTTAATGTACTGTATGTCCTGTTGCAGTGTGAGAGCGTGCAGCTGATGCTGGAGGGTCTGGGGGGTCAGCGGGGGAATCTGCAGCCCCAGCTGGAGGGTTTGGAGCAGGATGTTGGCCGGCTGAAGGAATGGGCTTCTGGGTTAGCTGAGAAAAAGGCTCAGCTCCAGACCAGCCTGAACACACTGACAGATGCCGTGGCGCAGATTGAAGAACGCACCTCCGCCATCACAAAGGACTTTGCCAGCAAGGTATGTGAGCTTCTTTGCTTCCTCTTGTGAAGAAGAGGAGAAGAGACAATGGAGGAAAAATTTGTGCCACATATGATTTCAGATTCCAGATGTAGGCAACCAAATTAAACTATAGGCACAAACTTCAGAATTTTTGAAGAATTAAATATTAAGTGTAAAGCTGCACAAGAGAACATGAACTTGGATTCTCTGAACTAAGTTCTTCTTCAGGAGAACATCTGAATTTAATCAGCACAAATAAGGGGCTAATTTAGCTCAGGTGAAACACTTTTTTGGTAATTTTTTTAACAATAGAAACTTTTTCCTGGTGCTGTTTGGTTTCTCAGCCTCTGTTCTCCTGTGTTGACCCTCCAGGTGGCGTCAGTGAGGACAGACGTTCGCAGGATGGACGGCCTGCACTCTGAGCTGGAGACTCTGCTCACTCAGTTGGGGGAGCTGGAAGATAAGACGGCTCAGGTTGAGCACAACATGGTCAAACGCATCGGCGATGTGTTGGCCAACAGCATCGACCGGGTCTCTAATCTCCGCGCTTCGTCTGAACGCAACACTCAAGCTATAGAGCAGCTCCGCCGCCACATCCCTGAGCTCACCACTGCTGACAAGCTGATCTCTGAACGACTGATGGAGCTAGAGAGCGGCAGAGCTCGCCTGATAAAGACAGTGACCTTTGCCAGTGACCTGAAACCGAAGGTGGCCGCTATTAAGCGAGACTTCCAGGCGTTTGAGCCTCAGCTGTCAGATCTGATTTTTCGGATAGGAAGACTAGCAGAGGATCTCACCCAAAGAGAGCAAGAGATTGCTGAGCTTAGACAGACACTGGCTAACCTCACAGCAGTGGAGGGAGATTTAAGTGTTACTAGTAAACAGGTCAGTGAAATAGCTGATCTATCTGATATTGGAGAAATGAACCAACCAACATGAGCATCAACCTCAGAGGAGTGGAGACTGATTGTTTGCTTTTTTTGGCTTTTGCTCAGCTGTCAAACTACTGTGTGAAGGTTTACTGAAATAAACCTTTTTTGTACAAATTTGACGAATATGAAACTTTGTTGAACAAACTCTGACTGTCTGAACAACCTTGAAGCACATTAAGAAGTGTAAATGTGAACAATCCCGCAGCTAGCCTGTCTAAAAGTTCTAACATGTTTTTGAGTATTGAATGTGGCCAAAACAAGGTGAGGATGAAGATTATTTCCATCCTGGGCTCCTCATTTTCTTGGGTTTTTCATGTTTTGTGGTGAAATTGTCATTCAGAGTCTCTGAAAATGGGGTGAGAATTAATTATTTTGGCCTTAATGTGGACAAAAATGAAGAAGCCCCTTGGATAAGAGGTGAAACGTCTTCAAGTATCAACAACCAAGAAGCCCAGTCGCCTTCAATTCAACCCTCCTTGGATAAACATGACCTGGATGACTGAGAATCTTCACAGACATTGAATATGGTCAAGTATTTAGTATTGGCAATAAATACTGGCTTAAGTTGCCAAAACTCCAGCAACACTTGTAGTATAAAGAACAACTGTATCATGAAACCAAAACTTTTTTCATCAGGGTTTCAGTCACAATCTTTACATGTTAATTACACAATTAATTTGCTCTTTATTTCTACAAGAATTGCTGGTGTTTTGACCCATAAATCATGAGACTATTTCTGATCTACATGTACCTTGGAAGTAGGTGAAGTTGTACCAAAAGTCCCTACAAAAAAGTTGAATTTAAAAACTACAGATTGTGGTATGAATGTTAAGAATCTCAGTCATTCAAGACTTCAAACTCCCCACCTCAAGTCCTTGTTTTCTCTTCCTCAAATATCAAAGCTGAGATTTATAAATTCAGGTTATTTTTTAACCACATCATACACTTCAAGGTTTATATGGTGCACCCTGGATGAAAGCTCCTCCCCTTTACCATTTCTGTTTCACAAGACAGTTTGCTAACCAAACTATGTGTTATTTCCTTGCCTCCGCTGGGCAATTAAGGAGTTACTGAATGTCCAAATGCCTTCTAGCAAAAAAGATAACTTTTAAGTGTTCCGGTGAAGTAGCTGCAGAACTGCAGGAAAGAGATAATGACCAGTTATCTGCTACTGCTTCTTGCAGATGAAAGAACTGGGTACACAGGAGTGACTCCACAGTAACTAAGGCTTCTTGTCACACATTACAAATAATATGATTTAATAGGATTCCTTCAGTGTTCATCGTTCAGGATGTTTTTACTGGGAACCGAATCATCCACAGAGGTCTCCTCCTCTCCAAAACAAACCTGCACAGGGATTAAAACCGGTAAAAACACTAAAGCAGTTTCATGTTAATCATCAGTGTTCCTCCAACACTGTTCAGCAGACACAGGACGTCCGGGGAGCTGTCAGCCTAGCCGCTGCTAATGTTTGCTCAGCTTGTTTCTCTAATCATTTTTAGTGTAATGATTCAGACGTTCAGCAGGTTTTTACCGGGAACCGAATTATCCTCAGAGGTCTCCTCCTCTCCAAAACAAACCCACACCGGTAAAAACACTGAATAAAGCAGTTTCACATAAAAAATCAGTTACAAGGAAAAGCAATGTTTTAATGTTCAATATTTGCATTACTTTTGTTTTGTTCTTTTAAAAAGTTGTTGTGCCCCGCAACCACAGAGACCTGATTCTTCAGAGCAGGTCTGAAAAGTTTAGGTGATTGAGATATTGCTGTGGTAACTCTTTAACTTTGAAACAGACTCTTGGCAGGAAAATCCCAGTTTTATCAACATAAAAAAGCATCCTCAAATTCAAAAGCCTCACCTGTGTTCCTTGGCTTTTTCTTTATATAATAGCTTTACATTTAGAGTTCTCATTCCTACCTTTGTTAAATAACTTTGTAAGTACTGTTTTGAAAAGAGGAGTATAAATACATTGTACTCACATTACATACAGTACAAACAGATGAATAATTAAAGGAAAAAGTTAGAAATGGCGTAGATGCTTCCATACATGGAACAAAGAGTGAGTATGAAAATGAATCATGTGATGGGGGGGACTTCACTGCAACCACATGCCAACCCAGCTAAACATCTATGAGAGAATTTGCATGCCTGTCCCAGGGACCTAAGCTCACGAACGTATGATAAGACCCAAATCACTCATGTCATGGCCGAAGAGGAATCTTCATAAGGAATCAGGCATTAGTTACATCAACAGGCACATTACACATGTGAAGGGTGGGAAAAATTGGATTTGCCACTATAAGCAGATATCAGTGTGAGCCACAATAGAAGCGAGATAGAAGCATTTGAAAATGTGCCCCTAAAGAAATAATTAGAGATAATTCTGTACATATCAGGATGTCATGTCAACCCATAAAGAGTCTATGATACACTTTTGTTCAGGACCAATATTTCAGGACACACTGCTTAGACAGAATGATGCTCGTTATTCAATCTGTCCAAATTAGATCCAGAGACTTTTGGTCAACATCCTCATAAGTCATCACACATTTATGAAGCCATTTCTTTCTTTTTCTTCAGGAAAACAGGCAACATATGACGGAGCATAAGACAATGGGAAAAACTACAATCAAATAAACCAATACAAAAAGGGAGAGAAAAAGGGGGAAAAACAGCAGCAACAGTAACAACAAGGAAATAAATGTTGTAATGTAATTTAAGCTGACTTTCCCCTTAATTCTCTCAAAAACTGTACAGTACAATAACCCCAAATTTCATGTGGTCATAGACCCATCCTGAGCAGGACTCCACTGAAAATTTCGCCTTTTTATTTTTATGACAGTTGAAATATCAAGGAGCCTATTATTTCATAGGTTCCTTGTCGTAAACCCGGTAAAACTGCGGGTCATCCACCCCTTTATCCCTCTTCAGTATTCCTCTCTGGGTCAGACTCTTGTGTTGGTGTCCACGGCCAAGTGGCGGACGTCTCCATCAAAAATAAAACCTCCATCTTCCTCCAGGCACCGACTGGTTTTCCCAAGAAAACAAAAATCAGACCAGGCAGCAAGATGATCTTCCTACTTGGATGGCCTGCATGGCGCTCTGTACTCCGCCACAGTGTCACTGCAGTCGTGCGTAAAAGCGCGGTGCGCACCTGTTGAACAGAGATGTACTGAAAGTGGGATGGGCTATGTGTCCCGGACAAATTCATGAATAAATATTGAGTATTTACCTTGGGTATTTGAAATTGGTTTGCATGCCATAGCCTATTTGATGCCCATCCAGCCAGTCCTTGAAAATCCCCCGTTTGTGCAACAGTGAAGAACTTTGGACAAGTTGTCTAGTGTAAAGCGTCGCGTCCAGCTGATTTTAGAGACAGAATTCTGAGATAAAGGGATAAACTGTTTAAGGCCCTAAGAACTTCTTTTCTATCTCATGGCCTAATAGAGGCTTACCGCTGACTCCTTATACTGAGACCCCACCATCTCTACCCTTCTGTAGGTTGGAACTAAACTACTACAGATAAATGTTGACGTCTGAGTGACATCTAGTGTTTGCTTTGTGAATTTCTTTCTTCTAGTTGATGCACGCAGCGAATATGTCGTTGATGAAACAGGTGGATGCAAAGATATTATTTGCTGACATCATATATACTGTATTGACAGTGACGATCGTAGCATGGAGTCTGTTCAGTATTTTAACAGTTAACTTGGTATTTTCAAGTGATTAAATAGGCTATGACTTAAAATAAATGCAAAGCAGCAGCGTTTACCATCTCCAGTTCAGAATATTTTTACTGACTCATATTAATGATAAGCAACAAATCCATCATTGCAGATGGAAACTAATTTCTTCACTAACAGTATAGCTTTAATTTACACGTAGGCGTCATTTTTCATGTGTAGGTGTGATAAATGGCTTCTAGGTGATACAATTATTTTCACTGTAAACCTGACAAAAGGGGTTGTGAAGAAAAAAACAGTTAAATCGAGTGTGAAGACAAAGTCCTGACTGATTATAGAGAAGACAAAATGCACAAAAAGCAAATTAATTCTAAAGATAAATAGTGTTACATAGTCAAAATATAAGTGAGTATGTATTCAAACATTTAGGCTACTGTGTGCATGTTAGCTAAATGTATTTCTATGTCTATACCTTATTCTAAAGAAAAACTCTAAAGGCTAACTGTAAAACTATTATTATTATTCTTAATTAGTGTGTTCATAAACTTTTTTTCCTCCAGTTTAACTGCAAAGTGAACTAGAGTCACAGATTATTTCCAGAAGGTTTTTATAGGATCAGTCTAAATCATCAAGTCTGCAATTAACAGATCTGTAATTTGTTCATGTTTTGTTGCCTTTTCAGACCACAGACTTAGCTGCCTGTACAATTGTCCCTTACAATATTCACTAATAAAGAGGTTGTATGAAGCTGTTTAAACTCTGACCTCAATAGTGTCACATACTCAATTCAAATCTCCCAACAACATTCAATGTATTGATCAGTTCTTCAAGCAAATGTCATTGGCAGCCATTTTTTGGAGTTGATTGGAATTAACATAGTCTTACACATTAATATGTGTCAGTCATCTTGTGTTATAACAATAATTATGGACCCTTTGTTTAGTCTTATTGGTTGATATGAATATAATCACAGTTTTTGGGTTCCTGATGAGTCTTTCCACTGTTTTAGGGCAGCACTGTGGATGGAAAGTTTTTGCAGAAAGTCTGAAAGAAAAGCAAAATCAGTGTAAATATAGTTCATGATGACTTTAAATTCTCCAAGATGGCGGCGGTGGTGGGGGGGGCATTTCCTCATACTGTTCTCTTAGTGTCCAACTGTCAAAATCCAGATGAGAGAGGACAGGAGCTGATCAAAAATGCTGATCCACTCATCTGAGTCGTCTTCGGTTATCACAGTGAGCTCAATAAAATATGCTTAACCAGCAGCAGCAAGCGCTTTCTAGACTTTTTTTTTTTTTGCTGATTTTTTTTTTTTTTTTTAGCCCTTGGTTTCACCTTCTCTTAAAGGGGACATATTATGTACATTTCCAGGTCTATATTTTAATCTAGGGCTCTACTGGAATATTTTTGCATGATTTACAGTTAAAAAAAACCTCCTTATTTATCTTATAGTGGTTCTTTATGCAGCCCCTCAGTTCAGCCTCTGTCTGAAACAGGCCGTTTTAGCTCCTGTTTCTTTGAGCCTCTTGAGGAGCCCACTCTGTTCTGATTGGCCAGCTTCTAGAGGCTCTGTTTCAGCTGACCTCTGGCGGCTCTGGGGGCTACGTAAACAAACTATGACACAAACCATAGTAGTCAGATTTCACAGTTGTCCCAGATTTCAAACGAGCCGATTGCTTGGCCTCCAGCCTATACTTCAATGCACAGAAAGTTTAATACAGTTGTTGTGAGGTGTGAATGAGTATATACACCAACAACATGAAAGAAACTTGTTACATATTATAAATAATAAGTATTCAAATAGTAAATAAATGTTTTTTTTCTCATGTCAAGTAGCCTAAAATAAGGATCAATCATTTTGGGTCATATTGGCTCATATTCGGCTCTTAGATCGTTCTTAGTTTCTGTGTCTTCAGTTCAGATTTGAGTGAGTATGTTTGCAGGTGACCTACACTCAACCATGTACCTGAACACCTCCTGTGTAGACACAACTGTTCATACGATGCTGCTGCTTCTGCTGATCTGCTAAATGTGCTGCTCATGCTATGTTTGCTCAAAAGATTTGTGCACCACGGTCTCAGAGCATATGAGACAAACTGGTTTTGAACTGCCCATGGAAGTATTTCCTTTGTTGTATGCATGTAACTGCAGTCATTGTGTATTGGGCTCTGAGTGCTTCCAAAATGTGGGTGACCAACGCTCAACAATGTACCTTAATTGTGTAGTCACTCGCTGCTTCTGCTGATCTGCTAAATGTGTTGCTAACGCTATACTTCCTGTCTAGACACGGGGTTAAGAGTGTCCATTCTTGATTAAAAGCTCTGTTTTCGCTGTCAACTTTTCTCTTTTTAAAGCACTTTTCACTGACTCGTGTCACGCCTCATCTCTGGTCTCTTCCTGACATGCTGGAGTCAGTCGACAGAGCCCTGAAGTTCTGCCCTGCCCCTGCACAGAACAGAGTGGCTCGCTGATCACTGGTTTATTCAAAGTTTATCAATATTAAAAATATCCAGTGTTCAGTTTGCACCAAATTTGACATGGCACTCCCTTGGATCCCCAGCAATACACCCACTAAGTGTGGAGTCAATCAGATGAACATTTCAAGAGATACGTGGAGGACATACATACAGACAGATTCCTTCTTTTAGTAGATAGATGTCAACTTCTCATACACGGTCATACATGTTTGAGATGGATCTGAAACATGAGAGTGGACATGGCCTTAGCAACAACCTTAGCAACCAAGGCCATGGAACAAACAGCCATTTATGGGCACATGCGATGAGCCGATGTCAGCTTGTTGGCAAGGTAAAAAAAACGTTGCAAATGAAGCGTTCAAGGCAGGTTGAAGCCCTGGTTTTTGATTTGCAGGGAGCATTTCTACATACATTAACCTCAAGTTTTGGAAGAATGACCATGTTTAGCATAAATATCAAACGTCATAACTATATAAATAACAGAAAACCACAAAAAGCATAACATGCCCTCTTTAAAAAAGAAACATTTTCAACTTAAATTTAGTTAAGGCAGTAAAACCCAATGCTCTTTGTAGTAAAGGTGCAAATACAACATTATTTATCATTAAGTATCAGGTCTCTATCAGGGGACACGATTTTAAGTAGGGTTAGTACATTAACAATACAAACTTTTACATAGCATTTGTATTTATTGCACTATTATTATTCAGAAAGCACTATAGCGAATTTCAGCATAATTTATACATAGCTGTGTATCTATGTACGTTTTTTTTTTCATTGTTCATTTTCGTTTATATCTCAAGTCCAGTTTCTGGCTTTAAGAAAGAACAGTACACATCCATTAGTTCACTGAATTCACTGTCTTTTCATAATTATGAATTCTCAAAGAGTGGCATTTCCTGTTTAATTACTGTTATGATATTGTTTTGTGAATGTAAACAGCCACTAAACTGACTCACTCTCATGGATCGTAGTCCATTGGTCCCTGGTCACGTCACTGAGTTTATGACCTGACAACACGGTGTGGTTTTTGCCGTAGAAAGACACTGGGAGTGATAGAGAGATTTCTGACTTCTGACAGTAAAACAAGCACAGTGTTTGTAATGTGTTACCTCATTTCCTTGTGTCTTCTACCTCAGAAAATGTTAACGTGGGTGATGTTCAGAGAGTTTAGAGAAGTTCAGACTCACAGAAAAGTTTGTTCCTGACCAATTGGCAAACACTGAACTTCAGAGGGAAGTAAGAGGAAGAAATTCAGCAGGTTTAACATTCACTGTGAAGGTACTATGTGAACATGAAAAATGTAACTTTTGCTTTCCCAAATGCTGAATTAAGGACTCTGATGTTTTGGGGAATTTACTAATTTGCTGTCGTACCAAGAGATGATATATCAGTTTAATCTCTGTGACTGTACTATGCAGATTCAGAATATGTTTCAGCCAACATTAGTTTACCACAAACACTTGAAACAGGTGAAGCAGCTTGCCAACCTTTGTCAAACTCCTATACTGTCTTATGTACATGCTGTATGTGTATAGTTAATGCGTGAAGAAGCTAAAATGAGACATTCCCTTCAGTCAGAGTTACCTCGTTGACATTTGACTAGTTCATGAACAGACTTGTTTGCCACATTTTAATCTGATTCCACATAGATTTGCCTCATTTTCTTTGGTTCCATTGGAGTTTTTCATGTTGTGTGGTGAAATTGTTATTCAGAGTCTCTGAAAATGGGGTGACATTAATTATTTTGGCCTTAATGTGGTCAGAACTGAAAAAGCCCCTTGGATAAGAGGTGAAACGTCTTCAAATATCTTCAACAAAGAAGTCCAGGCGCCTTCAATTCAACCCTCCTTGGATAAACATGACCCGGATGACTAAGAATCTTCACAGACATCGAATCTGGTCAAGTATTCAGTATTGGCAATAAATACGGTCTTAAGTTGCCAAAACTCCAGCAACACTTGTAGTATAAAGAACAACTGTATCATGAAACCAAAACTTTTTTCATCAGGGTTTCAGTCACAATCTTAATATGTTAATTTCACAATAAATTTGCTATTTCTACAAGAATTGCTGGAGTTTTGACCTCTAAATCCAATATTTTGTGAGACTGTTTCTCTTCTACATGCACCGTAGAAATAGGTGAAGTTGTACCAAAAGTCACTACAAAAACAATTGAATTTAAAAACTACAGATTGTGGTATGAATGTTAAGAATCTAAGTCATCCAGGACTTTGAACGTCACACCTCAAGTCCTTTTTTTAATCTTCCTCAATTACAAAAGCTGAGATTTATTAATGCAGGTTATTTTTTAACCACATGATTCAAGGTTTATATGTTGCACCTTGGACGAAAGCTCCTCACCTTTACGAGACTTGAAATTCCAGTTTGCTAACCGAACTATGTGGTGAGTATTTTCTTGCCTCCGCTGGGCAATTAAGGAGTTACTGAATGTCCAAATGCCTTCCAGCAAAACAGATAACTTTGAAGTGTTCTGCTGAAGTAGCCGCAAAACAGCAGCCTCAGGTGTTGCACAAAGAAGCACATTTTTGCAGAACACCTGGAAGAATCAAACTGAACATGCAAAGAGAAAATGACCTGTTATCTGCTGCTGCTGCCCCTTAGGGATGACAGAACTGGGCATGCAGGATTAACTCTACAGTAACTAAGGCTTCTTGTCACACGTTCCAAATAATGTGTTTTAATAGATTGAACTTCATTTGAGAGATTTTCTCAATAAATTCTGAATTATGTGTTGTATTTAAACAAATTACACTGTAAGAAAATGTAAATTACACCATGAAGATATAATTCCTCTTTGGGTTTTAACATGATTTTATCAGCCCTTGGGTACATCACGCCTATGAAAAAGTGTAAATTTTCATTCCCACCCATACAATAAATGTATCAACCATGATGTAATAGCAAAAGCAGCTCAACCAAAGCAAAAAATCACAGTTTTACGGCTAACTTCACCAATATAAATCAGGTGATTTACATTTTACAGCTTGTAAATGCTCTCTGCATGTACAGTAAGCACACAAAGAAATAATTCTTCACAGTTTTGGGTCGACAAGAGTTTTTTATTCTTGTTAAAAAAACAACAACAACAACAACAACATGTAGTGAGTAAACAATGGAGTGCTCAACACGAGCTTATTGCATTTGAGTTCAAAAAAAGACAGCCTTGGCACAGAAACTTTAAAGTCTAACCAAAAAAAAACAGTAAAAATATTAGAAAACAAAACTACAGTGCAGCCTGAGTGTGGATTTGAATTCACAGATCAGCAGTCCAGCTCTGCCACTCCCTCCTGACCCAACCTAGTTTTCCCTCACATGTACCTCTTTTCTACGAGTCTATGTAAAAGTGTGCAACATCAAGACATCAACCAACAAGTTCTGACTAATAATTCTTCATAAAAATAAGTAAAAGTGGGTTTCATTATTGTCCATGTTGTTGTTGGATGTTTTGGTATCGCCACGTCACTTTTCTATCTAGGTACTTACTTTCCCTTCTTGCCGGGAGCTTTGGATAAGCCTGCTAATGACTTTGTTGTCTCCTGCAGTGCTTTCTGAAGGGCAGAAATAGCTTGTTCATGGCCTTCTAGCTTGGCTGCTTTGCCCTCCAAGCCAGCCACCACTCCTCTTAAACTTTCCAGCTGCTCAGGCTTTATGCCGCTGCTGCTGCTCTCCTCCAGAGCAGCGAGCCTCTTCTCCAAGTCTCCCACCTGCTGACCAACGCTGTTGGACGCCTCCACACTGCTTTTCAGTGCCTCCAGCTCCTGCTCCAAGCTAGTCTTGGCTTTCTCCACAACCTGCCCCTGTGCAGCTAGAGTGCTCTCATGGGTGTCGTATTTGGCAAAGAGTGATTCCAGTCTGGAGGTGATCTCTGCTACTGAAGCGGAGAATGTATCTCCACTCTTCTCTGATGCACTGACTCTGGCTTCCAGGTCATCTGATCTTCTCTGGGTTTGAGCAGCAACTTCAACCACCTGCTTCTCCACATTGCGTACAGCATCTGCAGCCTGCTCGACCCCGCTCTCCAGTGTCACCATTTTGTCCGTCAGAGCTATGACACTGGCCTCTGCTGCAGACACCGACTGCCTCAGACTCCCGACATTATCTTGCGCTGCTGTCCTAACTGACTGAACTTCCTGAGACAGTGAGGCCACTTCCTGGTTGCGAGTCTGAAGCTCTTCCCTCACTGCACCTATCTGCTCCCTGAGTGAATCAGCCGAGGCATCCGCTGCCTGCTTGGCTGTTCTGATTTCAGCTACGGTGTTAACAATGGCAGACAGTTCCTGTTTGATGAGCGCGGGGTCTTCCATGTCACCCAGACGGGCCTTGAGATCAGCCAGCTGGCTCTGTGCCACGCCCTGAGCTTCAGTGAACTCTGTCACGCTGGCTTTGATCGACTGACTCACCTCAGCCAAGCGCTCCTCTACAGTCTTCTCCAGAGAGGAGAAGTCCCTCTCTCGGGCCTCCTTCACCTCATTGATGCCCTCCGAAAGGTCCCTGAGTAGATCGTTCTGGAGCTTCTGAAGGGCCTCTTCCACCCTCCTCGTCTCCACCTCGCCTCTCTTCATCCGGCTGATGGCGCCCTCCAATTCCACCCGCGTGATGCCCAGTGATGACTCCAACCCATCCACAACACTCCTCAGAGACTCCACCTGTACAGACGGGAAAACATGTCAGTGTGCAGCTTTATTCCACTTTCACATGTCCACATTATGACTGACAATGACAAAGTCTTCAAACATTAATTAAGTAACAGCTTTTTATAGCTTTTTATAGAGCTTTCAATCACATCTTACAGTGTCCGTCAGCAAATGGAATTGTCTCAGTTGTCATGGAGATGGCTCAGTCAGTCAACTGAGATGCAAACATTTGCTGAAGACCATGTGATGATGTTGAAAGATCCAGAAGATGATAGTAAATTGACGTTGAGTTGAGATTGTTTTGTAACGCCACTATTTCTAAAGTCAAGAGTGAACTTTCATGCTTGTCATTGTTGTGTAATTTGCCCAAAGACTTTCAAATATCACACCTGCAGAATTATTTTGCGTGTTTTTTGTTGTTGTTGTTTTCCTATTCAATAAGTGTACTATTTTAATGTGTGTGGGCAAATAATTATAAAATTGAGACAAGCTTGAAAGTTTTTGGTCTTACAAATAGTAGTCAATGTCCAACTAGTAGCTTTTCTCAGATGTGAAAGGAGTACTTTTGTACTTTTGTGGTGAAAAAAAAACACTTTTGAGCTGTGATTGCACAGAATTATATTAAATGCTTGAATCTGCTTGAAAAGTATAAATAATTACTATTTAAAGATTTCAAATTCGTACAACCAAAGAAAAGATGGTTTTGGGTAATGAATAAAAACTCTAGTGAGTGAGCTCACACCCAAGTGAACTAACACAAGACCATCTTCCTATAAGACTCCTTACAGATTTGCATGGGTAGAGTTGAGTCATCACATAACTGATGTCAACAGTGGTAAATACTTGTAAGGGAAAAATATGCTGGAAGCGCGACATGCTGAATGTAGTTTAGACTGGTTGTACACGGTGTGCTGTGCATGAAGGATGATTGTTACAGGAATGAGGAACGAATGAATGAAAAGGTGAGGACTTTTATTCTAAAAATGCCCACAGATTCTTTAGTTTGCACTGATATATGTTCAAAAATGATTTGAACCTTATAACAATCCTCATTCCTGCAAATTAGATTGGTGATAAGACAATTACTACTTATGTTGTGCAAACTAATTCACTTTATGAAATAGGGGGAGGTTGCATCAACCCATCCTTATCTGTCCTGTCCAGCTTTACATTCAGAAACGCCTTATATCTGTGGTTCCCAAACAGAGGAAAAAATGCAAAACTAGCAAAATAATGTTGAATTTATTTGATTTCACCAAGACCAAAACTTTTTGCACAATTAAAGAGAGGCTTTGTTCACCAAATCCATCACTGTGGGTCACTATACCTCCTGTGAATGCACCCAACCCCCAACAGAACATAAAGTACAACATGGACAGTTATGTAATTGCATATAACAACAAAAATAGAGTAAGATGCATTTAACACATAGTTTGGATTGCTATGATACTTAAGAGAAATATTGGGTACCATTCAAACTGAATTTAAAACTTCACCTCAATTGATTCATCCACATTATTGTCTACCTACCTGTTGAACGACGCTCTCCATTTTACTGCCCAGTTCTGCGTTTTGCCGTGCGCTTTCCTCATGTCTGGCGCTTGTTTTCTGAATTTCTTCCACTACTTGCTGTAAATAAAAAGCAGCAAACCCCGCGGCGCCTATTAAAGCGATGTAAAACACGCCAGACAAAACTAGCCCGAACCAGCCTCCTGACCGTGGCCCCTGGGTTGCGGGGCCACTCACTCCGTTACCGGCGCTCTTTTGGCTCTTCTTGGACGCGTCATCTTGGCTGGACGCGGCGCTTTTCTCGCTCGAGTTGCCCTTGTGTCGGTTTTTCGCAGTCATGGTCAGTGGGAGCTCGTTGAGTTATGTGTGTATGTGTGTGAGAGAGACAGAGGGAGTGTGTGTGTTCAGTGCTGCTGGTTTCTGCAGTCGTGGATGGAGAATATTAGCAGTCCAGGCCCACCGGATCAGCAGCGTATCAGTGAGCGCGGCGTGTCTTCAACGGGGCTTTTTGCATTGAGGTATGCGGATGGGGGCTGTCCCACAGTCAACTACAGTCTCCTAATAATATGAAACACCAGGAAACACTGACTAATCTCTTCTTTATTAACACTTTAGTGGTTGTGTAACCCTATTTTTGTATCAGGCACTAGTTCATCCAAAAATCATTTCATTATACACCCAAAACAAGAGTAAGTTTCTGCAGGAGCATCATTCTGGTGCAGCACCGATTTTTCCCAAAAAGTGGTGCTTCAGTGACCTTCAGAAAGTTTTTTAGTTTTTCAAATTGTTCCACAAAGTAGAAAATGTGGATTATCAGTTTTAATGAAGTGGGAAAACGCCCTGATAATCTCGTACTGTAGGAAATGATAAAAACGTATCACCATATTTGGACAAAGTTGTTTTGTTTTTGTTTTTGTTTTTTTACCAAACGGGGACATTTGTCTAAAACCTTACAATCTATAGTTTATGATGTTGAAGTGAAGTCTGCTGTTACTATGACATACTTGAATAAATGTTAAAACCCCCCACTGCAGACTTTCTGCAGGCTGCCCTGCAGCAGTGCAGGGAGGGGCTCCATAGCTCGCTCCTCCTTTCATACGTGGCAGCTTCAGCCTCGGCTCAGCTGGCTGCTGTCACATCCCATCATCACATCTCTGCACAGAGAGACACATCAGCTGAAGTTACAGCTTTAGTCCACATCGATTCAATAAATGTGTTTCCTCAATAATAAATGTCATTGAGTCAATTTTTAAGGCTCTAAAAGTCTGTTTGTAAGTCTGTCTCAGTGGGGAAAAAATCACAAACAGACTATTGCAATAATAATCCTTTTGATTTCAGGTTTTGGTTTTTAGTTCTCAATAGTTAATTTCAGTGGCTTTGTGTAGGTTACAGCAGTGGTTCGCAAAATGGGGACCAAGGACCCCCAGGGCTCCTTGAGGGGTTACAGGGGGTTCACAGCAAAAAGGGGAATGATTTTTCATCCATAGGTAACACAATGATACAATGTGTGAGTATTTTGGTCATGGGTTTCGTGCACTTCCTGTAATGAAACATCTAAAAGCAAAAATCTTATCAGATGGGGGTCCATGATCTTATTTGTGTTAGTTTAGAGGTCCTTGACGTGAAAAAGTTTAAGAACCACTGGGTTACAGTACTTCACTGTTATTCCTATTAGTGTGTTTTCTGGAGAGTTTGATTCATGCTCATGCCACAAAAATAAATAAAAAATCCCTGTATGGAATGATCACATACTTTACTTTACTTAAAAAACAGTTAAATAAAAATCCGGTCCTTGGTACCCTTTTTTTAAAAAAAAAAAGAGGCAAGAGAAGTGGCTGAATGCATGTTTATGTCTTCATTAAACACTAGATGTCACTAAAAGAGCGTTTTATGTGGAGAGGAAACGCTCGTAGTGACTCAGTCAGACAAGTATTCCCCAACAATAAATAGATGGAAAACAATGTTGTGAAATCATATCATTTTATGTGTAATAGGCTGCATCACTGAGATTAAGTGCAATAATTTTTTTAATGTTTTCCCATGAATGTGCAATACAATACTTACGTGCAGTAAAATAATTATGTATATAGAGGGTACAGCATGCATGAAGACAAAAAGTGCAAAATATATTCTGATTCTGAATATGCAAATAAAACAAGGCATGATTTTAAAAGCTTGAAAAAACTACACTGTACACATGAAATTAAACAATTCACTACTAATGACTTTAGTATTCTTAAAACTTTACTTGACTTTATTATTTTATTCACCGGGGACAACAACATACATGAATTAACATCAAAATTATGTAAATGTGTGTGTGTGTGTGTTAATTTTGACCTGTAAATGGATGTTACACATTAAAAGAAACAAACAACACACACAAAAAGCAGACAAAACAACATCAAAGTAAGTACTGGCTATTAAAAGATCCCTGATGTGAAGCTTACATGAGGCTGCAGCAGTCTGTGTTAGTCATATCAAGTGGATATCCACCACATTTACAGTCTTTTTAGCATCAATTCCCTCTTTGTGTTTCCCTGTTGAGCTGTGATGGAAGTATAGTAACAAAAAGAGGAACTTTAGTACTAAAAAGACTGTAACGTTGAAAGATATTGATGACGGCTGAAGCTTCATATTAGCTTCAGATAAACTTTTAAATACATTTTTGCACAGCAGGAGGACTTTCATCACTTACATTATAAGTACATTATGAAGGGATCTTCTAATGGCCAGTATGAACAGGAGGAATGATTATGGCAAAAAAAAAAATGTGAACGTGTCCTTTAATAATTCAAGCATTACAGAACAGGCACATACAAGCAGAACAAGATCAAACATCACAAAACCCCATTTAAAATGAAGAAACGCCCATGCTGAAAGTGAACAATTCCCTCAAATGCATCTATCTATTAACCCCTATACATATAAGTATGGGCTTTCCAAGCCGGCCCTAAATGCATCATGAGTCCACGCCCAGACGCCGTGACAACAGACGGCTGTTCGCCCGACGCGCCGTCCAGGTGTTCGCTGTATGATATTGCAGAGCTACTGGACGGATTTTGGAGCTTTATCAGTGTATTTGCCCGAAATGGCCTAACGTGATACGCTATATCTCCGAGCCCAGCTGTGACTGGGACGTCAGGCATACCAGCGTATCCCCTCCCCGCTCCCTCATCTCCCGGAGAATGAAGCGGGAGCACCGTTAAAAAAATGAAGACTGACACGGGGATCCGAATTTTGAGCTGAGTGTTTATACCTCGAGTGAGAAAAGCTAGCGGTTAGGCTAACCCGCTAGCTAGCCCGGCGGCGGCTCGGTTAACGGGATTTGCGCCGCCATGGCCGGGCTCATCAAGAAGCAGATACTGAAGCATCTCTCCAGGTCAGTGCTGAGTTAGCTGTCAAGGGTGTCTGCTACGTTTCTGTAGATGAAACCCCCCACTGACCTGACGTGTCAGCTAACAGGCTAACACCGGGTTTAGCTACTGTGGTAGCTAATCCCTCGACAAATGCTACAGCAAGTTGAACCAGTCGACTGGTTGAGTCAGATTGTTTAGACATACAATCTCAGTCTTCCCCTAAAGGCATTGTATCCCGCAGTCAGAGGAATATAATAGTTAAACTGGCTGCAATATACACGAACCATATGGCTGTGAGATAACTGGACCTTAAAGGAATGGTTCACAATTTCGTCTGTCTTTAAACAACAGTCACTTGCCCAAATTGACATTGACGTGTTTTTCTTGCTGTAATCATTCCTCCTGTTCATACTGGCCATTGGAAGATCTCCTTAATAATGCACTTATAATGTAAGTGATTGGAGACAAAAATGTATTTAAAAGTTTATCTGAAGCTAATATGAAGCTTCAGGCGTCCAAATGAGTCAATTCAAGTAAATATCTTTCAACGTTTCAGTCATTTTAGTCCCTAAGTCCCTATTTTTGTTACTATACTTCCACCACAGCTCGTTGGGGAAACATTATGAGGGACTTTGATGCTAAAATGACTGTAAATGTGGCAGATATCCGCTCGATATGACTAACTCAGACTGCTGAACCCTCATATAAGCTTATGATTGTGTGGGCGATCACTTATATTGAAAGCACATTTAAAAGGGCATCTTTTAATAGTCAGTATGAACAGAAGGAATGATTACAGTGAGGAAAACCTCTTTTAGTGTTCGTATGAGCACCTGACTGTTGTTTTAAGACAGACTTTAAAAACTGTGAAATCTATCCTTTAATATGACACAGGTAATATGATAATTTGAATTTAAAAATGTAGGACTTGCACAAGGGCAGATCAGCGGGGTGTCGGTTTGTTTACACAGGTTTAAACCCTGCTTATCTGGTCTTTTCACCACTGTGCCTCCCCCCTTAGACACCATGGTCCACATTGAACCCTGAGCACCCTCAGGACACGACACAAGACTGTTTAGAAAGGGAAATTTGCCACCCGAATCAAGCACATTTGACAGTAAGCACTCCCACTTAAAGACAAATGAGCTTAATATTGGTTCAGTATCTGTTTTTGGCACTACCGCTTGCTGTGTAAGGCTCCATTTATTTTTTTAATGTCTTGTTGTTATGGGGAGCTTTCAGCTCTACCAGCTTTACATACATTATTTATTCTTTTCCACTGTCCCCCAAGGGACTTTCAATGGACTACTTCCTGGTTTTGTTCCAGGGGGAGAGCTTGAAATATACAGCACTGTTTTCCTCCCATGTTTAAAACCGCTAATAAACTATAACAGAGCAAATTCACACCTTGAAATTTCATTAAACAGAGTGTATTGGATAAAAATTATAGTAGCAGCACTAGTCTCAAAGGCAAACATAGCTTCGAGCTAGCAGAAATGACAGCTGTCATGTTTATATTGCAGGTCACACTTGATATAGCTAGTCTTTTATAAAGCTCATCAGTATGCAGATTGACCGGTTTGTGCTCTTGAAAAGAGAAAGCGGAAGGTTGATTGTGCTGAGTCAGAGAAGTTTTTTATGATGACAAGTCCTTGGCTGTGAGTTGTGATTAATTTACTGCACATTGGTCAATACCATAATGTTGGGCTGTGCGATATGATGATATATATCGTGTGATAATAGAAAAACGTCTATCGTTTCATATTATGCTCTATTGTTTATTTCATTAAGTTGCATATCACAGTCTTTACAGCAATATTTTTTGTCATTTGGACAATACTTTGCATTCTTCCGCACGGCACGAATGCACGCCATTGATGTATAGTAAGACATGGATACGGTGCCTCTGCTTAGCCTTGCTTCCGATTTTTCCCAGTGGTCACTCGCGCTATTGCAGTGAAAAATCCCCCTGCAGCCCAAGAAGCATTTTCCCCATAGATGTCTGTAAAAAAGATGTCTGACTCTTTCTATCATGAATTTTTGATCCATGGAGGTTTTATATTTGTAAAAATCTGTGACGTCATCACAATGTAAAGTCTATGGGCTGAGCGGGAGCTCACGGGCGGGGCCAGCAGGAGAAAAACATCGCTGCGCATATTCAGTGGGCCGCACACCCCCAGAAGTAAACCCTGGGGTGTGCGGCCCACTGAATAGGTGCCATCTTTGGGTCCGATATCCAGATGTTATGATAGATCCATGATGCAGGCAGTAAAATTTGCATGAAGGCAACACAAACAAACATGGAGGAGAGTGAACGTGACACAGAGCAAGGTAAATCCAAACAGGAGAAGGACTTTGACCGGCAAAGACAAAACGAGGAGCTCGTACCTAAAAGAAAATCAGAAAACCAGAAAATCAACATACTTTGCAAATTATGCCGCAGACTGGTCTCCACAACAGACTCAAACACCACTAATCTCTTTTACCACCTATGAAAGAATCAGGTCAAACAGTACATACATTATACATTAATATTTTATGTTTGTTACATGCTTAATTGAAAATTTGCACAAAGGTTCTAAATAAAAGGGGAAAAATAATCAAATTTGAGTGAGTACCTTTTTATTTGTCAAGTATATAATTCAACATGTAATAAGAAACCGGCCTTTCCATGTGGTCATTTTATATTTATTCACTGAATTTACAGAAAATGTGCTCTACTGTGATATGTATCGTTATCTGGATATGAAATGACTTAGCTATATCAGGATATGAGATGTTGATCATATCGCACAGCTCTACCTTAATGCTGTGTAGGAATGCTTTGTCCTTCATGCCTCAGCCAAGGTTTGACCTGTCTACAACACACAGCCTCTGGGTATCATGCCCTTCATCGTCCTAGCGCTCTAAGTTGTGTATATGTGTCTCGTCGTGCTGTGTGTAAGTGTTTCTGCACAGTCCCTCTGGCAGCATTAGCATCAACACTGACAGGAAATGACCAGAAGAGTAGTGATGTCATCCGTCTGAGGGCTTGTCATCTGATCTTCTTTGTCCTACCCTGATTGGTCTGGCACTGAAAGGAAGCCGACCCGTCTCACAGTCGAGCCAATCCCGCTCCGTTCGGTGTCGTGATGTCACGGTAAAAGTGCTGGTGTCAGACTGCCAAAGCAGCATCACCTCATATATTCCACCGTATGCTCGTACTGATACAGATGGCTATGATTATGACGCATGCTCGCTCGAATTCGATTGAGACCGGGTGAAATCGTGCTGCCTCGTCAGCATCAGCCAGGAATAGTTTCTGCTGCCAGCTAGATGATTCACACACACTGTAGGTGTGCTTACACAGCTACAGGTTATGTTGTGGGTGTCAACATGTCAACTCAGCTTCTGGGAAACCCACTCTTAACTGTTGCAGAGAGGACACACGTCTGTCCAGCGTTATGTGCGATAAGGACGAGCCTGTAAGAGTGAGACGGCACGGTGACTTTACAGTTCATTGACTCTGAAGTCTGCAATGGCTGTTCCTCCTCTGGCCAAGACAAGTGCACCGAAGCGTGCATGACATATCAAACTAGTTGAGAGGGCTTTTTTTTTTTTGTGCAGGGTGAGCTGTTTGGAAATAAGCCCTCTGCGTCTCTGTGTGGGACCGGTCATGTCTAACGGCGGTTCTGTGAATATTAAGTGACACGGCTGTATTGTGAAGTGTTTCACAGAAGGTCGAACTCAGGTAGCCCCTGGGGGCGAATTGACGACAAGGTGTATGTTTGTCTGCATTACACACAGGTTGGGATATCGACAGGAATCTGGATCAGAGCCAGACTGTACGAGATCCTATTACACACACACACAGACACGCACGATTATAGATGGACGGAGAAACGTCTAATCACATTATGGATGTGCTCGGATGTGTCCTCTCGACTTTGTTCTCTCAAAAGAGAGATTTTAAAGTTCTTCCTCAGGGAAGTGAAAGGTCAGGCTCAGCTGCAGAACAGGATTGTGGAGCTGGTAGATATTCTGATAGAGGGGCCTAAATACAGGTGTTTAAATGAGAGTCATACTTTGTGTGAATGACTGGTCTTGTGACAGAGAGAATGCGGACGGAGACTTGGAATGTCTTTCCTTCTTCTTCCTCCAGACCTCTCCTCATTCCCTCCTTCATCCCTAACCTTCCTTCCTTCCTTCCTTCCTTCCTTGTTGTTGGTTCTTATCTTGACATCTTGGCTTCGACTAACAATTAATTGTCGATTAATCTAATGATTATTTTCTCCACCAATCAGTTATAAAATGCCCGAAAATCATAAAAAGCAGTTTCCCAGATTTTAAGGTAACGGTTTGAAATGTCTTGATTTGTCTGACAAGCAGTCAGTAAAGCAAATATATTGAATTTACAACCAGAAAAAAGCAGCAAATCCTCACATTTGAGAAGTTGGCTTTAGTTAGTTTAGTTAAAAAGTTAATTGGCAGCTATTTTGATAACTGAGTCATGGTTTTAGTAAAAGAAAAAATGGGAGATATTCAGTGGTGGCAAGTTGTCAAATGTGAAAATTTGAAACTTTTCTGTGTCATACATGGTAATAAACTGAATACCTTTGGATTATACAAAACTAAAAGATTAAACAAGACTATGAGCTTTAAGAAATTATAACAGGTATTTTTCTCATTTTTTTGATATTTTTATTGACAAAACAATGGATTTATCGAGAAAATGATCATCAGCTGCAGCCCTAATTGTCATTAAATGGAGTACTACTTACTTATTTATGTCACAGGAACACAGCACAACAGTTTAAATTGTAGGCACCATAACGCACGTTGTCAACTGCAGGGGTTTGTTGAAATTTGGAGTGATGGAGGGAGATCTGTATGTTAAGCAGAGCTGTTGATAGACAAACTTACTGAACGGGCCCCTAAGAATGAAAAGATTATCACTACCTTCAAACGGAACAAGTTCGTGGCCTGAGAGATTAGGCTTATAGCCAGGCTGGTATGTGAAGTCCAAGTCAGGACGTAGAAGGAAAGGTTACACGCAGTAAAGAGGAGACAGTTAGTTTAGGGAACCACTTTTAACTGTGAGTCACCTCAGATAAAGTACAAGACATCTAACGTGTGCTCTTTTTCATCAGCGGAGGTTCAAAGCTCGTTACAGTCAGCGTGAGAAACGGGTTCATTTCTGTTGTCGTGTTTGTCATAACAAGTCTCTTTAGGCCTGACTCTTTCCATCCTGCAGTAGCTGGCTGACGAGGCTTCATAGCGACCAACTCCACTATTCCCGGTGTTATCGCTCAATGCTAGTGGGAAGGCTATTATGGCATGAGTCACGACTGAGTGCCTAGCTGTGGGTGTCTCATCTGTGTGCAGCTGACTGAACTTCTAGTGTGCGGGGTGTGTTTTCATAAGTGTGTGTATGTGTGTGTGTGAGAGACAACGACATTTGGCCAAGGCCCCTCCAGGCTTTGGCATCCTCTGCTGCTGTGTAACTGAGGTCTTGGATTGTTTTCTCCTTCACGCTAACCTTTTCGCCGTCTCCACAGGGTCATAAATATTCTAGGACTCTGAGGCCTTCGCTGCCAAAACAAACTCACTCCACTTTGACAGGTTGCCTGTGTGTTGTTGCAGCGTTGGCCCTGTTGACATGTTTGTGTAGGTGTTTTGCAGGAGTGTTTTCACATAGCGGGGGATATGTGTGTCCTTGCACTTGCACTGGAGCGTAGGCTCAAGTAATCCCTCTTAATGATAACATGGACATAACAGTCTTTTAATAAGTGTTCTGTTAGGGCTAGACAATGTATTCTTGGCTTCATCTCAACATTTTACAATGAGCTGCAGTCTCAGAGAAGTGGAGATTCGTAAAGTAGGAAAGTTAATACAACAAAACAAACATGCAAAACATGTTGCAAACATGATTTTTCTCAGCAAGATTTTTGCTCATACTATTGCAAAATAGGTTCGTGCTGGTATTAAATGTCCATGCTATGATTATTGTGGCCAAAAATATCACAGTAAACAGTAGTATCACCAAAATCATCAAGCTTTTCTGAAACACTACTATATAATGAAATGACTTCACATCATGATCGCCTTGGATTTATTGAACCAAACAAACTGAACAGTGAACTGTATATTTCTGTACCCTGCAAATGAAAAACTAAAAAATACCACAAACAAAAGCAGGTTGGTTGTTTCACTTTTAACAGTTGACTGGAAATTACTTAAGATGCATCTCAGTGTCTCTATTTCTTACATTGTTTGAATGTTCTGATTTGCGTCATGAAATGCTAATGAGCTAGCCAAGGCTAACAGAAATGATCGGACTGTTAGCATTTTGCAAGAGTTTATTTTCCAGAGGCGGGAATGCCCCCTTCCTCACTTTTCAGAATCTTGTTTTTTCCCTCCTTACTTTAGCAGTTTCAGTTTTACTCAAAAAAATATCTCTTGAGTGTCCTCTTAACTGCACAGCAATAAGCTTTAAAGGGGACATATCATGGTTTTTGTCATTTCCTGTTATTTGTAATACAGTTACGATGTTGGATGTCAAAGTTAAACATGGTCAGAGTTCCAAAACTTGAGGTGAACGTATGTAAAAATGCTGCCCTCAAGTCAACGCACAAAATTGGCACCAACCAAATGCTAGTAAAATACGCAAGTTGCAATTTTCGAATAGGATTCAGACTTAAATGTGTACGGATGTATTTGAGAAGTTTCCATTTTGAGTAGAGAACGAGAAGAAGAAGTGAAATCCCCCTGCTAGGGTTTGTTTACGTGGCCTCTGAAACTGCAGTTGGCCAATCAGAACAGAGGAGGGGTCCTTAAAGAGACAGGACCTTACTGCTGGAGGGCACTAGTCAGGGTTGGAAAAAAATACTTTGACCTCCTCTGTTTTTCACATAAAATCAATTTAACGTTTGTTTTTATTTGCAGTTAATATTCTCCTAAAAAGACGCTAGAATTGAACATCAATCAAAGACCAAACTACTACTGAAACAAAACTACATCTTTTGGCATTTTGTGACCCCTTGATCAAATCACTTATTTATTATTATTATTATTATTACAAACATGTAACAACAAAAAAACAGAAAGATTTGCCAATAAATACACCTTTCTTGAACCTCCAAAAAAGCAATCACAGTCAGATCTAACAGGAAGTTGCCTGTGACAGTGTTAATTGTTCATGTTATCTATCTTAGATGATAGAATATTCGTCAAGATGATATTATTTAATGTGAATATTGGGTAAAGATGGTAGACAATACAAACTGGTAATTTAAAAAAAGGTTGATGCATGTGGGTGGGTGGTAACTTTAGGTTGTTTTAAGGTTTCCATTTGATTTACCAACACACCCACACTGCAGGCAGGCAGCATCCAAACACTGCAGTGCTGCTGTCATCTGCAGGACTGCAATGAACCAATAAACACACAACAGATCATCTCTGACAAGCCAGTAAAATACAGTTTGAAGTTTGAAATCATCAAAATTAGATTACATTTGATGAACTTGCTTCATATAAAATTATAGAGGCCTGTTTCAGAACGGAGTCAGACAACCAACCATGTTAAACGAATCAGCTGAGGTTTTTACGCCTTTCAGAAGCACCTCAAACATTAAATTTAATTTGTTGGATTGACACAGTATCACTGGCATCTAAATTGTGGTAATTAGCACCAGCCACTGGCCAAACACTGGTGAATTTGTGAAGTGACTGGTGATTATTTTCCTCAACCTACCAGCCCTGGTGGCTGCAAATTGATGGCAGCTATATGCCCTTTGCTGCATCTAGTCTGCTGCAAATTTCATCAGAAGAAGAAGAAGAAGAAAGCCAGAGAGCGCTTCTAGCTTCTAGACAGACTACTTTAAGAGCCACTGATGTCAGTACGCCTACAGAAGAGGAGACGACCACAAGTTAAAAGGCAATTTTTTTTCAATGAGAAGTGGAGAAGAGCCGACGGGGGGGAGTTACGTGACGATGAGAGTAGTCGGTCATTGTTTTTCTCCCACTGTCTGCAACAATCTTTGTCCAGCAGCAAGACAAACAACAGATTTATTGTGGGCACCGAAAATTTCAAATTGATGGCTATAAAGGATACCACGAAGCCTCAAAATGCCACAAGGAGGTGATCTGCACTGTGTGTGTGTGTGTGTTTATTTGTGGTAGATTGTTAAAGTTGTGACTTAACAAGGGCTAAATGATTTGGGAAAAACATCTGATTGCAATTATTTCGACTGATATTGCAGTTGTGATATGATTTGCGTTACTAGAGGGAATGATAACTTTTACATCATTATTCTCATTTTCATTAAAACATATTAAAATGATTATGGTGTGAATTTTTTTTTTTTGCAGGGATCTGTACCAAACAAAGATGTTTTCTCAAGTCTGTAGAATATGATGTGTAGTTCAGGACGTCTCTGCAGCACGACAACATTTAATTTAAAACGGTATTTTGACACATTTCGCCTGTTCAGCCCTACTTGAAATGGATGTACAGTGCACTGTTGTTTGTAATCTGTATTTTGTTTATTGAATTAATACTTTTTATAGGAAAATGTGTATTAGATTGTTTTTTTCAAAGCAAGACAAACGTTACACACAAAAGTGCAATTACAAAATGGTGACTGGTAGATTTTAGGAAGAAAAAGTAAGTTTCCAACACTGTAAGAGGCCCTTTTATGTTTTCGAAGGATTTAGATGCCCATTTAAATATCACATTCTCCATTTTTGTCGTCGAGCCAAACTTGCTGCTCGGTCACTTGAACATTAGCAGGAAAGAATGTGGTAACCCAGACTTTCTTCTCCTGGAAAACCTCATTCCTAAATCTTTCATTCATCTTTTTTTCATTCTTCCTTTCTTTCTGTTTGTCTCTTTCACTTTGTTTTTATTTATTTCTCTCCGTCCGTTGCCACAGTGTCAGTCTGAGTCATCTGGCAATCTTCCCTCAGGCCTCCTCTCTTTCTGGCAGTGATGCGATCAGGCTGCACCACAAATGCACCATCAGAGTGCAGGAAAAAGCAGGGAGTCTCTCCGTTTCCATTCACGGGATCAACACACATCAGCATAAAGTGTGGCGGACCAAAGTCTGCTGTCAGTGTGTTGTGGTTTAGGAAAAAGTTGCAAGATCAGCCTATTTTAGCAGACATCTTAGGTTGATGGTAACTAAACTACACAAGAACTGTATTTACAACAGATTAATTTACAGTATTCTCATTTTTGCTTTAACCAAGAATAAACTACATCAGTAACGGGTTAATGGAATAGTTCAACATTCGCTTTCTCGTCATGAGTGAGATGGGAAGATCGATACCACTCATGTATGTCTTTTCAATATAAAGTTACAACCAGCAGCTGGTTAGCTTAGCTTAGCATAGAGACTGGAAAACAGGGGGAAACAACTAGCTTGTCTCTGTCTAACAAGGTAACAAACTCCGCCTTCCAACACCTCTAAAGCTCACTCCATAAAATGTTATATCTTATTTGTTTAATCTGTCCTAAACCAATTTATTTTTCGGAGCCTCTGCTGGTTTCCTGGCAACCTCACTGTGACAGCAGTACTACAGGGAGTCACTGCACCCGACCAAGAAGTAGTGCAGCACATAATCACCTGTAAAACCACAACTTGTTGGGTTTTTATACAAAAAAAAATGTTGTAAACAAATGAGATATAACTATTTTAGTGAGCATAGAAGTTTAGCACCAGCAGAAGCGTTGGCTGTTCTTCCTGGGGTCCACCACACATATAGTCATATACACATATACACACTTATAGACACTATAGTCACATAAACACAACAAACAAAACAGCTCATCTCATTGAATTAACAGTCAAATACAAACAGAAGAGAAACAAAATCGTCATCCTTTCAACAGACATTAAGCCAAACACACAATTATAAATCAATCACAATTCTTCAAGAATTCACAGCAAACTTGTTTATTTTCTTCTACATACAAATACATTGTAATAGTAATAGTAGTAATTCTTAATAAACATAAATCCTTGTTTGAATGACCTTCTTAAATATCCATCCTGCGTTTTCACACATTTAATTTCAAGAAATAGCGTATTAAAATAAATTTCTTATGCTCTGCCAAGAGGTTTATGTTTTATTTCTTGTTTTGTTTTGTTTTTCTCCCGTTGACACACACACACAATTCAATTATGGTTCCTGAAATGTTTGGAGATGCTGTTTTAAAATTTTGAACTGATCTCTCGAACAATATGCACTGGCAATTTTCTGTACCATACTTTTTTTTTTAGTTAGGTGCCGATAGGTGGATTGTGTTGTTTTGTTACCTTTGGAGGGATCCAGGCTAGCTGTTCCCCCGTGTCTAGTCTTTATGCTAAGCTAAGCTAAGCTAAGCTAAGCATCTCCTGGCTCCAGCCTTACATTTAACGCACAGACATGAAATTGGTATCTATCCTCTCATCTAGCACTTGGCAAGAAAACGAATACCCAACTATTCATTTAAACTTTCCCAAAGAAGAATGTGGGCATGGAGTAAACTGTTGAGAGGTTAATTTTGCATTTGACAGGCGCACACAGACCCCTCTCTATCCACCAGCCAGTCCTAATCTCTTTATGGGCCTGGTTTTGGTCCGCTGAGCTCCGCCTCACTGACCGGAATAATGGCTGACGTCTAGAGAGGAGAGATGAAAAGGAAAGATGATGTGTGTGAACTTAATACCGTCCACATTTTGCTGTTGTTCTCAGTAGCACTAATGAGTAGATAATGTCTGTGTAAATTGGCTTATTTGACATTAGTAGCTTTTGATATTAGACAGTTTATTATTATTTGATTACAGAACAGATTTATTTATGAAGTTTGAAAAAGGAGAGAGGAAGCAAGAGATGACCCAGGGGAGTCTGATAAGGAGGGAGAGAGAACAAGTGAAGCTAGCTGGCTAGCTGGTTGATACTTGATCAGCAGCAGGAATTAATATTTCACTGGTCACGAGGCTGAAACACTCCAGCAGAAAACATCCATCTCTCAAAGACGGAGTTTCTGTCTGTGACTATGTGTGTGTGCGTTTGCCCTTGTGAGCACATGTGCACATAATATTTTTCATGTCGTGTTTGTGAGAGTGTGTGTTTTTGTGTCTGGTTCCTTGTTTCCACTGTCGCTGAGTCTCTGGTTGTGTCTCCTGCTACCGCTGAATAAATTACAAGGATGTTGAATTAGAGAAGAATCTGCCTGGAGAAGGTGTCGAGTGGAGAGGAGGGGAAAAAAAAAAAAAAAAAGCAGGAACGTGACAGAAAAGCACACAGCGTTGTGTATTGGACGAAGTTTTTTTTTCACGCTGCAGATACCGACCCTGAGGGCAACTCACTAACTCATCTTATAACCCTCCCTCCCTCCGTGGAGACTCAGACCATCAGAACAAAAAGCTTTTGTTTCCTGAAGACTATCCAGTTACTGAGCGGCTGCCCAATCATACATCATCGAGTAATTATAGCAGATAATGCACCTAGTCTTCTCAGAGCATCTGGTACTATTTTAATAACTTTTGTTAAAATCACATCATGTCTTTTAAGCAGTCTACTTATGAGTTTTGTTTTGTTGATGGTTGTATGCGTTTCTTATGTGGCTGCGTGCTGTTCTGATTAGCAAAGCAAACGTATGATTGAGCTTGATCGATCAATCCTGCTGAGCTGAATCAGACAGATCCTGAGGCATCATCAATGTAGTAACTAAACTAAACCTAATCTCACTATTAAATATATTCCCCACACTTAACAAGTCTCATATTATTATTATTATATCTACATTGTTCAAATTTAGTTGTGTTTTTATGTCATTTTGTGCTTTATGTCCTTTTTTTAAATGTTCTACACAGCTGGGTGTTGAGCCTCAAAACATTTTGTGCACCAACCGAAATATGTCTGAGTATCAAAAGGACCAAAAGTTAACGTTGAATGCTTTCTGATGCAAATCATAATTTGCAAATTTTACTCAACGATTAAAATTCAAATGACTTATGTATGTCAGCCAATCCGTGTGTATGTCAGTTGATAAGTAACAAGAAATTACAGAACAGAAATGCCAAAGATGCGTTTTTAGTTTTTAGATTCATAAATTTCTGAATGATGTTGTCATAAAAAGTGAGAAAGTTTTATATTTCAGATGTAAAATGTCCCACTCACTATACAGTACAATCGATTCTTGTTTATTTTATATATTTACGTTAAAACCCTGCTAATAATTTTTTAATATATTCTTTAAATGCTCAATTATCCACATTGGTATCAGCCTCAAAAATCTAGTATTAGTTGAGCTGTAGTTTTGCTATCATGTGGAAATCGACACCCAACTGTACTATTATGCAATAAGCATCTAAGTGCATCTAAGTTAGTGAGGCAATAAAATACTAAAGCTCCACTTTATTGTCTAGTCACTGCGGCCTCGATAATCAGGTCACCCTGTCACTAATGTGTGTTGGTTGTGAAACTCTGAGCTTTGATCTGACCCTGTTACACACTTAACAGTGTGAGAGATTAGCTAAATAACAAGCCCGCTTCTCCTTAACACTACTTCCATTTTTAGATTAACAGCACTAACTCAAACCACTAAACTCGATGGCTTACGTTGTTCAAACAGGATTATGTACAGTTTTCTACACCTCTATTCAACACACTGTCAAGGCCGTGTGACTCTTGACTGCGAGGAGAACGTGAAATCAATACTATCCATGTTTTAAGAGATGCCATTAGACTGGTCTGCGGGGATGCACAGGTCAATAAACCGTTTAGTATCAGGACTCTCAGCTATTAACCAATAATTAAACCGTGAAGGGGGGCGAGAACCTCTCAGGTCATGGACATTGAGCTTGTGTGTTTAGCTCAAGTAAAGTCTATTTGCTCGAGCTAAAGAGCAAACAGACTGAACACACAGAGCACGAATCACTGCAAAATATAAACACACACAGTATATTCACACACACACACACATATCTGATGAAGACACTGTGGTTATAATGCTAATATTGACTTATACCTCTAATCAAAGATGAGTGTTGGCACCTTTTCCTCCGATGCAGCATGAGGATTTAGTACATTTTGTCCTTGCTGCTGGAACACCACCTCTTAAAAGCTCTCTGACACTTTGTCCGCAGTGAATCTCACAAACAACAATTATCCTGACCAGCAAGATACAATATAGTGTTAAACCAAGGCCTTTTACTACATCTCACACTGTATGACCTTTTTCTTTCTGCCATTAAATCCTCTTCATTGTATTTTTATTGTTATTTGAACTTGACACTCTGCACCTTGTTTGCTTAAACAGATCCTCGCCGCCCCTTTTCATTATCAGATTTTTCATTAACTCTGGAAGCAGAGCAAGGGTGACGCTTTGTTTCACAGTTCCTGAAGTAGTTTACAGGTATTTAACAGAGAGGGTGATGCAATTTGGTACAAATGATAAGAAATCGTTCACATATAGTTGTTAATTTGCAAACAATCTTAATGAATTAGACTCTTGCCAGTTCTTTAACTAACAAAATACTTTTCAGTTTGTAGTTTTGTGTGTCAAGTGACATTTTTAGCATATTAGTGTTTTTCAAGAATTCCCTAAAAGTAGCTGCTTCTGAAGACATTTCTTTGAGAGGGTTATGTAATTTGGTTGTATGTGGGAAATGTGTTCATTATAGAGTTTTTAAGAAACAACCTAATACGCTAATATGTAGTTTGACACAAAACTACACACTGAAAACTTTTCTGTCAAACAATTGTCAAGTCTAATCTATTAAGATTTTTTGCAAATTAACAACTACGCATGAATCTAAATGAATCGTTTCTTAACCTTCTAACACTTTTTTCTGTTTTTTCTTACCATTTTTACCAAATTTTACTGGCCTCACTGTAAAATAAAATAAACATTAACTGTTAAAATCTGAAAATTACTGAAAATTACTGAGAAAATGTCCAGGAAACTATGAAATTAAAGGACCTGTAAAATAAAACGTTACCAAAGCAAGTAAAGTCAACAAGAAAGCTCACATGAAGAGAAACTAACATACAGGAACATACTATATATACTACTGTACTATAAATCCTGGTTTCAGTTTTATGGAGGATTTATTTCCATTCTTATAATTGGGGTAATTGTCTCTTAGTACGACTTAAACAGCAGTGTATAACCCTAAATTATAGGCCTATTTTTCATTGCTGACATACAATACCAGTCATTCCCTTGAATGAGAAAGTGTGTCTAAGTTTTGACTGTATATAACTCTGAAATGTACAAGAAATGAATGGGCATCATTGCTTGCTAGAAAATGACTATTGGGGGAAAAAAAAACATTAGTGCTTTTTAAAACATGCTTTTGACAATTTGAAAATGACATATTTTGCATCGGAGTGGTACACCTCCCCTCCGTTTCCATCCACTGCACCAAACCAAACAGTTGGGGTTTGTTTGGTTGGCCCGTTGCTTTGCCAAGAACCTGCTTCTATAAATATCCCCAGTCTCAAAGCTGCATTTCTCCTCTGCGTCTCATAGGTTTGCTAAGAACCTGTCGCCGGACAAGATCAACCTGAGCACGCTGAAGGGGGAGGGCCAGCTCACCAATCTAGAGCTGGACGAGGAGGTTCTCCAGAGCCTGCTGGACCTGCCCACCTGGCTGGCCATCAACCGTGTGTGCTGCAACAAGGCCGCAATCAGGGTGAGGGATGCAGACTTTGTCACTTTCCTTATAGCTGCTTTTGAAATCAAAGTGCACAGCTTGCAGTTGTTGCAACATCTGTAATAAACAACCATATTTAAAGAGACCTAAATCAAAGAAACTACTGTTTGACTGACACATTAAACACACAGTGACACACCTTTTAACACCTATGTCATAGACGCTCAGTGAGTATTTGTGCTACATACGCACTCTCTACTGGAGCTGTCTGATGCCCACAGCGGTCATAGTCATCAGCCAAGTGCCATGTATAGGAACAGACTCTGACACACCCTGGAAACAGTGAATGGAGCTGCAGCACGACTTTTATTCAGGCCAAGGTCCATTTCCACCTCTTCTTTTCCGCCTCCACCTCATTACTTTTTCTATTCTTGCCAAGGCTGCTCCTTAGCTCTTGACATCTTCTGTCAAATCCCCCATTCTCTCGGTTTAAAAAAAAAAACCCACCATCCTGTTTAGTCTTTGTGATTTCTGGTTTAGAAGATATAGTCTGTTATATTTACTTCTTTGCTGTGTCATGGACAGAGTGTGTATAAGGCAGCCTTACTCAATAAAAGCCTCGTCATTTACAGTAAGCGTGCGTGGAGCATCAGATTTCTGAGGGAAGTGTAGTGCTGCCTGGCACTCGCTTATGGTGAATTTCATTGTTTAAAGTGGTTTAAAAAAAGAGAACAGTGATGCGTATCTCACTTCCTTTCTTTTCAGAACCTCATGTCTTTGTGTCTTCCTGTTACAGAAAAGCTAAACTCTACTCTCCTTTTTAAGACTTTTTGCCACACAAATGTAAATAAAAGTTGCTTTATTGATTGACTTGGATGAATAAAATATATATATATATATAAAATCAATCCTGTAGCAATAGATTCAGCTCTCTGGGTGCATATAAAGGCATACAAACACTCAAAAATGGCATAAACTAATGAAAACTGCAGTAAATGTTTCTGCTTTGATGGATTTAAGTGACAGACGCCCCCTACTGGCACCTTTTTAGCATTTTTTTTATGACAGGCAAGTCAAATGAAATGTGTCTAATTCAATTAGAGCTGCAAATCCCAAGCACTGACTAACTTCTTGATTTATGTCATCTCAAAGAATGAGTCCCTCTGTGGAAAAAAAACTGCACATTAACATAAACATTTAATCCCTTTTTTTGAGTAAATGCTGTGTAATTTGACACACGCTTGAATCAAGAGGCTGCATGTTCAGGATTAATGCGACTCTGGACATGAATGGAAGGAACAGCCAGTCAGTCTAGACTCATTGATTCTTCATCTCTGTAGCTACCTTGCCTGCTGTTTTGGCTTGATTTAATTGTGTCCAGTTCAGTTGCTTTTAATTTGATTTATATATCCCACTGACTGATAATTCAGTTTATCTTTTGGGAGGACCAAGACGCCAAAAGATTGCTGTACCAGACCAGGGACCCAGAATACTGTGACGCTGAAAAGCTTTTGTTTTCATTGACAGATACCATGGACAAAGTTGAAGACTCACCCGATCTCTTTGGTAAGTTTCACCCTCTACCTCTGTTGCTTAATCAAAAAAAAAGTTCATGGATGACTTTTTATCTACATTTATTGTCATTTAATCTTCAAGCATTATTTTTATAGTTTTACAGTGTGATAGGACACATGAATCACCTGTTCTCCTGCATAATTAACTTATGAGCTCAGTTCATTACAAGTTGAAGAGCAGGAAAATACTAAATGTGTTGTAGTAATAGCTGCCGTCGTAGAGCACGCGGTTGTGTAGAGCTTCACAAACACACTGTCGCACTGTCATGGCTATCGTCGCCCCCCAGTGTCCCAGGTCGACACCACCCTCTGGCTGTTCATCATAAGTGACACGACTGAGTTGGGCTGTCCGGAGATGATGTCCAAAGATGCCAGTGGCGGGGTTGTAGCCGCTGCAGACGTCGTAGAGGATTCTTTTACATTTCAGTCTTGTTCAAACGGACTCACTGAGCTTCCTAAAGCAGCTGTGAAAGCCGACTTGCAGATGTGATGTCTGCGAGCGCCTTCAGCTGGCGCTCCTCAACCTGGCTTTTATAGGACTGCAAGTTGGCTTCAGCGTTGGCCATTTTCTGCATCATGGTGCTAAAGTTGTCCTCCGGCGTGCTTTGTTTCTGTGTCATGGCTGCCAGCTTCTCCATCATAGCAGCCACCTCACTGAGCAGGGGCGCAGGTGTCAGGTTGACAGACGACCAGGCTGGTCCCAGTCCCCAGGTAGCTGTAATTCCCAGTACACAGGCTGCTGGAAACCAACCACAACAGGGGGAACATGCACTACATCTTGAACACCTGTCTCCATTAAACGTGGATGTTGAGTGTTAGTGTCAGTCCTTATATATATACTTCCTGTACCTGGTGTTAAGTGGCATTTTTGGCACATTGTTTTGATTACAATATTATGTAAGATATTAAAACTTATCAGGGAAGCACAAACCTATCATAACACCATTTATAAAACATGTATTGCGAGTATCAGGACGATAAGGGTATTTTAATAATATAGTACAATAGGACTTTGTTGAATGGATATTGGTAGAACACAATAGTATCACACCATCAACAATAGCAACGCTTTAAAATATAATATAACAGTTAGAAAAGGGAGAGCACATATGATAACAGTCTTGTTCTTTAGGAGAGGCTACAGCCTGAAGGTGGTACGTACATGATGAAAGGCTCACTGTGTCAAGACTTAAATGGGTTTTTTATCTCGTTAGATGGGATACTGATTGTGCGTGCAAGCAAACAATACGTCGTTAACTTTTACATCTGTAGATCAGTTAAGCTACACTGCAAAACTCAAGCTCACAAACTTGCTGTTTTTTTGGTTTTCATTTTTGTCGACTTGCGGTCTTCAGAGTGACTTTGAGAGTTGAAGTGAACATGAACACTAAGACAGACCACAGCTACAGAAGCCTGAAAATATTAGATTATATAAGATATAAGATTTAAAAGCTACAAACGTTGTTGGTTATTGTTCCTGAAGTCTTTGATTTGCTCACTGTTTCAGACTCTGGATAAAGTAGAAATGGAGATGAGTACCTGTGATGAACCCCGTCCCCCCAATGGTCCGTCTCCCATAGCAACAGCATCAGGCCAAAGGTGAGTGCTCGAGTTGTTTCTTCTATACTTATTATAACTCCATCATCGGCTTCTTCAAGGGTTCTTGTTGAAAAGACTCATTTCCTTGCCAAGATTGAAATAATATTCACCACACAAGTTCGATACAGTTGAAACTCTGAGCTATAACTTACAGGTAAATTGTAATATCATAATCAAGGAGACATATCAAGCCCATATTTAATAGATATAAGTTTTTAAAGTCAACCTGTCCCTGTATGATTAAATCTTATGCACTTTTACTCTGCTTTGTGATAGTTAACAAATTTACGGGTCTGACTGACTGTAAAAATTTACTCAACAGCAAATAGACATAAAGTTAAAGTACAAGATGCACAGATTTTTGACAGAGAAGAAGAGACAAACAGGTGGTGCTCAACATGCAGTGACAACATATCACTCAAGACCAAAATACAATAAAACTTTCATAGTTCTCTGTTTATATAACGGCATCTTTTGTGTCTAAAAACTCTTTGGGCTAAGTTTAAGGTGACATGACATTTCCGAAAGTTCTCAGCACTCTGCTCCAAAAAGAGATGCGATGTCACATTCGTGATGCGGGTAGCAAATTAAATATTGATCAGAGTGATCACAAACTATAAACAGTGTATCAGAGTGAAGCTACAGTTTGTAGTCTGGTAGTGTGATAAACTAAAAATGGTGATGAAACACAGTGCAGCAGTGTTTCTATTGGCCAAACAAGTATATCCACTCAGTCAAAGTTAAACAAAGGTGAACTCTGACCTGCGAAACCTCCGTAACCTGCTGGAAATCGCACCGAAACAGGAAACAGACGCTTGACTTTGTCCATCAGATGGGCTTCAATGGGAAATGGAGCGAATATTTGGTGACCAGAAACATCGTGTGGCTGCACCTTTACTCATGTTTTAACTGTAATTCATGAGAGTTTATATTCTAGATAATCTGAAGTGCATGATTTGTAACAGAAGAGTTTGAAAACCATTGACTTGACTGACTAATCAGTGTCATTTTAGGTTCAGTGTCATATTTGAAGTATTTGAAATTGTAATAATGCCGTTGAGGAGCCGGGGCTGAGATATTGAGAATATTGTATTGCACTCATCTGTTGCTAACGACTTCTTATCACGTTGTTTATTTCTCTCCACCCACATCTGCCTATCTGTCTCGCCCACAGTGAATATGGCTTTGCTGAGAAGGTGGTGGAGGGGATGTCTCTGTCCATAAACTCCATAGTGATCAGGATCAGTGCCAAGGCCTTTAACGCCTCCTTTGAGCTCTCTCAGCTGCAAGTCTACAGCGTCAACACCAGCTGGAGCATCAGTGACCTGCGATTCACTCGCATCCAGGACCCTCAGAGGGGAGAGGTCAGTATTTTTTATGCAAAGTAGAGACCGTCCAACTTTTAATGTACATAGTATGTTTCCCCACACAAGTTTTCCGCATGTATGTTCCAGATCCTGACGTTTAAGGAGATCAGCTGGCAGATGATCCGTATCGAGGCTGACGCTATTCAGAGCGCCGAGCACGAGATGTTGAGCGCACCCATCCGCCTCATCACCAACCAGTCCAAGATCCGAGTCACTCTCAAGAGACGGGTCAGTTACATGCGCCTGCGTCTTTTAAAGAGAATTCACTTTATGAATTTTAATGGACAAGCCGGAGCTTTTGTTCTTTTACTAAAACCAGGCTGCTCTGAGCAACATCCTCTCATCAATTGTGAACAATAATCCCTCTGTAAGACGTCACAGCCTGCAGGGCCAACTCAGGCAGTGATTCTTATCACATAATCAAACAAAATGGCTATAAATGCCTGTGTAGAAGATTTAATATAATGTAGTATAAAGTGCACAAAAGACTTGTGTTTGGTTTGTGAAAGTAATTAGCCTCCTTTGTTGCTCAAGGCTTTTACAGAATTGCTGAAAGCATTTATCGCAAGACAAACTTATTCTCCTCCAAATATGCTGGCACTGCAGTTATAACTCATACTGTGAAAAAGAAGGAGAGGCTGTTTCTGTTTTACTTTAATAAGTAGAAGCAGCTCAGCAAACTTCCAGTGAATTTAACTTATCTACAGGTTTAAAAAGAAACAGACCTACGAGTTTCATATTACATTAATGGGGAGCTCTCAGGCTACCTGCGCTTGCATAATGCATGTTTTTACCACTGGCTCTACCTGATGCAGATTAAGGACTGTAACGTCGTGGCCTCCAAGCTGATTCTGGTCCTGGACGACCTGCTCTGGGTGCTGACTGACTCCCAGCTCAAAGCCATGGTGCAGTATGCCAAGTCCCTTAGTGAGGCCATGGAGAAGTCTGCACAGCAGAGGAAGAGCATGGCCACAGAGGACCAGGTGCACATATAATACATACATTTTTTTTAACTTGTCTCAGTCTGTATAAATATTTCCTCCTCCCTCTCACTGCTCATGCCCTAATTCCACCCTGTGGGTATGAGCCATGTCATGGTCTGATAGTTTGTCCTTGTGTCCATAGAAATCATGTCTGCCCTTCCCTGTATCATCCCTCTGATGCCATATGGCGTCTATCTGCCTACACCATCTCTGTCTCTCACCATTTGTGTCAGTGTCTTTTAGTCTCTTGACTTATTTTTGGCCACTTAAACACACACACACACATACAAAATGTATATACATTCATCGCCTACAGAAATTCACACTCATTCACGTTCCAACAGGCTTTCTGTACAGGAGCCAATGAGATCTTAGTAATTTGGTCTAACACTCCATCTGCTGGACAAATTGAATACTGCAGCTGTTTATTGAACCTGACAGTCTTTTTGACATCACTGTAAACAGCATTACCAAGACTGAGTGCAGCAACAGCATGAAAAAAAACCACCATTAGCACCAACAACATCAGCACTAAAAACAAAAACACAGCACCTTTTGTTTCACGTATGTGCCTGTGTTTGTGTTCACCAGGTATCGTCGTCGCCGCCCCCCTCAGCCCAGCAGGTACGCACCCAGCAGGCGTCCACAGCCGCTGACCAGAGCGCAACGATGGCAAAGCTGTTCAGCGCTTACGACGTATGCGAGACGTCACACCATCTCCAGATCACACACCTCGACCTGCACATCTGTGACGACATCCACGCTATGGACAAAGGTAGCACACGTACAACACGCTTTCAGATACACAGAAAATGTTTTCATGGACTCAAACCTGCTCAAGTTCTGTTCCTAGAAGTCTTGTTTTCATTCATATTTCTTTGCTTATCTTTAAATTACAGATATAAGTGTGTAAAACGGTTTTCGGTTTGGAAATGTTTCACTACATAGCTTTGATTTGAGACTCTCGTTCTGTGTTTCTTCCCACTGTGCAGTGATCAATAAGAGGATAACAGGTGGAGCCATGCAGCTGTCTTTCAGCTCCATCACTCTGGACTACTATCCCTTCCACAGAGCAGGTGTGAATGCAACAGTGATGTTAATATACCTCACCATGACTTCACTGTAACTTCCCCATCTTCCTGCATCCTCACTGTAAACTCACAAAACATGTGTGCAGATTTCCAGGAAGTTCAGAAATCCTTTTACTTTCTATTTCTCCAATTTTATTCTATTTCTTCTTTTATCCCTAAAAATGTTTCCTCCTTTTTTTTTTTGTTGTCCTCTCATCACTCTTACCTGCAACGATTTTCCTACTCTCCGACCTCTCCAGGTGACAGCTGTGCTCACTGGATGCACTACAGCGAGGCCACCAAAACCAGAGAGGGCTGGGCACGGAGCCTGCTCGATGAGTTCAAGTCCAACATGGAGATGTTAAAGACCGCAGTTAGAGACCAGCAGGGTCCGGCTCCTGCTCACGGTTCCCCACAACATGGTAAACACACACACATTTAGACATATATTAAACATAGTTAGTAACTTGTTCTGGGTTTATGATTTTGATGTATCTCCTGGCACACAAAGCAGCACCGCTCCAGCATTTACGTCATCACTGTGGGTTTTCTGTCCTCCAGTGTCCCTTAGGGACGATGTGTATGGGCCTCTAGGAAGTCAGGAGAGAGCAGGAGAAGGAGTAGGGCTTAGGGAGGCAGATGGAGGACTCATAGAGTGGAGCCCACAAACACAGCCTCCGGCCCAGTGCTGCTGGTGCTTAGAGCCAGGTACCACGGTGTGTGTGCGCACAGCTTGGTGCGGTGATACACACCTTTTTGAAAGGCGCAGAGGTCTCTCAATGGAGAACTGAGTAGTCGCTCTCTTTGTCTCCCTCTCTTTGTTGTTCTGTTTTCATTTTTTATTCCTCTTTCTCTACTTCTCTTCCATCTGTCTTTCTTTCTCTCCAGGTAAGATAAACACCACCTCTTCCAGTACTTCCTTCAGTCCTCCACCTCAAAGCCCCAAGACCCAGCTGATGTCCAGCTCTGTTGTTCTCAGGATGGCTGACTTCAGCATCTACCAGGTCACTACAAACACACCGATTACCGTCTTCATGTGGGGAAACAGTGAGACTACATACATCTGATAGTTTGTGTTCTTTTGTGTGTGTTGTAGGTGTCAACAGCGGACCAGCGTCGCTCCAGCCCGAAGGCCATGATCTCCTGCAATAAGAAGTCCTTGTACCTTCCCCCAGAGATGCCGGCCATCCATGTTGAGTTCACAGAGTACTACTTTCCTGATGGAAAAGACTATCCCAGTAAGACAAGATGCATTTGCTGTATAATCAAGAAAGTACCATCAGTTTAAAAAAAAAAAAAATCTTAATCTTAATGAATAGGTCATGAGCTGTGTAACTGTTTTTATACACCAGCTCCACTGTTTTTGGCAGCGACAGAAGTCATTGGCTGCTGTGTGGCTGAGGGGACATTGATTTTCTGAAACACACTCAGTGCTCTGAATGAGGGATCACCCAATTAATTCATCTTATGGATTTCCCACAAATTCACCCCATTAGGAAACATTGTGTGAACATCCAGGGCTTTTTCTTCTCTAACTAATGAGTTTTTGCCAAGACAAGAATGAAAAACACTTTAAAAATGTTAATTTGTAAAAGTGTATACTATATATGTGATGTGATAGATTTTGTGTTTTTGTCACTATTAGACTGTATTTGAAATATTTAATTTCTTAAAGTTTGCTTTGTTTATGGTTTACTTTCAGTTTACGTTGGCTTTGAACCTTAAAGGATGAATAACACATGTTTAATTTAATTGTTTATAAAAGCATATTCTCGCCTGTTTGGATGAGAAATGTGTTCTGTATTCCAGCAAAGTGAATGTTGTCCCCCTGTCCTTCCTCTCTGTGATTTTGTTCCCTCTCAATGTGCCTTAAGGATGTGTAACACCATATCTCTTCCTGCTCCTGCAGTCCCGTGTCCCAACCTGTACGCCCAGCTGAACGCCCTGCAGCTGGTTCTGGATCCTCGCAGTCTGGTGTGGATCAACCTTTTCGCCCTCGACCTCAGGCAGAGTCTGGAGCAGTTCATGGAGATCTACAAGCTCAACGACTCGCAGAAACCGGACGAGCATGTTGACATCAAGGTTGACGGCCTCATGCTCAAGGTAAAGAGGAATGGAGAAACTTGTCTTCAGGTTTAAAGCATGCAATGTATTTTTTGGTATTTATTCACATTTCTCCCTCTCCTCTCCGGTTTCTACTCTCCTTTAGTTGGTGATTCCCACCGATCGGGACCCTTCCTGCCCCCCAGACCTGCCTCGCTCCATCTCAGTGCAGACCTCAGAAATGGTGGCCACTAACACCCGGCACCCGGCCAACTGCACCCGCTCCCACCTTGAGGCCCTGTTGCAGGCTTTCCAGGAAGAGCCCTTCTTCTCTTCCTCTTTTGCCTCATTCCCTCGTTCCTCCTCCTCTTTACCCCTGCTCCATCCCGTCTTCCAGCATCACGCTCACGAACAAGACACCAGGTTGCATGACATCTACCGGGGCCTGATCGTGCCGACGATGGGGGCGAGCGCCCTGAAGATGCCAGCCGCCACTGACTTTTGGGCGTTGCACTTTGCACAGTTCTGGGTGGATTATGAGGGCACCCGTGGAGGCAAAGGGCGGCCGCAGCCCTTTGTGGACTCCTTCCCTCTCACCGTGTGGGCCTGTCAGCCAGCGAAGCTTCTCCAGCACCAGAAGAAGCTGAGAGATGCCGCTGGATTAGGTCTACCCAGAAGCACATCTGTAGAGGCTGTCGGACGCATACAGAGGAAACGCTTACTAAAGGAGTATTACAGTACTGACAGCGCGCCGACATCATCTCACAGCAGCGATGCAACACTGCCACCCAGTAACGGACTCCATAAACCCCTCTCATTGGACAATTTGCCTTCCTCATCTCCCTCTTCTTTGGCGTCGTCGAGTAAAGACGCTGACATACATGTGTTGGTGCATGTGCAGAAACATTTAAGTGCTCAGGTATGTTTTTTGCTGATTTGTATTTTTCAAAACCACAAGTTTACTGTTGATTCATTTCCGAAGCTTGATTCCTCACAGCTCAATCGTTATAAAACACTCATAATCTCTTCAAAGATTCATCGCCACACGTTGTAATAACCACTGTTTCTGTGTGTGTGTCCACCAGGTGAGCCACCGGCAGTATGTGTTTCTGATGCATCTCCAGCGCAGCATCAAAGCCCTGCAGCAGACCTTACAGCAAGACCTGGAGGAGATGGGCTCCAAGAGAGACCGTAAGGATCCCTCCCAGCATGCCGCGGACCACCAGCCCTTCACCGTCTGCCTGGGCCTCCTGCTGAAAAGCGCAGAGGTCTCCCTGCTCCTGAAGCCCGTCACCCAGCCCGAGGGTACAAGATCTCCTCTGGGGTCAGAGCTCTCCCCCTCAGAGAGCCGAGGAACCCTGGAGCCCGGGAGCGACGCCGGAGAGGCGGCAGAGAAGGGCGAGAAAGGGGGTGACGGAGCTGGTTGCGGGGCCTGCACTGTAGACCAGCTGTTATGCGGAGAAGGCTCAGAAAGCAGAGCCACGCAGGGTCCTGCTCCCCTCATCCCCACCTCCACTTCCACCGCACGTCCCGACTCGAATCACAAAGCCTCACTGGAGGAGAGGACTTCAGCTAAGAACTCTGGGAGGAGGAGTTCAGATGAAGGGGGCGAAGTGGGAGTGGATGGGTTGGTTGGGAGCGAAGAAACGGGAGCCGGACTAGACTCCAAACCCCAGGCGAGTGACACGCTGTCTGACCCACTCTGCACCAAAGACTGGAGTGACAAGGACAAGGCTGCAGCTGGCAAGATGCCTCAGTCAATATCCAGGTTTGTCACTCAAAAAGGCTTTTTTATACTACAACGCAATTTACTCTGAGCTCAGTACATTGTCTTAACTTAATGTTAAAGGGAAATTTGTGCATTTTATACATATTTGATCTTATTTCAATGTTTTTTTGCTGCCATTTTCTATCAGTGATAAGAACATCACACCCACAAAGTTAATTTCTGATGCAACAACGCAACATGTTTTTAAGACACTTCCAGGTTAGCCAAACTTATTTTACAGTGAGAACAGCAGGTGAACAGTAAGGTTACTAACCAAACTGTCTGGTGTGAACATCTCTCACAGTTTACAGAATCACTTCCTGGTGCAACTTTGACCTTCTGCACTTGCCATAGTTTTGAGCACACAGTTGATGCAATGAAGGATCATTACGGTTATTTAGGGGATGTTCACTTTTGATGTTACCGTGTTTCCAGAATTCAGCAATTACTTTTAGTGAATAGAAATGATGGTCAAGACTACAATATTAAGTTGTAATAAATGGATTTTTCCTTGAAGTCAATAATCTAACACAAGGTCATCAACACATGTAGACTTTTATAAATACCAAATTATCAGGTGTAAAAAGAAAAAAGTGTTTAATATTTTAAAATTTTGATTGTTTTCAGCACCTTTCAAGCTTGATTTGTTCTCTACTTCATAATTAATCAAAAGTAAATCATATGTAACAGTTTTTCCCTCTGTACTTTTCTGTGGTTAATCTACATGATGAATCTAATGAATGAACCTCTTTCTCTAATTTAATCTGTCAACATCCTTGAACACAAGAGCTGTGTGTTGAACTCCCATATGAGAGTGTTTGTCAGTATGGATGTTCAGTCCTCTGACTTCACGTGTGTCATTTTAAATGTTGGCGGTCCCCAAACTGCCGTGTCCTCTGCCACGTGTGTGTTTTCTCATCTACTGTCTGTCAACAACACTGTGTGTATATGTTCGTCATTTCCTAACTCATTCTGCTACTTTCTTGGCCTATTTGACCTTTGCTGTGACCTATGCGAGGTGTGTGTGTGTGTGTGTGTGTGTTTTCTCTCTACCAAGGAAAGGAAGTTTGTCTGTCGTTTCTGATCTCCTCAGCTCCTCAAACTCCAGCAGATCCACCTCCCTTTATTCCATGTCCAACATGTAAGGCACTGGATCTGTGACTAGCTGTACTAATAATGAGTGTGTGTGTGTAAATGTGTATGTTAATATATGTTTGTGCGTGTCCTCCTTCTTCTCGTGACCCTTGGGTGAATACATATCAGTACTAATGTATGCGTGGATCCCCTGTGGGCATGCATTTGCATGCGTGCATGTCTTTGATATGTCTGTATGTATTAATTAAATAGGCGTTCTCTGTGTTTGGTGCTTACCTGTTGACTCGTGGTGACGGTAGAAGTGAAACAGGGAGCCCCTTGTTTGTGACGGTTCTTTTTTTCAGCCTTGTGTTCTCGCTCTTTTGGGAGCTACTTTGATTTTGTTCGTTGTGATTTTTTTTTTTTTTTTTTTTAGATTGTTGCTGACGCTTGGGAGGATAGCACACTTGGTTCTTACATGACCTTAAACAACACCACACAAAGGACTGAAGCGATATTTAATTCATGACTTGTCGAGTAAGCTCTGCCAGCTTTCTAAAGCGCAGTGGTCTCGGCTCAGTGTTGGCATAAAAACAAAATTCCTCTCAGAAGCACTGAACATTTTTCTCTTCTCTTTTTGCCTCTTTAAATGAAACAATCAGTCAATCAGTGTCTCAGTTAATTAATCAGTCATAAACACGTTATTTAAAGACAGTGGACAGTGTTGCTTTTTTTTTAACTTCTGCTACCTTCTCTTCACCATCTGACCCCAAAACAATGTGTGTGTATTGTAGTGGTCGTTTGATGAGGGACCGCTCCCAGTCCAGTTTCTCCGTTTCCTATAAGAACATGAAGAAGAGCCCGTCCCTGCAGTCCCTGGACAACATCTCCATAGACAGCTACCTGATGGAGGACGGAGACACCTACAGCCTGTTGGAGCGAGGTGAAAGAAACACACACACAAAAATTCACACATACACACTATTAAAGGAGAGGTTCAAGTCTGTCTTATCACAACAGTCAGGTGCTCAAATGAACATTGAAACAGGTTTTGCTCGCTGTAATCGTTCCTCCTGTTCATATTGACCATTAGAGGGGCGCTTGGCACTAAAAAGACAGTAACCTTGAAAGATATTGACTTGATTTGACTAATTTGGACAGCTGAAGCTTCATATTAGCTTTAAATAAACTTTAAAATTATTTTTCTATGGATTGTGTGGATTTTGTCCCCCATCACTGACATTGTAAGTGCATCAGGAGCAGCAAGAAAACAGCAAGAAAAACATGTGTTAGTGTTAATTTGGGCATCTGACTATTGGTTTTGGTTCAGACTAGAAAAAATGTGAATCTATCCTTTAAATATATTTTTCAACAGCAGTCTCCTCCAGCTGCTGAGTAGCTGCTCTTTATCTTATCTTGACCTCTGACCTCCATGCGTAGAGGGGTGATGCAAAAGACGTTTCCCCACAGGGATCAAGAAATTATCATCACTGTACTGTTCATGTACTTGAAGGTTACTGTTTCTACCAGAAGGTGGCAGCATTGTGCTGAGAAGCTGGAACTGTACAATGAAAACGTGTTGATAAAGTCAGTTAATTTATAAAACACAATGTTAAATTTGTCTCTGTATGATTCACGTTTTCGTGCTGCACAGATGACGTGTCCATCTCGGGATTTAAGGACGTCATCAGCGAGCAAAGCGCCACGGAGAGCGCCACCGAGGCTGCGACTGGTCAGGAGCAGGAAGGAGGCGTGTCCCCAGACACAGTCAGCGCCACCTCACAGAGCATTGACGAGCCCACCAAAGATATAGTAAGATGCCAAAAACTGGAGGTCTAACATAGTAATTTCTCTGATCTACATTCAAAATATCTTTAAAAAAATACAGAAAAACACTTATTACTGAAAGATGCTGATGACCATAAACATCCTGATTGTTTTTGTGTGTGTTTGCCTCCCCTCTAGGTGTCGGTGCTTGTGTTGAAGGTGCAGTCGGTGTGTGTGGGCATGGAGGTGCTGGGCGAGAGCACGGCCGTGGCTTTGGAGGTGGGCCGGGTCACACCCAGCCAGCTGGGCAACGTCAGCCTCAGACAGTACCTCAGCAACCGCAGCCTGGGTAAGAAGAAGTCTACACGCATGTTTTATCATGCTCTGCATGAAACATGCTTTTTTATTTGAGCTCTGATTCAATCCAGTTCAGTTATAATATCATTTAGTTACATTTGACTTTTTGTGCATGGTTGCTAATATGGACTCACATTTTAACTTGTGTTAAATATCAAAGTATTTAACATGAATCATTGCCACACTAATCTGAAACAGTGCTATAAATACACGATCACAAGAACAACAGAAGAGATTCTTTGCATTACATTTCATATTGTGAGCTGACAGCTGAAACCTGTTTGATTGCTAAAACAAAAAACTTTTCTCAAAATGATGATGGAACGAGAGAAAAACAAATAGGAGTCAAATGTGTTGATCCCCTTCCATAGAGCATAACAAAAACTTGTAACGGCTAGAGAGGGGACTGCAGAGTCAAGAAGTAACATCCTCCAGACAACAAGAAGGCAACAGAAGATTTAAGCACACAAGTAGGGCAGCTACCAGACAAGACGGAGCAGCAGGGGAATGACTTTACTGTGTTTTTGTGGATTTAGATTAAAGCCAAACACATAGCCAACTTCCTACTGATTATTTTTAGGTCATCTGTTATGACATTCTGCCTTATTTAACAGAATAAAGTGACAAACCCCACAATGAGAGAGAGAGAGAGAGAGAGAGAGAGAGAGGAAGGAAGGACGTGTTGTAAAGGTCCCAGACCAGACTCAAACCTGGAAGTGGAGTTTTGACAGCTGCAGCAACATCAGGATGTTCCTACTTCACCCAGAATAGACACAAGCAGACTGATGAGATGAGAGTCTGTGTGTGGCATCGGTCCTAATCCTCAATTATAGAGAGAGAGAGAGACATACACACACACACACGGAGCACTTTTACACACTAACACAGGCACCCCCCCCCCCCCCTCCCTCCTTTTATTTACCTTGCCATAACTCCCCACAGGTATGGTGTGTTCAGTACCAATACCTGCTCAAAGCAGCCAAGGTAACTGCTGTGTGTTAACTCGCCATCTGTAAATTAACATGCATGCTTGCCTCTGTGTGTCTACCTCCATGTGTGTGCGTGTGCGTATGTGTGTGTGTGTGTGCAGGGCTTTCCCACAAGGATATGGAGTAACCAGCCACTATTCCATAATACACACTGATCTTAATTATTGCATATTTTAATGAGTTCAATTGTAAACATGTAGTGAATTATTGTAAAGGAGAATGAGGCTTCTTCTGTAAATAGCTGTTAATATGTAAAATCACGCCTATTCATGAATGATCAAAACTTTTCAAATGAATAATCATTAAAATTATTATTTTTTATTTATTTATTGACCTTCACTGTAAGGTTTATCAAGATATGTCATAATGATAGTTAATGTGTTGTTTTACTAGAAACTTCAATTCAATGAAAATAAACAAGGTTATTTTTATGTGGGACGTGTTTTTAATCCTACGTCTTATCTAGCCTGTGTATTGGTTTTAAATGAAATTATTCATAAAATAAACCTAAGCCAAAAATAACACTAAAATAACAAAACATCTGACTCGAATCATGTGAATCTACTGAATCAACTTCTAGTCGTCTAGTAGTCGTTACTTTGACAGCATTTCCTGTTTTAGTGTGTGTTGGCAATGCGTCTTAGAGACAACTCTGCTGTTAAAAGCAAACACAATATAAACAAATATAATTTTTTTTTGTTCATTCATTAAGCTCTGGAAATTGCGGGGCTTTCAGTGGAGTTTTTTTTTTTTACTGCGCAATCATCAAGTTGTTCCCACGGGTGTTTTCCGAAGTAGCTCGTCTAATGAGGATGTCCCCCGTCTGTGCAATCAGTGCAGTTCTTAATGTGTTTTGTCATCAATTATTTCGCTAATATTTGTCGAACGCTGAAGACGACTCTCTGCTCTCTACTCAGCAGGACGTTCGTATAGAGCATGCGGGAGCTGATACAGACAGACAAGACACGTTTCTCCGTCATCGTGCTCGCTTTGTTTTGAAGCGGAGGCTACTGGTGGTAAATGTACACGCGTTGCGAATCGCAAGGATCAAAAATTAATACAATAAAGTAGTCAGCTGGACTTAAATGAGTAGTCGGCTGTTTGGCCGGCAGCCGGTGCTTATAGAAAGCTCTGGTATGTGTGTGTGTGTATGTGTGTGCGCATTTGTGTGAGACTTTTCTCCCAAGTTGTCAAATCTCATTTCCAGACTCAGGACTTTGGCATGTACTGCAGATGCACTTGGATGCAGTGTGTTGGATTGCAACTGATCGCATGAAGCGTGTGTTTGACTGCTCATTTTTCAGCAGCAGGGTGTGTTTATGTGACATTGAGATCTCTCTCTCTCTGTATGTGTGTGTGTGTGTGTGTGTGTGTGTGTGTGTGTGTGTGTGTGTGTGTAGCACTTACAAGAGGGTACATTTGACAGTAATGGAGTGAGTGGTCCCATTATTTGCAACATTAGGCCCACAACCTTAAAAATGTGTGTGTGTGAGATTCAAATTAACTGCTGCTATTTGCGCAGACGAGTGTTAACCCCTAATCTTCCCATTCTCTTCTCCTCTGCCTAATTTGCTCTCTCTCTCTCTCTCTCTCTCTCTCTCTCTTGCTGTCTGTCTCCCCCCTTTTTTCTCCCCCCCCCCCCCACCTTCCTCATCTCTCCACTGCAGCAGACTTTGCAGTTTCAGTCCAGTGATTCAGGCAATGAGAGAAACGCCAGCTTTACCCCTCGCTACCTCTCATCCTCCTCCTCCTCCTCCTATCTCACAAGAGCAATCCCTCCTCCTTCCTTTTCTTTCTCTTTTCCACCACCTTTTCCTCCTCACTCTTCTTTCACCCTTCCCTCGAGCCTCTACTCCATCTTCTTACTAATCCTCTGTCATTTAACCCTCCCTCCCCCCTCTCTCCGCTCCACCTTTCTTTCCCTTCATCTCTCTCCCCTCTCTAGGCTATCTTTTCTTTCCCCTCCCTGTCTTATCACAGTCACTCAGTCCTTCGCTGCTGGCCCCCGTCTCTCCTCCTCTTTTTCTCTCTCTCCCTCTCCTTACCCCATCTCTTCTTTTTCCTCTCTCTCTCTCTCTCCATTCGTCTCGACCCAGCCTCTCAGGATTGAGAGAGAATATGTCATTTTATCTGAGAAAAGCTGACACCATTGTGTGAATGTGTTTGCTGGTCCTGCAATCGCTCTTTATGGTATTAACCCTCTCCTGACTTCCCTTCAGAGAGCATATTTAAAGGGATGTGACGCACTTCTTCTCACTGTCATAATGAAAAGCTTTTTTTTTTTTTTTAAGTGGTCATTTTCATGCCTTGCTGAGTGTTTCACAATTACTGCAACTGTGACTCGTGGTGTCTCTCGCCTGTTCAAAAAAAGACGTGCCTGTAATTGTGTGCTTGCCAGCTGAATTAGCTCATGTCTATAAAGTGGTGAAGTTTGTGTTTTAAAAGAGGGTTTTAATGACCTTCCAACTTCTACTTTCATCAGTTCCTGTTTTTCCTCTCGCTCTCTATCCTCACTTTTCCACCTCCTCTACCTCTTTTATCAATACAAGGAATCATATCATTGCATTTTAGGGTTTCTGAGCGTTAAACTCAGGTCATTCAGGGGTGAAACTCCTTTTTTTTTATACTAGTGTACTGTTATCTTTTTCACAGTTTCAGCTCTTAGTTTTGTCTATTTCATAACAGCAAGTCAAAATGTTTCAGTGGTGAAAACTTTGCTTTGAATCTTCAATACTTGAGGTGGGAGTTTCCACTGAAACCTCTAATCCCTAGTCCTCAGAAATAATTAAACATCACTGCTGCGAAGAGCCCGTGGGATTGTACAAAATCTAGACTTTTTTTTTTTTTTTTTCAGTCTCCTCCAGCCCACTTTTTTTTTAATTCCTTCCCGCTTCTCTTTTTTTTTTTTTCCAGCTCAGTTTGCTTTTAGTTAGTTTCCAACTTTCTCTCCCACTTCTCTGTCTGATATTCTGCTACTGCTGTCTTTTCCTTCATCCCACCTCTTCCTTCAACATAGTTTAAACCTGGCATTAACATGCACCCTGGGCAAAAATAAAATGAGATCTAGGTATAAATGTATTCATTATGGCCTGATTATGACCTTATTTAAAGGTTTTTTGAACTGTATTCGACACATTTTAAGAAGTAATGCGTCTTTATTGGCAATTGGAACTTTAAAGTTGCAGTGAAATGACAGTTAGCGTCTGTAATGTAGCGTATTTCAGAGTGAGGTTTAGTTACATGAGGCATTTAAATAAAATCCTTCAGATTCGATTAGATCACTTAAATGTGGGAGAGGCCCGTTATAAAAATGTTAGCCCCCATCCACACCTCCCCTCCCTGTGTTAGAGCAGGAGGAGGAGGAGGAGGAGGAGGAGGGAGGAATAAATAAATTAGGCCGAAGATATCCTATTAAGATATTGTTCTGCTAGCAGTGAAGTGCAGTTTTATACGATGGGTGGGGTCAGTTAGTCATGCCGAATTACATCTAATTGGATAAATTTATGTACAGTTACACACCCTGAGTGCAGGATGAGTCATTAAAAATTGTTTAAAAATACTACAAATATATTTTTGACATATATTTGGCATATAACAAGAGTATATTTCACAGGAAAGATTATGCAAATACTTTATATTTTTCTTTAAGACAGTTTTAAGACAGTCAAACATGTAAAATCACTGCCAGAATGTAAATTAGAACAAGACAGACGATTACAGTTAGATTCAAAGTCTGCAAGTTATTTCAATTAATCTCAGATTGTGTGCATTTTAATGTCCGGTGTAAATATAATCGAACTGATCATATTTGTACACGCTCATCTACGTAACACCGGGAATAACAGCAGCCTCCGTCTCTTCCTCACAGCCGGCGGCGAGATCAGCTCTGCGTCCGTCAAAGGCCTCCACAGTCCGGAGGTGCGGGCTCGGCTGGAGAGCGGTCCCTGCGCCGCCGCCCATTCCCCGCTGGCTGAGCGCAACGGCTTCCTGCAGCTGCGTCTCCACGGCTACCAAGCAAGCTTCCTGATGTCCACGCTGCGCAACCTGGCCCACTTCCTGGAGGACGACTCGGCGCCGCAGGTCCTGCCCATGGAGATCAGCGTCAGGGACACACACATCAACTTAAAGGTGAAATTCCCAGATGTTTCCAGCGGTGTGTATTTCCAGCTCGTTGCATTCAGAGTTCTGTTTTACCCTGAGGTTACTGTTGCAGAGCTACACCTGCAAGATTTCAGCAGGATATTTGTCCTATTGTGTTAGAGTAATAGACCCCATAACTCACTGTCATACAGTGCAGCAGCTTCTATAACCAAGTTAAATATTTTGAACCATGGCCTAATTGGAATTTGGATTTGAACTGAATGTTTAATGACATAGAAAGGCCTTTCTGCCTTCTCTCTTGGGTTCCTTCACGTGTGAGTAGATTTGCTGTGGAACTGATGTGGGAAGCTGGATGTGAATAATTTCTCTCTCTCTCACACACATACACACCCCGAAGCGTATTCTACTTCTACACACAACATGTACTGTGTCTCTCCTGCAGGATGACGGTCCCCGTGACAATCCCTCCGACTCCGAGCCGTCGCCGATCACCCTGCACGTGGACAGTCTGGTCATACACAGAAGAGACGATGGGTCCTTTTCCATAGGAGGTGAGAAAAACACACACACGTTTCCACCTCCACTTCACCGCTGATTCACTGCAGTTATATAACATGTCCTATTAAACGCTTTTAAGTCCACGCTTGATACATCCACACCTCCCAAATTACTTTCTGTTGTCTCTTCCTCCACTCAGTGGACGGTGCAGCCGAGGCCAAACCTGGGAAAGAGGGCACGTTGATTGACAGCTCTCTGAGTCCAGTCCCTGAGGCTGCGGGCGGCATTGCAAAGGCCACGCAAACCCAAGCCCCGCCCACCACCCCGCCTCCATCCTCCAGAGAAAAGGTGAGGCGGACGCCAAAAAACCTCGGTGCTGCAGCAGAATAAAGTAGTAGACTAAGAGTTTAGTGAGATGCATCTTCCTCTTATTCTTCTTCTTCTTCTTCTCGTCTTTTCCTCCTACAAAGATAAACCGCTGAACAAGAATGACTGATTATTCTGGAGGCTGATATGAAGATGTAATGCCAGATTTTGGTTTTGCCAAAGCTATTCCAGTTCCGTGCTTGGCTTCAGTTTATTTTACAGTGGGAGTGATATTTATCAATTTATGTAAAATACAAGTGTTACGCTCTCAAATGGAATATTGATACAGTTACATAATACTCTTTAAGGCCAACAAGTCGTCCAATCTTACTGACATAACAGATCGACAGAAATCATTGACTTCCAAAACAACCCATTTGAGTGTTTTTTTTTGATTTGCCACATCAACAGTTGAAGTTTGGTTTGATTTAGGCTTATATAACTACTGAGACGCAGGGTTCTCTGGTGGCAAAGTTGGACGATTTGTACTCTCAACTATCCACCTCACCTCCTCCTCCTCCTCACGAGGTTTTTGCAACACAAAAGCAAGAAAAAACAGCACAAAAGCTCGTCCCCTTACTTCTGCTTTTGCTTCTCAGAGACAACAGTTTGCACGACCACAAGTACATAACAAAGAGTCGTTTTTTAAGTGTTTTTTTGGGGTGAGTCTATTTAATATAGCCTCAGTGCCGTCTCATAAAGCTGACATGTGGTGTCCTGTTTTCTCCCACTCAACAATATTTTAATTGATTCTTAAATAGGAAAACAAAGTACATGTCAAGTTTACATGTCCAGTCCATGGAAGAGGAGTGCCCACCTCCCCACCCCTCTCTAGCCCCGTCTCCAAGCTGGCATACCATATATAAAGGGTACTTTATCATATCCTGGTCCCATCAGAACCAGTATGGAGAAGCTGTTTCTTATTATAAGCAATTGTGTCCTCACAAAGCTGACTTCACGGAGCAATACAGGAAAAAGTTGGAAGTCAAGGTTTTATATGTAGACGAAGGGATTTTGAAATAGATGTATAGTACAGACACAAACACACACTTGAAAAGTGACGGAATAAACCTTTAGTTTGGCTGAAGATCCTGAAAGTATTTCAGGAAAGGTCCCCACATTTTTTTGGAACTTTTTGTTTGAGTTACAAACTTTCTTTTGTATAAACCTTTTTGAGATTTAGACAGGAGGTAATGTCCCCGAGCCAGTGTCCTTTTTTTCAAATATGATTTATTATTTGATCCAGGATTGGAAAGTTCATGTTTGACATGACTGGAAATTTTCTGGAGCTTTCGGCTTCAGTTGTTACGTGACCAAATTTCCTGATAATACCTGAACCATCTCTGGAAAATGTCCATTAAGAGTTATTTCTTTTATGCCACTAACACACATAAACACACACTGACTCCACCCTGCGGGCCCTTTTTTTCATTATTTATTTTACAGATGCTGATCGAGGAGAACGAATGTTTGAAAGTGGAGCTGTCCCGAGCCAAGATGGCACTGGCCGAGGCTCAGATGGAGAAGGACTCGCTGCTGCACCGCATAAAGAACCTCAAATTCAACACCAGCTAGGCTCTGCTCACTCTTCCCAGCGAGCCGGTCGCTCAGCCTCCCCTCCCTCCCCCCTCCCCCCCCCGACTGCTCCAAAGTGATAAGGACCGACACTGACGGGCAGGAGAGCACGAGGCTCGGCGAAATAATTCACGGCAACATCAACATGTGAAGACAAAGAGGGATTTCTTGACTGCAAACGGCTCTCTTTGTGTGCTTATGTGTTCAGCGAGCCACCACGTGACTTAAGACTAATGAATTCCTTCATTAAGCAATGCAGAGTCTGCGAAGACTCAAAAATACACCATTTTACATGCTCGTCGTCTGTTTTATGTTCTCCACTTTACAGTTTTTGACTGTGGAGAGAGCTGAAAAGGGAGAAATTACATTTAGTGGAACTATGTGTGTGTGTACGTGATTGTGTGTGTGTGTGTGTAGAGGAGGATGTAGAGGAAGAAGAGGATCTATATTCATGGTTGTGCCTACAGAAATACCCCTCCCACACTGCTCCTGTTGTGTTTAGTTAAAATAAAATCACAGCTAATCAGCTTCATTCTAGATATGAAGGAACACTGAATGTCACACCTTCAGAAGAATGTCTCAAAAAAAAAAAAAAGACTTACTTTGCACTACACTGAAATTTAACTTAATTTAGTGCTTTCATATTTGGACGAGTCATGAATCATGCTCTTACTTGTCCTCAGAGTGTGTACAGTGTATATTGTATAAGAATGTGAACACATAACTATTTTCTACAGAACTCTGAATGGTTATGCAGTGTTTCAGTCGAATGTGGAAGTGTGTGTTTCTCTGTGTGTGTGTGTGTGTGTGTGAGTGTGTGTGTGTGTGTGTGTGTGTGTGTGTGTGTGTAAGCCCGAACAAGCATTTCATTACAAGTAGAGGATAAAGTTTATATCTATCACGTTCCACGGCTTTGTCAGCAAAATGCACCCCACAATAATGTCTGTACCCCCCACCTCCCCCCTTCCTATTTTTCTATGTGTAAATAGCTTCTTAACATGTGCAGCACTTTTAAAATCGAGGCACTGTAAATAAAACAACCTGAACTGTGAGAGAGAGCGAGAGTTGAGCCGACAAGTGAAGACAGAGCAATCTGGAGTAGTGGTTCTCAACCTGGACCCCCACATTGATACACATCAGGCCGTGGACCCGTATTTGATAAGTCTCAGGGATCCCCATCTGATAAGATTTAGTTATTCCATAACTGTCTATACTGTAGATTGGCAGTGAAGAGTGTGAAAATAGTCATTCTTATACATTCTCTCATTGGGCTAACTTCAAGTCAATGAAATAATAGTTAAATTAAAATATTCCCCATTTTTCTGAGGAACCCCTCCAAGGATCCGTGGGGGTCTCCGGACCCCAGGTTGAGAACCGCTGACCTAAAAAAAGCATAGAAAAGCCGCCTGACGACATAAATGTGTGTGTGTGTGTGTGTGTGCGTGTCTTTATGTAAATTTCTAGATTTGCATAATCTTTCCTGTGTAATTTCTCATGGACAAGCTTCGCCCATATCTGCTGCTGTTTCATGCTTCATGCCTGTGTGACGACTTCAGGGGGGAAATCCCTTAAAAATGACTTTTCTAACAGCACATGCTTTGGCACAGCACAAAAGACTATATAAGGACACTCGAAGGTCCCAAGAGTTTGCTCTCTACACTAAACAGTTAATCCTGTACATCCATCAGTCTACATTATGCAACTGTCATAACATGTACTTCAGCGTGACCCGGTTCATTTCAGTTTCAGTCTAGTTTTTTTTCTGATTTCTGTAAAGAAAAAAAAGAAAAAGAAAAGATGAAACACAGCTAGTTCTCTGCACAAATGTGGGATCAAGACTTGAAACGTGAGAGGGAGGATTGTCGTGAAGACTTTTGTTTCACTTTGTTTTTCCTGCACTCGGCCCCCGCTTCACTAATCACAGCCCTCCTCCTCCTCCCCTCTCTGGAAAACTCAACCATCTGACAACCTGTGGAGGAAAGAAAAAGACACAAAAAGTACTACGTTGTATTTTGTCTGTCAAAGCTGCTGAAATATTGATGAAAATAAAAGTTATCCAGTTTAAAAGAAAAAATGTCATCTTTATAAGTTTTTGGTGTGAACTTATTTGCGAACTTGCTATCAGAGACATCATATCATGACATCAACTTATTCCTTGATTAGACAGTTTCTGATTTAAATCAAAATTGTGCCTTTTTACATTACAATTATTTTAATTTCAGCAAATCTTTTCTACAGTTGCTTATGATAAGGCAATTTTTTCTTCTTTTGATACATGGAACAAATGGTTTTTATACAAAAACATCTTACATCATATTCTTGGTCAAGTTATCAAAAACTATCAATTTAGTACCACTGCCATAAATCAGATATTATATTGGCATTAGTGGTTTCCAGCCTTACTCTTGCTGTATTTATCAGAACTGTGTTAAGGCGGCCAAAAAATATTATTTTGTATTTGAGTGATGGGAAGGATTAAAGTCCTTTGAGGAAGAACTAGAGCTGCTAAACTGAAGCCAATGTTGGCGGAAAGTGTTGCAACAACTTTTTTTTGGCATTTTGGCAGTTTTTGATTTTGAAGAGGAAGTTGATATACGTAACATGGCAGAAAGTACATTTTTACATCATTTCAGGGTTAACATACAGTACTGTTGAAAACATAAATACATCAAGATAGAGGTAGAGACCCAGTTAACAATACGTAGATTTTGAAGTCCAACAAAAAGGTCCCATGAGGAGGAAATATTAGGTGAAAACATATTGAGTAAACACAGATATTTATATTGTCACCTTCCTAAAATGTTGGCCCAAGTCATTTTTTCAGGTTTCCCAGAAAACACAAAAAAATCATCATGGTGTGCACAAGCTGCCTCTAGACACTGCACAACAGGCATACTATAATACCGGTCAAATGATGTTATGATTACTAATATTATGTTCAAGTGAGATTTTCATTAAATAAAAACACAAAAGTAAAGAGGATCCTTTGTAATTTTTTAGTTATAAACATCATTTCTAGCGGTTAGATTATAATATGGTATTCAAATCTTTCTTAATTAGATTATGTAATGTGGAAAAAATGAGACAAAAACTGTAGATGAAATATTGTTTAAAAGGCGAAGAGTTAACAGAAAGCCTTGTAATCACTTGTAACAGCCACAGATCCTGGAGCCTTTCCACTCTTTGCTAAATGCTAATGCTAGCTCCATGGACTTAGCTATTTTGCTGACTAAAATGTTTACTAAATAAAAAGACTAAATAACTACGCAATATGACGATTTAGTCACACTCTTGACATAGGCCATTATACTACGGGGGTAGAATTGCATGATCTGTTCAACTGAGGATGTAGGAGATTTTACCAGAGGTGGCCAGTATCATGAGGAGATGATTTAGGCAAAAAAAAATTTGTCAAAAAATGACTTGGGCCATTATTTTTGGAAGGTGACGATATTATGCTGTTTAAGTGAAAGAAGCCACATCCATCTACTTTAACCAGAAGCAGGGTGAATACAGTGCTCGTCTCAACAACTTAAACTGGAACATCACATTTATAACCATTCAAAATGACTTCATGTTCATATCTGTTAAAAGTTACTTAAACTAATAAGAAACAATGTTGAAGTTTGCTCTGCGATAAGTGGAGAGAAGAAAATGTAAGTGCAGCCTCTTTGTGTGCTCAAATGGGCTGCACTGAACCACTGCAAGAGTGTTTGGACTTTGTGCACATAAATGGTCATGACATTTTACGGCTGGAGTAGTGCAGTGAGTCATAGAAGGGCTTTAAATGTTCGAGTGTGTGTGTGTGTGTGTGTGTGTGTGAGTGTGTGTGTGAGAGAGAAAATATCTGCTCCTCCGCTGCTGAAATGAGAGTCTGTTTACATTCTGCAGCTTAATGTTTCAGTGATGACGGCTACGTCACAGCACAGGTCCGTTTATGTAAGCAAAGCATGTACACATTCATTTATACAGTATACTGTATGTGTGTGTGTATGTATGTATGTGTATGTGTGTGTATGTGTGTGTGTGTATGTGTGTGTGTGTGTGTCTCAAATGTAAAGACTAGTTTGTTTTCTCTGTTTTACACTTAGTGTGAACTTAACATCTTCATGGTTTTGACAAAAAAAGGCTAAAATTGTGATGGGCACCCACTTTCTTACAGGTCTGGTAATCTGGGACACTTTTTGGTAGATTACCAAGAAAACCACCTAAAATTCTGAAGACTAGCTTAAGTGTTACTTTTGTACATTGTTGTGGATCTATGCTATATTTATATAAAGAAAATATGTTCCCAAGTAAAATACTTTAGAAACTTTGGACCTTCAAACACCAGCTCCCACCTTCAAACCCTCACCTCACTCCAATGAGATGCTCAAGTAAAATGGGACAGCTGGTAAGGTAAAATGGGACAGTCACTAATGGTTATAAAGGACACCAAAAATTTCAGCTTAATTAAAAGCAATTGTATTTCCTGTTTGTTTTTTAAATGGTTAAAACCATTTATCAGTTCAGAATGGGCTAACATAACTAACTGTTTTATGGCAGTTGGTAGCCTAGAAACATGCCGGTTTCACTTCAGAAAAATGTCCCATTTTGACTTAATTTTTTGTTCCATTTTACCTGAATGTATTCAGGTAAACTGTGGTATTGTGAAAATATTTTGATTATAAGTCAAACAGTTAATTAAATATCTTTTTCTTTTCATTGTTTCAGCTGCAGTACTCTTATTACCAAAAACAGAAAATCAACATGCCACATGGTTTGCAAGTTATGGGACCAATGATTCTTTTAATCTTTGCCCCGCCCATCCTAGTTATCTCAGACCAATCAAAATGGTTGTTTCATGTAAAGGACATTTGTAGCAACAGTGCAATAACATGTTTGATGATTGGCTGCTAATATTTAAAGGTGCAGTGTGTAGAATTTAGAACGGACTTGGCAGAAATGGAATATAATATTCATAAGTATGTTTTAATTAGTGTATAATCACCTGAAAATAAGAATCATTGTGTTTTTGTTACCTTAGAATGAACCCTTTATATCTACATAGGGAGTGGGTCCTCTTCCACGGAGCCCGCCATGTTGCACCGCCACGTTTCTACAGTAGCCCATGATGGACAAACCAAACACTGGTTCTAGAGAGGGTCTTCTGTGTTTTTATGAGTTTCATAGCCACCTTAGGTTCTCCTACACATTTGGAGGGGGAGGGGTATTTAGTTGGTTGCAATCTGCAACCTCACCACTAGATGCCACTAAATCCTTCACACTGCACCTTTAAAGAGCCCAAGATGTAAAACCTTATTTGTCCCATTTTACCTGATGTCCCCAGTTACCTGACTTCACCCCATATTTACACTAAATTATCAATAATTAAATCATTTAGTTGCAACCCTAACACCCCCGCTACCCCTCCAGGAGCAGGCGTAAGGCTTGATTGTGTACATGTGTCTGTTCCCACATCTCACACTGAACACTGTGATGTATTCACACACATGTAGGAGTGAGTGGTGATGCTGCTTTTGAGTACTGACAGAAATATTACAATTCTGACTAAACAACCTGGTCTTTTTTGCCTTTTTTTTTTTGAAAAGGGGGCCGCTTGCTTTCTGTAGAATAACCTTTAAATTGCACACAGCTGGAACAGTGAAGCCCATGATGAGATGGATAACACGGGAGTGTGTCAGCAACTGTTGGAAAAAATTATCTGTCATTATTCAGTGTTAGGATTTGATATTCAGTGGGAATAAATGTTGCTGTATGTATATTTTCAAGTCATTTTACATAACTTAGTTATATTCAAGTGTACCAGTAAGCCGTGACAGCAGCACAATAGCAGGACCTTGAAACTAAAACAGCTATATTTACTCCTGCTTTTCCTACTGTAACTTAATGTCAGTACTAAGTTTTAGTACCCTACTTTTACTGCAAAAAGTGTAAAGTCACCCAACTGATAAAGGTGTAGATATGTCCAACATAATGGTAGTTGCTAATAATTCTGGGTAAATTTCACCTAGATAAATCTAAATTGACTGGCTCAAAACCCTGCGCTCATCATTTTATTGTCAGATTAAAGCAGTAAGGCGCCTTAATTAAAGAACTGATAAGTAAATAATCCATCCATCTAGAGGATCGCGGGGGAGCTGGAGCCAATCTCAGCTGACATTGAGCGAGAGGCGGGGTACATCCTGGACCAGTCACCAGTCAATCACAGGGCGGACATATAGTATACAGACACAGACAACCATTCACACTCACACCTATGGGCAATTTAGAGTCATCAATTAACCTAAGCTGCATGTTTCTGGTCTGTGGGAGGAAGTTGGAGTACAGGGAGAACATGCAAACTCCAAACAGAAAGGCCCCAGCTGCCCAATGGGTTCAAACCCAGAACCTTCTTGCTGTGAGGTGACAGTAGTGCTGACCACTGCACCACTGTGCCGCCCCAACAAACGAACAAATAAAAATATGACAAAGTGGAAAGTTCTTCTGCTGAGAGAAACCACCAAACATACTGTAGAATCATCAGGGAGATGCCAATCAAGCACACAGCTCTGAGAAGAGGTTTAATCAGGTAAATAAGTGAACACACCTGTGTGTACGACCCTTAACAGGTTTCAGCTTCTCAAATGAAATGATTTTCAGCTTCTCCCTTTTTATTAGATCACTGTTAATTAAATATATAATTGAGTTTTGGTCTGTTGGTAAATATTATATAAATTGATTAATATATATTATTACTGATGCGTTAGAATCAGCTGATTGAGGTGCAGCTAATTTTTAATTCTCTATATTAACATTATGTTTAACTTTATATTCTGTTGTAGTTTCATCTGTAACATGAAGTCATGGTGTGTTAAGAGCTCATCAAATACTTATATGTAAAATCTAAATCTGCAAAGGAGCTTCAAAGTACATACAGTGGAGTAAAAAGTACATTTGCCTCGGACTTATAGGATATATTGGATTGTAATGAAGTAGAAAGTACATCAAAATTTTACTATATTACAGTACTTGAGTTAATATATTTAGTTACATTCCACTCCTGTTTGAAAATGCCATCCTCGTTTTTGGGAACTAAAAAAAGTTTACAGATTATTTGCTTCATCAGGGGAAAATCAACAAAATACTACATAATAAAAATGATCATTAGTTGCAACACTATCAGCTACATGTCTGGTTTCCTTCTTTTTTGCCTGATTTCCTCGATTCAGAATCTGCTTTTATTACTTCATAGATCTGAATGAGATTCAGTAGAAATGGGATACGGAGGCTGCAGATGAAGCACTTGTAGGCAGCAGCACATCGCCTCCTTTTAAAATCCAATTAAGCAGCAGGAGTGAAGCCATCAGGCAGGTCCCAGCATGCACTGGGCGCAGTGGAGAGGAGGGGGGCGTGTCTGCTTCTCAGGCTGTCAGTGGACCAAACCGACCACATTAAAAAAAAATCAGTCAGCTTCTGCCTTCATTCTCCTCTCACCCTCCTCTGACATGACAGGGACACTATTTTAGGATCTCACCTGTTTCCAAACTCATCCAGCAGCAGTACCGGGGCCAGCCGTGAGAAGTGCGCATGTGCGTGTTTGATAGAATAAGTTTATGATCTGAAAGTAGCAACAACTGGAACAGCTGGTGGACACGAGTGTGACTTTTTCAAAAAGAGCCCTAACAAAGGCATCGCCTCCTGTTGGTGCTGTAGCATCGTCATCCACGCCCAGACTATACAGTGAGTCTGTGAGTCAAGACACACACAGTCACAGCCGGAAGTAGGCGGCTTTGCTTTCATAATATAAGCTTCGACTACAGTACCTGAGTGCTACTGTATCTTCACATCAAGACAGTTTAATATAGTTATTAGTAGAGTATAGTTATATCTAGAGGACTTTGTTAGTCCCAGTATTAAGTTGTAGATATCGGATACTCTGTAGTTGCAAAAACAGCTGCAGAATATCCAAAATATATAATTATTTAGGTAAAATAATATTATATTTTGTGAGTTGGGTGTTTTATGAGTGAGTTTATAGTAATTTTCTATGATTATGATCTGCTTTTTTTGTGTGTTTTTTGTTTTTAAACCTGAATTTCTTTCCTTTTTTGGTTTGGTTTGTGGACCACAGTCTTAACATATTTAGAAATAAAATATACCAAACTTAATCAGGGATGTAAAGTTCTGGAAATATTTACATTGTTGATGTTTTCACAGTCCACCAAAATGTATCAAGACAGAAACAAGCATTCTACACTTGACATCAGGAAATAGGACTTAAACACCAGAAAACTGAATCACATGAACAAACGTTTGATACATATTTTTCAAGAAGAAATCTTGAATTCAGATGGCTGGTATCAGGCTATTGTTTTATAGTTATCTTTATTATTTCTGTCAGGATTTAGTTATCGTCTTGTTTACTTTTATTATTGCTAAATCTATATATCTACAGTATGTTAGCCATTTCTTTACAAGTGCTTTACAGTTATGAAACAAGGCATTAAGACTACCATGTAACAAATTTTTACTTGTTTTTTGTTCCTGGGTAGTAAGTGTTGTTTCCTAATTGCTTAACAACCAGAACAGACAAACCAAACACTGGCTCTAGAGAGGGCCTTTCGTGTTTCTGCAACCTCATCGCTAGATACCACTAAATCTTACATACTGCACCTTTAAAGCAACGACGGCAACAAGTTGCAACATCCGGTGGTTGAAACCGTTTTACTTTGAAAGCTACAACCGGACGTGTGGTGTTGAATCCCGTGTAACTTCACAGCTGAGTGTCAGCGACACAGAAAAGCACCGGTCAGTGCGGGAGGTTCAGGGGAGAGAGGTGGAGAGTACAGCGGGACTGGAGAGCCTCTTCTGCGGGCGGACAGGGTTTCACCTCCCGCTTGTTATCAACAGGAGCTTCAGACCGGAGCGGAGCCTCCGTCAGGATAGTGAAGGAGTTTGTGTTGTTCTTTTTTTTGTGAACCGGGGGTTTCTCTTCACTTCACACTTAACGGTGAGGGGATTCGCTTTGGAGCCTCCGGTTCTCCCCGTTGCGCTTGTTTGCGCTGAGGTTACACCGGGGAGCCGTGCGCGTCAGCGGGTTAATACTAGAGGAGATTACGGAGCCGTGCGTGTGAATGGACTGAGGTTATAAGGCACCAGGGGGGAGCCGTGCACGTCAAAAACCTGCTCTGCAGCATCAGTAACACCTATTACACCGTGAAGCGGCAGCAGCATGCAGTGAGAGGAATCCTTTCAGATGCTTTCCCACACTAGACAGTGAAAGAGGAGGGCGCAGGAGGAGGAGGAAGAGGAGAGGGGATATATGGGAGATTTGTTGGGTTTTCATCACCCCGTCGTTGCAAACTTGTGTCCGGGATGGGGAAGGAGCAGGAGCTGCTGGAAGCCGCCCGGACTGGGAATGTCGCCCTGGTGGAGAAATTGTTGAGTGGGAAGAAGGGGATACTGGGCTCAGGCTCCGGCTCCATCCCTCTGCCCAACCTACTGAGGTAAGAAACCTCTCTGGTATCTCTGATCCTGCTTCCCGTGACCGCTACACTGTCCGGGGAGCCCCTCTGGGTGCAGGAGGGGATTCCTTGGGGGGTCCCCATGCGGCAAAATTAGATATAATTTAGTTTCATTATTGGTCATTGCACCAGAGATGAGCTCAGGAGCCACTACCCCACACACAGGTTCATTCATCCCAGCTGCAGCAGTATAGACAATATATTCAGTGCTGTATCTTCCCCATATGGTGTCCCTGAGACAAAAACCTTATAAAATGAGGTGATTAAGAGCTTTGACTTGCTGGGTTGCAACATGCTGCCTGACAGAGCAAGGAAAGGAAGTCTGTTATGCAAAGTCAAGAGAGTTATGTGAGGCAAAGTGCACTTTAAGGCTGATTGTGTGTTGCAGGCTGCAGGCCAGATATACATAAAGCACATATCTCATAAAGACAGTATTTCAGGACTGGTGGGGGGGGGGGGGGGGGGGGGGGGGGGGAGCCACCGCACACTCAAGCTCAAAAGAACACACAGTACCTTCAGCTTCACCATTCTGACAGTTGTCAAAATGTTGATTTCTGGGACATGAGGAGGAGGCAGAGTGATGCTTGGATGATGGAAGCATTCGTGAGTGTCTTTTTGCTTGTTTCCTGTGCAAGGAGTCACAGAATCACCATTCTTTATTTATTTATAGTCACCTTACTGGCATTTCACTGGTATTCTGGTATCACTAAATTGGTCCTATGGGGACTTTACTGGTGTTTTTGTGTTGCATTGTGTGTTCACATGATAGTTGGAAGGCCTGGTACACAGGATGTCCAAATTCATTCATGTGCATTTTTCTCAGAAAATCAAACCCAGACCACAAGATAATTAAGAAATACGGATTTCCTTAGAAAAGTGATGTGGATTCGTCTGCTTCTTGATATTTAAAAACATTTGCATCATCGCTTCTGGTTTCTTTTGTGAGCATGAAGAGGAAATGTTGGTCTATGTCATCATCAGATTAACAAGCAGCAAAAATGGTCACGGACTTTAGATTTCCCCTTCTGAAATGAGTTCCAAAAATATTTGAAACTGCAGAGTATCATACCTAAAATTAGATCAAATTGATTGTCTTCTTTCATTACAGTCTTTCAAAAAAATGTTTTAAAATCATCTCAGAAATTTGTAAAAGATTAAAAATCTTAATATTGGAGGTCAACAGCTACTTCTCATCCTGAGCTAGAACCTCAAAGGAACCACAACAGTCATGTCTGCGAGAACAACTTGCTGCTGAGGTGGTTATTGTCCCCTCCTCCCGCCCCTGCAGCCTCTCCTCCTCTTTGCTGAAGATGATGCTGAGCCAGGTGATTAGGAGATCAAAGGCAGGGTGGGTGTCCGGGTGGAGCACAGCCTCGGGGCCCTTGAGCAGAGCGTCTCACAACCAGGTTGAGGTCACACACTGGCAGGGAGAATGCCAACCAATCGTATACCGAGGGGTTCACAAACTGGAAACCTCTGGGGTCTCCTACGGGGGCCTTAAAGGGCAAAGGTTAAACTCCTTTAAAATAAAGAGCTTAATTTAAATACTATTTAAGAGTGAATGTATTAAAATGCAGTTTCTGATCAGCGTCTTGTCCATGCGAATGGAGAAAGGATCCTGCAGTTTTGAGTGAGTTGGCACACCTGCAGCTGCACAGTGCCAGGAAATACATGTTCAGATGCAACAACAAATGCAGTCTATTTTCTAACATTACAGTTGTTGTTGAGTATTTGCAGCCATCTGGCCTCCTCCATTAATACTGTCAGTCAAAGTTCACAGTGTCGGACAATAACCGCCATATTTCTGTGGGTCACCTCTGTTTATGACACCTGTAGTTTATGTCGTGTTTGACTGACTGTTGTTTAGTTGTGTCTGAATGTTTCTCTTCTTCTTTTTCTACACGTGAATTTCCTCTCTGAGATAATTAAAGTTGACATAAATGGTGGAACGGATCATGGAAGCTTCTTCCTCATTGGTCTTTGTTTGGTGGTTCCCAATTAATCTTTATATTAAAAGAGAAGTAGGCTTGCCACATACATCCCAGTTCCACACTGTATACTTGTTGTACTAAACAGGGCTGCAACTAGTGATTATTTTCTTTATTGATCAATCTGTTGATTATTTTCTTGATTAATCGATTAGTTGTTTGGTCTATGGGATGTCAGAAAATGGTGAAAAATGTTGATAAACGTTCCCCAAAGCCCAAGATGCAACATAAAATGTCTTGTTTTGTCCACAACCCAAAAATATTCAGTTTATTATCAGAGAGGACTAAAGAAACCAGAAAATATTCACATTTAAGAAACTGGAACCAGAGAATTTTAGCATTTTTTCTTAAAAAATTACTCAAAATGATAAATTGATCATCTAAATACTTGGCAATTCATTAGCTGTCTATTGACTAATCAATTAATTGACTAATTGTTGCAGCACTAGTACTAAATACTGTTTGTTACGATGTTTTTGTAAGTTTAAAATGCTAATTGAAGTTAACAAAGAAAGACAAACAGATCATCAAAAGCATTTTTTAGTCTGCACACTGACTTTTTTGAGTATATTTTATGATGTCACTTTTCCAGTATGTTACTACATGACTATTTTGGGACAAACATTGACCCGCCAGTGTGATGGATAGCCTTCTGTGATTTTGCAAAGATATTCGGTTCATTATATGAAAAAAAGAAGCATCAAATAGTCGCTTTTGAGAAGTTGGAACCAGTGAAACTTTGGCATTTTTACTTGAAAAATGACTGAAACGATTAATCGATTATCAAAATAGTTTCTGATTATTTTTCTGACTATCAACTAATCAATGAATCATCTAATCGTTGCAGCTCTACGTAGGATTAGAGTCTTACTGATACACACTTCCTGATTCGATGTTTGTCCTTCATGCTTTGAATCTGTGTTGATTAAAGGGACTTAATGGAAACTAGAAATCCAACTTGTCACTGTATGTATCTCATCTCACACACCCCAAAACTGTAAACACTGTGTCGCATAATATGTTTGCTTTACAAATTAGAATTTAATTGAATTTATTGAAGGACACAGAACACAGAACACTGAATTAATGTGAAGCTCACCGACGAGATTAAAAAGCGACACAACAAAGTTTCTCTCAGCGGAAAGAATGTCGCAGCTGTGAGAAATTAAGTTACAGTAGCTGAAACTTTTGAGAAATCCAAAATAGAAAGAAACACTAAAACCAGGCTGAGTTGAAGGGTGATGTTGAGGTCATTCAAATGCATCATGGGTGGAAATACTTGTGTAGGTTTTGGCGTTGTCAGTGAGTTATGTCTACTGTGTTACACACACTTGGCTTTTATTGGGTCAAGACACTGGCTCATGAGGAGATGTCTGTAAAACACTGGGTGGGCCGCACACATCTGTCCATCTGTGTGTGTGTGTGTTAATGTTAATGTGTGTGCCTGTGAGTGACCAGAAGTGTGACACACCTCCTAATGTATTTGTACATTAGCAGATTGAGTGAGTCAACAGGTAGGTCACAGCGGAGGAGTGTGTGCAAGCTAATGTTCTCCGGGAATCAATGCATAGTTTCCCATCTTAAGGCCTCTGAGCCATTCATAGCATTCCTAAGTCATGAGGTTCCTCTTTTCACTGAAAGAATCGCACTAAACAGCCAAGTGGGACGTGAACATGGACGCGCACCACACACACACACACACATACACACATATACTCTATATACTCTTTATACTCACATACACACATGAGTACAGGATGTAGAGAAGATGATCCTCTTGCTGTAATGCTGCAGTTTTTTGTGGTGTGGAGCACTGCACACGAACACACACACACACACACACCGGCGCGCACACACACACACAGAGTGGAAAATCAATACTGGATGATCTCATTGCTGTTTAATGGGTCATACTCTCTTGTAGATGACCTGTACTGTACATGATGACTGAGCTTTACAGGAAAATAAAATCAAACACTTCCCCAAAATGCTTTGACATAGTTACCCACATATCCAGCTTTTACTGTAGTTGGATGTCAGGGTGTATTTTGCTTTTTTGTGACGTATATTTCTACTGATGTAGCTGATAAATAATGACAGTGGGATATATCCAGAGGCTATAATGTTGTTTTAAAGGAAGGAAATTTTCCTGCGAGATACCAATATGTGAGATAACATCATCTATAAATGTCAGATGTTTCCATCTGTCCCTCTGAGCTTCTTTGTAGAGCATTCATATAACAACAACCATCATCTGAAAAGCAGCCAGAGACACAAATTTCTTGATAAACAGAAGCCTTAATAGACCAGAAGGTATTGCAACTTGAACACATGGTGGTAAATTCCCATTCAAAGGTCAATCAAGTTTTACGCACATTTCTGAGAATTCAATTAAATAAAATGTGAATCTGTACACGTTTGAACATGTTGTATGTTAGGTGAAAATACTCAAGAAGATGTGACGGTGTTACATAATTAAACGATCCAGCAAGTCATAGCATTGTATTCCCGCTTTGTATTTAAAGGAGCAGTGTGCAGGATTTAGTGGTTTCTAGTGGTGAGGTTTCAGATTGCAACCAACTGAATACACCTCCCCTTCCAAGTGTTTAGGAGAACCTACTGTAGTCGCAAAACTCACGAAAAACACGAAAGACCCTCTCTAGAGCCACTGTTTGGTTTGTTCGTTCTGGGCTACTGTAGAAACACGGTGATACAACATGGCGGCCTCCGAGGAAGAGGATCTGCTCCCTATGTAGATATAAAGGGGTCATTCAAAGGTAATGAAAACACAACAGTTCTTGTTTTCGGGTGAATTTACACTAATTAAAACAATACTTATAAATATTATATTCCATTTCTGCCAAGTCCGTTCCCCTAGATGCCACTAAATTCTACACACTGCACCTTTAAGATGTATTTTAACAAGAGAATCTGCCTTTTTCTCTCCTGGCACCAATTCCAATACCTCATCTCATGCTATCTGCCGATAATGAGCACCACACTGACCAAATTTTAAGTACATAAATTTTAAATGAGCATACTTCGCTATGTGGAACTTATTAGGAACATTTTTATGTAAGATAACAGGAAGCCAGGGATCCCTGAGGCACTAAAAATTTAGTTGGCAGCTTGCCGTGACTGAATGAATGCAACTGATAGCAGAAACACTGAGTTGTATAATGACATTGATGAAGAAACTCAACCCGTCTGGCTGATACCTGATCCACCTAATAAGGTCAATATTGGCACACCCCTAATTAAAATGAAATTTTCTCTCTGATCATCGTCAACTGTGCAGCATTTTAACAGCCGCCATCTGGTCAGCTTTGATTGCATCTTCTTTTTATTGATATGGCAAGTTGTCCTTCTCTGTTTTAGCTTATTTGCAATATTCCAGCTTTTTTAAATTTGTTTTAAACTTCTCTTGTTTCCACTTTGATCTTTACATACAAATAGCAAGTATGTGTAAAAACAGGTGGTGACAACCTCAGGCATAAAATGCACAAAATCACAAACTCATCTGGAGCAGCCAGGAACAGTCATGGGAAATTTAGTGCATTAGTATTGTTTGTGATTTCATCATAAAAAAATCTCCTGCAACACATTAAGCATTCAAAAATTTGATAGTATTTAACCCTTTACCACCCTTCCTTCTTTTAGGGGTCAGCATGAAAAATAAATGTTTGATTGTTAGACTCTTGCAATAAATTAGGACATAAAGTTTTCAACAGTTCTTTATGTTAATGTATAGCCAAACTGCTTTGACGTTAGGAAAACAACACATTTTTCACCAGAGTAGACCGAAAAGAGAAGAATCTGATCTATTGATTCATATATTATATGCAAATATTAATTCCATTTTTCATAGTACTAGCAGTCCTTGAAAGTTCCCCATTGTGCTAGTGATCTAGTGATGAAAGGATAACCGTGTTAAAGTATATGAACGCAGATTTTTCCTGTAAGCAGCTTTTCATACAGACTAATATTAACAGCGAGGATGAAATTGTGATAACAGTCCGTCATCATGCACGTCGCGCCCTGTGTTGCGTCTTACGGACAAAATGAGGATAGATGCGTGCGCCCTGACTGTGTGTGACAACATACTGACTGTGATGAAGTGATGGTGATTGAAAGCTGATACACACAAAGGGAATGACTCATGATACGGCAGATGGCGGCTGATCCCTCTTCTCGCTCTCGTTCAGGGGAAAGCCCGTCTTGTTTTTTGTTTGTGTGTGTGTGTGTGTGTGGCTAGGTGTGTTTAACGCCCTCCTCCTTTGCAAACAAACAACCTTGAAGTGGAGAGAAGTGACTCCCAGTGGAGACACACGCTCCTGTATGGACTCTGTTTTAATTGGCATCCTCACAGGCGGTCGTTTTCTTTCTGATATCTTCTCCTGCTTGTGTTGGAGGCTTTTTAACTGCTTGCTGTCTTTGTTGCTCACAGCATGGGGCTCTGTGTGTGTGTATGTGTGTGTGTGGAGTGACTGTGTCATCCAATGAGGATGAACCGCGAAAGAGAAACCTGCAAGACTCTTGTTGATTTTTCTCAAGTTGTTTCACAGCCACAACACTTAAAGCTGTTTTTCCGGAAACAGAAAATCAGACAACCAAAACTGAGTCTGGCCGGCTGCCTCTTTGTGTGTGTGTGTGTGTGTGTGTGTGTGTGTTTTTTGTGAGTCCAAGTGTGTGACATAACCAATGTCCTTGCATAACCACTGGCAACTTGTGTGAGAGTGTGTATGCGTGCGTGTGTGTGTGTGTGTGTGTGTGTGTGTGATGGAAGAGCAGTTTGGGAGGGCTGATGGGGGAATCCAGGAGCTCCATGTGGACTCTGAAACTGGGTCAAAGGTTAACTGTGGAGAACGCAAATCATATTAAGGAATGGATTAAGACGGACACACACAATTTAAGAACATCTGTGTGTGACCTGTTATTGCTCCATTCATAAGAAGTGGGCGATGGGTAAAAATCTTATGTAATTTTATATTTTAACAATAGCAATATACTGTGGTTAGCGCTGCACCTAATAATTTAATGGTTAAAATGTCAGAAAATTCCCCCTAAAAATGCCTTTTATAATTTCTCAGAGAAAAAGGTGACATCTTCAAATGTCTTATTTTGTCTGATCAACAGTTCAAAACCCAAAATATTCATCATCATGACGCCAGCTCACCAGCTAGCTCACAGATTTGATGCTTGGTAGACTCGCCTGCTGCACATAATGTTAAACTGACAGCTGGGCTGCAGGTAAACGCCACCGTTTAGCGGTTAGCTCACCTGCTAACTGGTAGCTCTGACTTCTGTTGTGCTGCAAGCTAGCATGTTGTCAGCTCGTGTTGGTGCCTTTTTTTTAACAAAGCATATCCTGCTAGTTATCTGAAATCACACACTTAACGCTTTTACACAACATCAACTGTTTGCTTTTCAGTTGTTGAAGTAGTTTGGTTGTACTGTTAGTTTGGTTTCCCACTGCAGTATCCATTTCAAACAAGGCCAAATAGACTATCACTACTTTTTAATGCAGTTTTGCACACCTGCTCTTATTTATTTATGGAATTGTTTGTGTTTTAAAGTAATTTTATGTGAGTCTTTAAAGGGTGTATGTTTTTATAATGTTTGTGAGCCCCTAACCTAAGACACATTTCTATCATGTGATAGACAATAAAGTTTTTTGAATCTTGAATCTTGAGTACTGTTCAGTAACTTGCAAAATAGTCTTACAAACCAACATGAAGAAGAATCATGATAGAGTTGCGGATCGTGATCCTGCCTGATATTTTTGGCCACCCTTACTTATGCTAAAGAATGAATCTTCTAGCTCAGGTCCAATTGATTGTAACAAAGTTTTTAAGACCTGGAAAGTAAAGTGTTTAAAAAGTAACTTAACACCAGGCTGAAAAGTTTCACACACACAGCATCACTGATGGATGTGGTGAGAAGTTTGCTTTAACCACACCCAACATTGACTACGTTTACATGCATAAAATATTCCTGTTTTTGCCCTTATTCCAACAAAGACAATATTCCTCCTAAGCTGTTTACATGGCTAATGAGAGTGAATATTCCACTAATATTCCCGTTTACATGCAGATGGTTTTAAGGGTTGCTCCAGTGGGAATGGGAATCACAAGATCTCCACAGGCAGTGAAGTAAACCAGGGAGGTGAAAAACATAATGAGCTGCTGCCTGATATTTAAGCGATATTGATATGACTGATATTATAACATGATAATTACAGGCACATCCGTTTCCTAGGTTGTCCCATGATGTTTACTACACTGCTGAGTGTTTTTGGTGCATCACACCGAGTCGTCACTGTCAGTCAGGATAATAACCAAACCCTCGATCCCCATTGTGAAGAAGGGTGCACTCTGTTTTTCCAGCCCGCCCTGAACAGCTCTCCACTCTCCTCTCAATCCTCTCCTCTGTCTGCCTTCCTGCTCCAGTATATGTCATTTTGTCTGCGCAGGGGTAAACAGACAAGAGGGGCGTGTGTCACAAACTGTGGTAAAAACCCCAATTGAGACACATATTCCAAATGCGCTGTATACATGTCCAAAGAATGCTCCTAAAACCAGAATAATACCAGCACATCCCACATGTCTTAATCGGAAAAAGCTACATTTGGAATAAGGCCTAATTAGGAATATCCAAACGAAGTATGCTGTTTACATGACAAGTAACAAATTCAGAATATTGTCGTGATGGGTGTGGTCAGGATTGTGCTTTTTTCACATTTAATGATGATGTACAAGACTACATTCGTACATCACTGCAGCAAAGTGAGAGGTTTAACCACTGGCAAAGATGAGGTTTTCAGGGAGTCTTTAAGTAATTGAATATTACATCATATTATTAATGTTTTATTGATTTATTGGCCAGTTCTACGTCTCACTGTTTTTGTTTTATTATGAATTTTACAAAAAAAAAAAACTTTATAAAAGAAGCAAATCCATTTAAAAAGTATTTTTAGTCACATTTTATGTTCCTAAGCAGTCAAAAATTGTGTTTCCTGCTGCAAGAAGAACATTTTTGTAGTAGGTTACAGTGAACATGGTCATTTTCAGACGAGGACAGCATGGAAACCTCATCCAGTGATGGAAAGTGAAGAGAAAAATTTGGAAAAAATGCACAAAAACCCCCCAAAATAAATGGTTTATCTCTTGAGTATTGCGCAATGCACTATGAATGGTATTTCTTTGGCTATTGCTAGATATCTATTGTTTTTTTCTGTTTCTCTCAAGATTTTTAATGTTAAGATAAGTACTGATAGTCCTGGAACACACTGGCTTTTTTTATAGGTACATAATGTGCACTGTTGGATTCATTCAGTGATCATTTTTTTTCTTAAGTTCGGGTTTAACAGTGGCGTCAGTGCATTGAGTTTGTCTGGAGCCAGACTGATCGGGAGGGGATGAAGGTGTGAAGTTGTGTGTGTGTGTGTGTGTGTGTGTGTGTGTGTGTGTGTGTGTGTGTGTGTGTGTGCATGTATGTGTGTGTGTTTGTGTATGTGTGTGTGTCTGTGTGTGTGTGTGTGTGTGTGTGTGTGTCTGTGTGAGTGATCAAACTCAGAGGCTTCTTACATCTCCATTAGGGTGTGGGCCAAGCTCTGTTGCAGCATGCTGCCAAGAAACTGAGACCTCCATACTCGCCAAAGCACACACACATGCCTCACACACACACACACACACACACACACACACACACACACACACACACACACACAAACACACACTTTCCCTCTCTCTCTTGCACTCTAAGCCTTTGTCTCTTTTTGTTTCTCTCTCAATCTAAATCTTTGTTTTTTGTCTGAGTCTCCAATCTCTCCTTGACTCTCTGTCTCTCTCTCTCCTCCCTTCATCCCTCCATCTGGTGCCCTGGATTCTCTGTCAATATCTCCTTCCTCTGGCTTCCTCTCCATCACTCACTTCACTCTACAATCTCTCTCCTCCCTCTATTCGTCTCCAGAGATGGACGATCCAGCCTCCCTACTGTCGCTCTTTATCGTTTTCTCCTCCCTCCGCTCCCTACTTTCCTCTATCTTATCAAAACCTTCCCTCTCCTCTCTCTCTTTCTGTCTCTCTCTTGCATCTCACACCGCACTACATCTGTTATCACCATGTGGGAGCATCATTTACCAGTCGTGCCTCTGGGCGTGACACCGGTGTTGGTTGACGGTGGCAAATGGGGAATTCGGGGAATCCACAGCTCTTCTGAGAACTGCTCTCCCTTTACAACCACAGCCTGAGATTTATTAGTGTTGGCCAGGTCGTGCCTTCTGTTAGAAGAGGAAATATGACAGTGCTGATGTCCCAGAAGAGGAGTAATGTAGTAGTAAATATATGTGTGTGAGGTATGACCTCCAGTTGTCAATCACAAACACACACAAAAGCCAGACTCAATTTGTTATTTCCAAAAGGATCATTTGCAATATCTGTAACTTTCTGAGACCAGAAATCCCCCATTCATTCCCACCAGGCCAGATGTACAGAGGTGAGAAATAGGGCTGCAAATTACAATTATTTTTTATGATTAATTAAGTTGCAGATTATATTTTTGATTAATTGATTAATTTTTGGTCTTAAAAACATCAAAAAATAGGGAAAATGTCTTGTTTTGGCCGATCAACTGTCCAAAATCCAAAAAATATTCAATTTATTAAAATGTAAGACAAGTAAAAGCAACAAGTTTTCACATTTTAGAAACTGGAACCATCAAACGTTTGGCATTTCTGATTGAAAAATGACCCGAGGGATTAAATGATTATCAAAATAGTTGCTGATTAATTTTCTGTCAATTAACTAATCAATTAATCGACTAATCATTGCAGCTGTAGTGTGAAAGTAAGCAGAGAGTTGAACTTCTCTCTCAAGCTCCTTTTTTTCATTTATTACACAACTGTTTTTGGCATTTATTGTGTTCACCCTCTCTACACTATGACGATTGAGGTACGCTAATCTCATTGCTTCATCTCTGTGAACAGCAAAAACCATATACTTCTTCAAAAATAGAACAAGTTGGGCCACGTTTGGTGGTCTTGGTCAGCCCAGGCTGTGGCCAGTAGACAGTATTGCTGCCAGATTTGGCCTTGATATGGAGATGCTGACTTGGCGGTGAGAATTAGCTACGGTTAGCTGTACTTGGGCCAGTTTGGGCTCTGTCCTTGGAGTTTTGGCACATTGTTCATTAAGAGCCTGGTAACAAGATGTGCTAGATTTATGTTGTTTGGCCAAGTATTTTTGGTCACCTTGGTGATTTCTTTGTTTTTTTTTCCCATAGAAGACTTTAGATTGTATATAAAGGAGGTAAATATACACTTCATTTTACATTTAAAAGGTGGACAAAGTGGATTTAAGCACCTTATCATCCATTTTTGACCTCCCAACCTCCACCCATTGGTCTGTGGTTTTGGTCATGGTCCATTTTCTCATTTGTAATCATACACTTACACCATACAAGATTTAACATACTTTACAGGGATATATACACAAATGTGTTTAGCTGAAAAACTACAAACTATGTAAACTGTTAATCTAAGTGTTAATGATACATTATATCAATAAATAAACCACTATTAGAAACCACTTAGTGTAGTGCCAGATGGATTTTTTTTTTTTTGCACAAAACAACAGATTTCTTGAACATTTTCACTCTGAATCAGTTATTCTTAACAGATAAGACACTTGAAATGCTTCTATAAGTGGTTTTATAAGTAAAATATAACGTAGTAAATTCAGTGTTGATCAGCTGATTGCGTAAGTCTGCAATGAAAGACGTAATTCATGCTGTTTATCGGCTAAATCCATCACCAGGAGAGTGTTGCTGGGAATTTCTTGTTAATTTAATTCTCTCATGACTTTCCCCTTTGTTTGCGTCAGCGTAAGTAGATTTTGCACACTTCCTGTTCTGGTCATGTCATGTTTGGTCCTGAAGACGCAAACATGTTGACACTGAGTGGAGGAGACACAGAGGCAACATGCAGCCAGAGGACGATGGAGAGGTGTGACGTCCAGTCTGTCACACTAATCTACAAGTCTGTGACCCCACATGACACCGCAAGTGTTGTGGAGACACACACACACATTCCAACCGGCTCCCCGTCCTCTGATAGATGGCGGTAGTTAATGAAGCGCTGCTTTTGAAGTAGATAAGATGTGGAGTGAAGAGGGCTAGAAAATGCTAATGCCATTATGTGGTTAGGGCAAAGGCTACGCTGGAAGGCATTGGAGGGAAGTTATGCATGTAAGTGTAAGTGTGTGATTCATGAGGCTGGACCCATGTGGGCTTTTGAAGTCTGATTCTGATATCTTTTGGAGTGAAACTGACAAGGCTGTGTTTTTTGTGCCCATATTCAGTATTTTTGAGTTTGGCCTTTTTCATGCCAAAAAAGCTCCCAGTTTTACATTTCACCAGAGTCTTCTTCCTGTCATTTAGGCCACAAAACTCACAAAATAATAGGCTACTTCTATAACCACCACTACTGCTTCTGCTCCTAATATTAATGGTGATACCACACATCCTTACAGTCCTGTTGTTGTATCTAAATATCACATTAAAACCAATCAATTAATGGATTTGTTTTTCAAACCAGGCCTTAACTATTGTAGTTTTTTCCCTCTTTCTTATGGGTTATGTTACATGTTACTAACTAGCTTATTTGATTTAGAGGTTGTGACACAAAGGCAAAGTGACAGTGATCATGTTGTTAGTTGTAAATTACTTTTGGCAACTGTGAGATGTGTCAGTGGATGTTAGAAAGGAGGCCTTCAGAGGTAGAGAGGGAGAATGTCAGAAAGGCTCGATGCACATCCACAAAGCTACAGCATGCAGTGATATTTTAGATAATATTGTGGTACCAATTTTGTGGCAACAGTTTGGATAAAGGCTCTGTCTTGTTTAAACATAACAGTGCCCCCCTGTGCACAAAGCCAGATTCATAAATAGTTTGACATGCAATAAGCTGACTTGCCCAAAGTCTTGACCTCAACCCCATCCAACACCTTCAAGATAAGCAAGAACGCCAGCTGTGAGCCAGGCTTCATCGCCCAACATTAGTGTCCAACCTCATTAATGCTGTTGTGGCTGAATGTGAGCAGATTCCTGTAGCCAGGTTCTATATCAGCAGATTAATACTGATGGTTTTAGGGATATTCAACAATCATATATGGGTGTCCACGTACTTTTATCCATGTAGCGTATACAGTCATGCCAGTCCATCATCTTTCCCTTCTCCACAACTGCTGTAGTATCTCGTCTTCACCATCCAGCTGCTGTGACACATGAATAAGAGAAACATTAAAGAGACACGAATGTGCATCATGAATACACATCAGCAGCATGCACAGACACGCACCGCCACACATATGAAATATACATGTGAGATAACATGCAAAATGAGGGAGGCGGACTGAGACAGAGAAGGCAAAGGGGAGCGATTTCAACCATATTGCACCGCATTGAACTAATTCACTGATAAAAAAAAGATCCAGAAACTCTTTCATCATTAGTTTGTTCAAATATGGAGTTTTCCCAATTATGCTGCACTCCCTCAGTCTATTAGTGACACACACACACACAGCTAATCACCTCAGATTAGTGTGACTAAACACCTCCCCAGCCTGTCACAGAGACTCTACAAATATTAAAAACAAATTCAGAGTGTGTATGTATGTTCTCTTGACATATGGATGCTTATGTAATTTGTCACCAGGTGTGTGGATAACAATGGCTGTGTGAGTGATGGAGCTGAAGGCTGGGTTTACAGTTTGTTTGTGTGTTTGAGTGTGTGTGTGATACTGGCATGAATCACTGCTTAAGTACAAATATGTCCTCCGGCAAGCTAAATCTAATTCTTACTCAGATCTGATTTCTAACAACAGACACAACCCCAGATTCTCATTGAACAGCAATGGTTAAGCTCACTAAAACAACCCCACCCACACTGGTTTCCTGCTTTACGGCCAAGGTTTTTAACAATTTTTTTCATTGAAAAGATTGAGCTAATCAGGAATGATGTTACTGGTAAGGCTGTGTCTCTGTCCTCTGATCTCCTCATCCTCTACTTATTTCTCATACTGATTACCAAACCATCAGCCACCTTTTTCAGTTTGATCCAGTTAATCCAATCCCTCTCATATTGTCACTAGCTCCAAACCAACCACATGTGTTCTGGATCCCATCCCTGGCATCCTCATAAAAGTCCTGTTCACTGTGATAGGAAGCCCTCTTCCCGACATCATCACTAAATCCCTCAGTTCCGGTATCGTTCCCACTGCTTTTAAAACAGCCATGGTTACACCCTTATTAAAAAGACACAACCTTGACACACAAACTCTAAACAATTATAGACTGATCTCACATTTCCCCTTTATGTCCAAGCTGTTAGAAAAGGTTGTTGTTAGCCAACACACTGCCCATCTATCCAGTAATAACCTTCTTGATGAGTTTCAGTCCGGTTTCACACCCAAACACTCTACCAAAACGGCACTGACTGAGGTAACTAACGACTTGTTAATTGCAATGGACTCTGATCTTTCATCTGCTTGATTTAAGTGACACTATGGATCATGACACCCTCCTACAACGTTTTGAGAACCTTATTAGTATCAAGAAGCAGGCACTTTCTTGGTTCCATTCATGCCTGAGTAATAGAACACAAAGCGCTGCATACAATAATACTATGTCTTCCTGTTTTAAGGTAAAATACGGTGTTCCACAGGGTTCAGTACTCGGTCCACTTCTGTTTTGTGTTTACTTGCTGCCCTTGGGTTATATTTTCAAAAAACACAACATAATGTATTTCTGATATGCTGATGACACACAAACCTATCTTCCTGTAACAGTCAACGATTCCTCCCAGCTGGTTAAATTAGATATGTGCTTGTCAGAAGTCCATCATTGGATGTGCTATAATGTCCTGCATTTGATTGCACACAAGACCGAAATGTTGCTTGTTGGTCCAGCTAGATTCACATCGCTTTTTCCAGATTTTTCCATTAATCTTGATAGCTGCATAATCTCTCAGACCCTTACAGTTAAGAATCTGGGAATAGTATTTGGTCCACCTCTTAAATTTGAGCCGAACATCAAGTATATAACACAAACTGCCTTCTTCCACCTTCGTGAAATAGCCCAAGTATGTCCCTTTTAATCAAATTCATATACTGAAATCCTCGTACATGCCTTCATAACATCTATAATAGACTACTGTAATTGCACTTTTCTCTGGCATACCTAAGACAGCAACTAAAGATCTCCAACTGGTCAAGAATGCAGCTGCCAGAGCCCTCACTAGGTCAAAAAAGTTGGATGATATAACACTGGTACTGATGTCTCTGCATTGGCTACTGGTTCACGCAAGAGCTGATTTCAAAATCCTCCTTCTTACCTATAAGGCTTTAAATGGACTGGCTCCTTCATATATCACCGGCTTTATTACTTCATATACTTCATCACATCCTTTACCTTCCCTTGATGCCAGTTACTCAACTATTCTTTGATTTAATAAGAACTCTCTTGGTGTTCGAGCCTTTGCACGCCAAGCTCCACTTCTCTGGAATAATCTACCACTGCACATTCGGGAGGCAAGCTCTGTTGATACTTTCAAATCCAGGCTGATAACACATCTTTTTTTCTGTTTACTATGACCTCTCCTAATTTCACCTTGCCTGATATCACACAGAATTGTCTACTCGTCACACTCAATTTTCAACAGAATCAGTCAACTCAACTTGGTGGAGTGGGCGGATTCAAAGGTCTGGACCCAGGCAAAATTTCACCAGCTGGGAGCCCAAATCATCGACTGTTTTCCTCCTTGACATGTCGCTACCCTAACCCTGTTACGGTTATATGATCTCTGATTTTAAAATTACTAACCTCAACCTTGTTGTAATATTAACATTATAACCTGTGTATGTGTGTGATTGCATGTGTATGTGTGTGTACTTTTACATGTAATATCCTTGTGCTTCTTTTCTCTGTTGTTTTTATTGACTCGTAAAATGTACATAGACTCTCTGAATGGTGTTTACTTTAAATAAAGTGAGGTTGAAGTTGATACCTACAGCACAGTAGCAGGGCTATGATGGCCTCTGTGATTGATTCCCCACTCGTCTTCTCCTCCCCTGCACTGACAGCATGTGCAGAGCAACCAGGAAGTAAATTACCTTGAGTGTGACAGCCCTACAGCCTCCCACGGGATATACGTTTCCCAGCAGGCTTCGCTGATGCCAACAGATTGCCTCTTGTTGTCTGATTCTCTCACAATCTCACATGTGCACACAGAAGTGGTGCACTCAGTCTGTATAATATGTGCTTCAGGCGTGTAGATGCAGCATCGTGAAAATATACTGTGTGGAGGTAATGTATTCAGACACCCATATATACTCCATGTCTGCCCACACATCGCTGACACAACTCATACATGTATGATTTAGTAAGCCAGTAGCTACTCGGGCATCCTTATTTATAGTTCAGGTCATGTTGTCTCTCCTCTTCGTCACTTCATTTGTTCAGATTGAATGTACAAAACAATTATATTCCTATGTGAAATTCCCTTTTATCTGCTAAAACCTATAGGATTATTGAAATATTATGTGTTCAAATAGTCAAAAATCTACAGCCATGCGAGGCTACTCAGCACAGTTTAGCTAAATGCTAACATGCTCATATGACAATGTTAACATGCTGGTGTTAGCATCTTTGGTACAATGTTTAGTTTAGCATTAGCATGCAAACATTTGCTGATTATTAGCACTAAACCCAAAGTACATCCTCTTCTTAAACTTCTTTTGTTGTTTTACATGTTAGCATTTTGTTCACTTCACATACAAACTTAGCTTATTTGAGTATATTAGTGTTAATGTTGTGTATTAACTGCCAGTTGTTGATAATTCTGTTTTAACCACATGGCAGATATGGCTGTCAGAAACCAATAACTGATAACTATGACCCAAATTACAACTAGGAGGCTGATGTTAACAGTTTTTCTCACACAACTGCTTGTTAAATGTGAACGCAGCATTAATTTCAGGTATAAGAAAGTATAGAACAAATTGAAATTTTGACCTTATGATGGCAGTTAAGGAAAAGTTATTACATTTCTGTACCAAATGTCATGGCAATCCATCCAAAAGTCATCAAGACATCTGACATGAAACCAAAAAACAAACAAAACACAAAAGTCAGGAGATCACCAAAGACATTCATCATATGGGGACCTTGGATGTTCATACAAAATTTGATGTTAATCCATTCAGTAGTTGTTGAGATATTTCAGTCTTGACCAAAGTGGTGGACTGACGGAGCAACATTTCAGTTGTCATTCTTGAGTTGTAAATGAAGACTGTTCCTGAGGTTCAAGCTAGGGTTAAGAGCAGAAGTTATTTTTATAACACAACTTGACTTTTATCCATCAAGATGAGTGGAGGTTAACTTTTCAAAATTTACTGTAGAGGCTGACCTGCAAATTCAAAAAGTTATATTAGTTTCTGGATGGGAAAAACTTTGAAGCTCAATATGTCCGACTTAAAATACTCTGAATGGAGCCTCATCCGGCGCCACAATTCACACCTCTCCTCCAGTACATTTCTAAGTCTATCACCAGCGTACTTTATCTTCTTGATAATGAGCCTCAATAACTGGGCGCTTTCCATAAGTCTACCTTGCTACAACCTCATCCTTCGTTTTCCAGTGTTCCCCTGGCCAGTGTGAAACTACGTGATGAATGAGTCTTTTTTAAAAAGATATCAAATATTCATCTGCCCCGAAACTCCTGAATGAAAAATTGAGAATATATCATCCACAGAGCGCTCATTTTACTTTTTCCCTACTCTCAAATTCAGAATTCACTTAGGCCTATCCCTGACAAGCATCGAGGCTCAGAAACCAGTCGGATATGAATTATCCTGCAGATTGTTTTATGCATGACGGTTAAGTGCGAGATTCCTTTGACTGATAGGAAGGCAAATCAGTATCCAAAAAAGCTTTCTTTGTCATGATTAGATTTGCCTGTGGTGCATTATTTTGGACCTTTACTAAGATTGGAGAGATGGGGGAGAAAACAGGGAGGATGACAGGAAAGGAAGGAAAAAATTTAGTTTAATTGCTAATCCCATTTACAATTGGAAGGAATTAGTGAGAGATTAAATTAAAAAAAAATCTAATGGGAAGAGGAGAAAAGAGTGAGAATGTTTGGAAAAAGAGTGTGTTTGTGTCTGTTGGGGGGAGGAGAAGGAATGATAGAAAGGTCTGCGTGTGAAGGTGTTGTGTGTCTGTGGCTTAAGGCTGTATATGATGCACATTCACACACCTGGCAACCCTGAGGGACAGGTCTGCAAATTAGAAATCTAACCTCCACACAACCTTTCTCTCACTTCTTCTCCCTCTATGTTTACAACCTTTCCAGTCTCCTTACATCATCTTTCACTTTTTAAAAAAAGCTTTTTGTATTATTCCCCATATCAGCCATGATTACAAATTAATTTAGTTTTTTTTTAGCTTGTAAAAAAATTTAAAAAATGGACCAATTAATTTTGAGATAATCCTTTATTTTTATCATTTATTTTGTTGTCGTTTTCCCTACAATATCTGCTCCTGGCTGCAACTAAAAGCATGATTATGGTTTTTATGGTTATATCAAGGTGGGAAATTAGCACCAGCCATCAGCCAAATGCTGCTGAAATATAAAAGTGGCTGGTAGATTACAGACACTAAATAAATTTACTATTGAGTGGCTGGTGAATTTGAACATTTATCTCTCAATGGCTGTTTTAAAAAGTTAATTTCCCAACCTGTTATATTTGAAGCACTTGGTTATGATGAGGGAAAGATTGTGATCTTGTTTATATGTTGAAAAAGTTGGCGCTGACTTGATGCACTCAGCCATTGTTGCTATGGAGAAGAACAATACCCCGAAATCAGTTGTTAATTTAAAACGCTTCATCATTGAAGTTGTAAACAATAGCCATAGTTGATAGTTAATTGACTCAAAAGTGACCTAGAAATTAAAAGTGAGGTGATTCACTCTCTTAGATTGTAAAATCAGTTTTCTCAACACCATAATCTTTAGCTTGCGGCTGCCATTAGCGGTGCATGTGACCAAATTTTAAGCTTTGGTTGTTTGGTTGTTTCATGCTGAAATGCACCTTGGGAGTTGTAGTTGACTTCTACCTCAAAATTTTTATGTACACAGTCTTGTACCCTCGACCCTCCCTCCCTTTTTACTAAAGAATCTGATATTTTATAATGCAGTTTTTCATCTTTTGCACTGAGGATTTAACCAGGAGAGTTTCATGCAGATCCGAACTGTAAAGGAGCTCAAACAGTGAGTCACATAAAAATGAATGGGATTCATACTTCATGAACCAGGGGTTGTCCAATCACATCTAAAGGCAAAAGTGTTTATACATGCTGTTAGATGATCCGACAAGCACTTTGTTTGAAGCATACTGAACCTAAATCTCATACAGGATGCAGGTCATGAACCTCGGTCTCAGCTGTCAAAGTCCTGAGCTCTGCACACTCAATGTATGACTTTTGTATTGTGTAAGGACTTCATAACGTTGCCAGTGAACATTATTCAAGTTACATTCCCTCCAAAACATATCGGCAAAGTAATTTAGTAGAAAACAATCATATTTTGTATCTCTTGAATCGATTGTTTCTCTTGGCATTATCCCCAAAACTATAAAACTGGCATTAATACAAAGCCAGCTATTGTAAGTACTTTCCTTTCCCTTCACCCCTTGTCCCTCCTTCTCTGTTTCTGACTCACTCTCAACATAACAGGGAGACACTGGAGTTCTGCTGAGTAAGCACTCTCGATTCTTGAACTAGTGAATACAGCAGACCCCCCTGCAGACTTCAACCTACACACCAACCCTTTGTGTATGTGCTTATGTGTGTGTGTGTGTAAGCCTGACTGTCTTTCTTCATGTCCTCTGGTGTCTTTTCCTTCTTTCTTTCTTTCTTTCTTCTTGTCTCTTTTCCCCCAACCTTGCCTGTCTGCCTGCTTGTATTTTTTCATTGTTGGTTTCATGCATTCTTCTCTGCCTCTTTGTTGTTATCTGGCAGCTTGTGTGTGTGTGTGTGTGTGTGTGTCTGTTCCCTGTCTGTCTTTCCGTCTTGCTTGTTGGCATCTCCACACAGCCAAAATGATTTTTATAGCTTCTCCCCTGTGTCTCCACCCCCACACCCCCTCTATTTTCTGTCTCTTTTTGAAGTGGATGAGTAAATGAATCTCTTTGTCTTGTGCTGTAGTGTAACCCCTTAATCAGGCCATTCACTGATTACATGCTTCACACTAATCATGTATGCGTGTGTCTGACTGTGTGCATGTGCAATGCCTTTGTGATGGTGCACATGTTCATGTGTGTGTCATTGTGTCTTGTACTGTATACCAGCGAGGGGCATTAGTTGACACTAAGCCTTCTACAGTGTCAGTCGTCAGCTCATGGTTCGGTGAGACAATCAGAGGTGCAAAAAAAAAAAAAAAAAAGGAAAGGAAAGCACCAAATCGAGAAAATGATGTGTTTACGGCAAATACCTGCTGTGCTTTCTTTTACCTGCCTGCTTGGCTGTGTCTGGGAATGTGTCTATTTGTGTGTGTGTGTGCAGCAGAGAGGAGAGCAATAGTAAGGGTAGCAGGCGAGGTAGGAGGGAGGAGGAGGAGGAGGAGGAAGAGGAAGGATGCGAGAGAAGGGGGAAAAGGGGTGGAGGGGCGTAGAGGGGAAAACCAATTATCGTCCAGATAACAGACAGGCTATGGATTTTCTACCAGGCCTCTTCTGCAGCTCTTTCATTCTGTTTCTGTCTCTCCATCTATTTTTTTTGTCTCTCTGTCCTTGTACCAAATTTAAATTCCTATTGAAGAGAGCTTTATTGACATGATAGAAAATCCCCTTGTTTGAAATTGTATGGATTCTGTAGTAAATTGTCTTGTTTTTGACTCTTCGTGTGTGGTCTAATTAACTACATAAGATGGGCTGTTGAAATGTGTCAGACAACAGAATGACATTTTGTCAATATGCCCCCCCGACTCTGTGAGTGTGTGCGTGTGAGTCACTGTGACCGACAGGCAGTCACATTATCTAATCTGCATTGTCATGTTGCCCTTCCGCATTAAGGGCTTTTGTGCCCTTGACAGTTGTAGTGCAATTTATAGCCTCTCAATGAGGGGTTTGAGATTTGATGCTTGTCTGGTTTTTCCTTATCTGTCCGACATTAACAATCAGAAATGTTCCTGCCTGCTTTATCATTCACAAACACTGCCAGTAACACTCTGTTGCTCAGACATTTTGCAGGGTTGGCTTTTTACAGTAGCTGTCTTACCAAGAGTTTGATAGCAGTGGTAGCAAGCTAGCTAAGCTAGCTAACAAGATAACAGCTTGACAAAGTTAGCAGTTAAATGTTAAAAGTAGTCTTTTAAAGTCCTCATTAGCTGTATATGTATTAATTTACAATTCAGGAGAATAAAAAACACAAATATTTTGGCATTAGGTGAACCAGTTTGTTTCTAGTTGGTCTCTGTGTTTGGCCTCTTTGCATTCAGCAAGCTAGTCGGTTTGCTTGCAAGATAACAGCTTGGCAATGTTCGCAGTTCAACGTTAAAAGTAGTCTTTTAAAATTCTCATTTGCTTTATATGTATTCATTTACAATTCAGGGGAATAAAAAACACACATGTTTTGGCTTTAGCTGAACCATTTTGCTTGTAGTAGTAGACATTTTTCTGGTGTAAACGCATCTGTTATTTGAGCATATTCATGAAAGAAATTAAAGTAATTATAATTTTGGATGTGCGATAAAATATCATATTATCATCATTGCTGTCATTGATGTGACATTTGCTTTCAAATTAAACTAATTAAAGTGCCATGCTACGTTAGTTTTATTTGAAAGCATCTCACCAGTCACACAACATCTGGAGCAAGTAGCAGTGCTTTGTGTTTCTCATTTACACATGCAAAACTCAGCGTAATAGAAGCTGCAAGAGAGAAAACAAATATGTTCCCAGAAACGAGGAGAAGATGCAGGATATTGTATGAAGTGAATAGTGAAATAAACATGTACAAGGAAGCTTAGTGGAAGGTTATTGAATATTTTCCAGCTGAGGTTAGTAACATTAAAGGGTCGGTTCACCCAAATGATAACTATCTAGCCATGCAGATTGCCTAATTTTGGTTTTATGGTTGTCAAAGTTTTGAGATATGTCTCTGCAATTTCTTCTGTTAGTTCAGTACAGAACAAGCATTGAAAAACAGCATTAAAACATGCCAGTTATCTCTTTGCACAAAAAAAAGGTCATTTGATTAATCTAAAAACCTCACTGTTCACTGTACTCTCTACAAAAGAGGTAGTCTTTATGAAAACTGTTGTTGTGCATTCTGTGTAACTTGACAAGAGAGTAAGAAAGAGATGGTGCCATCACTTTATTAAATTAACCTTTCATTGCATTGAGCACCACAAGCCTTCATTGTATTTGGAGTAGAAGCAAAATCTCAGACACAGATACACTCTCTTAAACCTTGACAAATAAAAAACCCTGCATGGCTAGACTGCCAAGATAATAGATGATGAGAAGTGCCTTCAATGTTCACAAAAGAAGCATACTTCACTTTGTGTCAATTCACAGTTTTAGCGATGTCAGTTTTTTTGTAAACACCTCCCAATACGATTGGAAAAACTGAACTTGAATCCAGACTCGGCCAAGTATTTGGACCGTTTCTGAAAGCACAGACTGTGTGTGTGATTTACAACAACATGCAGCATGACTCATTGTCCTCGCTGGTGTCTGTTTTATTAGTATTAATCTTTTTCCTCTTCCATTATTCCCTTTTTTTTTCTGTCTGTCGTTCTCCTTGGCTCGTCTCTCCTTATTCCTCTATCGTCCCATCTTTACAGCTGAGTCACTGTCCTCTATCTCTCTCTCTCTCCATCTGTCCCTTGGGCCAGCTGCTTTTAGACTTTCATAAACTCTTTAAAAGGTTCTGTCTCAAACATGCACTTGACCTCACTGCTCCTTGATAGTCTATCCCTGCTTTGGACACACACATCTATCTCTACACACAAACATTTGATTCTGCAGTGTTTACACATTTCATTTGACTCTGCCAGTAATGCAGCGGTGTTGGTTAAATGTATCAGGGTGAATGTCAGTGATATTTCAGGCTGCTGAGCACCAAAAGAACCTGAGAGACAGAGAGAGAAAGATCTGTCGGCCCTCTCATCTTTTAAAAAATGTTATCATACATTCCTTCTTACCTTCATCTTGCTGTCTGTCATCCTGCTCTGCAATAAACGAATAACAAGTAAGTCAAGTTTTGAGTGTAGTGGGATCTTACACTTTTGGTTGCAGTAAGGGCAATTTGAGATTCAACATTGTCCAGAGACATTAAACATGTATTGTTTTTGTGTGTGTTCAGATGAGTGACATATTAAAGGTAAAAATGGGTGGTGGAGAGCATTTTACAGCTGAAACTAATGATTATTGCAATGATTTATGAATTATTGCAAATTTTTTTTACATATTTTTATGTTACAAAACAGAAAAAAGAAAATCATGGCACTTGAGAAGCATTAAAAATGTCTGAATGATTACTTGATTATCAAAATATTTGCAGTTTAATTTTCTGTTGATCGGCTTATCGTTTAATCAGCTCTAGAGCGTTTCTAACACTTTGGTCCAAAGTCTCTCATAGGCGTGTTGAGATCTGGTGACTGTGAAGGCCATACAGTATTATATGATTCCCATCAAACCATTAAGTGATCCATCTTGCCCTGTATGGAAACTTTTGCATTTGTTGTGTTTATACACTCACTTATTCATGCAGTATTAAATCCCTTCCATAAACCAGCTTCTTACAGTGAACAGTGGGGTGCTACATAAACATTTCTTTTACAGTTTTGGTTATTTCACGGAAGAGATTTCAGATTGTCTGTCAGACGGTCTTTTCTATCTTTCTGACATCAAAAAGGTGATGTCAAACACTCCCCGGCACCAATCAGGAATCACACTTTAATTAAAGTCTAATGACGGCAAGCTGTCAGGTTGTTGCTTATATAGTTCAAGTCTTATAAACAAAAAAAATAACCTAAGGCTATTTTTGTTTTTAGCTTCAGCTTTGATTGATGCTTACTTAGTCATGAATATTTAATGTTATAGAGATACGTGTATGATTTAAATTTGTTGATGACCACAGTGGATCAATCTGTAAACAAAACGTGGACATATTACAGCATTAGCATTTATTTGGAGTCATATTTGAGGACACTTGATGAATGTAAATCTAATAGTCACTTTCCTTTTAGCTGTGTTTTGCTCAAATCCTGAGGGAAATGTCTGCTAAATGCTTCATTGTGTTCACTAGCGAGTCCCTAAATTGATCTGTTTGCTGTTTGGTGCTGGGTAGGTAATGTACAGTTGGTTTATCTGAGCTTTTTTTGGCTGAAAACAGCTGCCTACCACATCTGGAAACACAGTGGTTGAGAGTGTGCTGAAACAGTAAAGTCGCAGTCCATAACACCAAAACAATGAGCTGAAAGAGGCTAAAATGCTTCATAGTGCTGCTAAATTGTGTGACTATTCTCTGTGGGTTTGTCGTCTCGAGTGACTAGTTTCACATTAAACACCTTCATTTGATCTGTTATATATTGATTAGTGCAGCTTTAATATGTCATCTGTCTGGAATGATCTCAAATCTCACAGTAATCATGAAGGAAGATGAGTCAGCTCGTGTGTCGATTGGATTAGAAATTACTTCTACTGCAGGATGTCGTCTACTGGAGGATGTTGGATCGTTTAATGTGAATCTAGATTAATCCCTGAGACTCTTTTTTTTTAATCCATTTTGCCTTTGTCTTCAGTGCTAAAGCTTTATATGTTCACCATGTTGTAATGTACTAGTACTACTAAATGTACTGCTGTTGACAGTACATTACTGCAGTTTTGTACTAACAAGAAATGACAGAAGCCACTGACAGACGTCAATCAAACTGCGACTTTGAAACGCTACTGCCAGTTTTAAATCATCACATCAAGTCACTGGAGGTATTTTTCCATGAATATATTACTCCATATTTTGCTTTAGAAGCTGTTGCTGCAGCACAGTTATTTTAGCTTTTCATCTAAAGTTTTGCTTTACATTGTGAAACAGCCCTGCACGTTAAAAAATCAAGCACATTTTGTATGCATGCCGGCATTACGAAATATATCTTCATTTTGTCATCTTTTCCTTTGCGAACACACTACAGAACACCGTTAGAGTTGGATAAATTGAATGCAATTGGGACACAGATTTTTTGGATGAAAATGCTAACAATACCTGACTTCATGTTTTTGGATCTGCCAATAAAAAAGCTCTTAAGAACTGCTTCAGAAAATTCACTGCAGTGCTTCAGAGTGAATTTAATTACTTTACTTTGATTGCATTTCAGTTGGTATTTCACTGAGATAAAAGGTTTGACTTCTGTTGTGGGGTTTTCTTTAGACTTTTTACATTTCTAAGTTCAGGGAGAGAGATATTTTTGTATGAATGAGTTTGTGTGTGTTTGTTGGGATGCCTGAAGACGGGATATTTCTGAGAGTGTATATTGCTTATGGTCACGTTTGTGTTTTTTTTTGTTTTTTTTTTTTTTTCTTCAGTGCTGTGTGTGAACTCCAGACGGTCCCCAGTGTCTGACTGGGCTGTAAATAGCCATGGGAAAGCCAGAGAGAAACACACACACACACACACACACACACATACACACACTTATTGGACGTTTTCTTTTCAGCTTTCAGAGATTTGGCTTCTCAGTAAAGCTCTCTTTCTCATCATCCCTTTATTCTTTCCCATACCAGTTTGGTTCTCCTTTTCACTCACTCTCGCTTGCTTGCTTTCTCTGGTAATTAAGTGGCTCTCACTCTTTCTGACAAGGTTTTTGATGCAAATCCAAAAATCACACAGCGATTCGGTTCCTTCCAGTTTCATGATTTCTTATGAGGTGTTTTTCTCCGTCAGTGTGCGAGTGTGTCTGAGCATGTTTGTGAAGTGATGGTGGGGGTGGTGGGGGTGAAGGGAGGGGTAATAGATGGAGCTTTTTCACACAAGACTACCCTCTTTGTGTGTTTTCCAAAATTGCTTTTCTTGTCATATGTGTATGTGTGTGTGTGTGTTTGTGTTGACTCTGGGCAGATACTGTAACATTTCATTGGTATGAAATCTCGTTATTGATTGTGAGAGCATGCGTTTGTGTGCACTGGTGCTTAGAGACGCCAAGTGGCTCTGTTTGGTACATGTAACGATGCTGGAGTGTCAATAATGAGAGCACTAAGGAGACTCTAATAAAATGAAAATGCCCATCACAATTTCCTAGAGCCAAAGGGGACGTCTTCAAATTATGTGACAGTCTAAAACCAAAAGTGAAAGCAATTATTTTTCTGTTGATTGACTAATTGATTAATAGGCTAATCATTTCAGCTCTAATCATACATTATTGGCTGACTTTCTTCTTCCTGCCCCGACCACCTGCCAATCACAGCGCTGATTCCTCCTTCTGAAAGCTAATCTCTCAGTTGGATTCAGCTTTCCTAGTTTATCTCTAAATGCTCACATATATAATCACTTTGGGGATTAGAAAAGGTATAAGAAAATTTAAAAAATATATTTTAAAGACATTGTTTGACATTTTGGCTTCAGCTTAATATGTACCTGTCAACAATGGCTTGGAAAATAAAGGAGATTTTCCACGACCCCACCTGACCATAATTTTTACATTATGAAAAGGGTTTCCTCTCTCGTGATTGGGTTAACTAACCTTCCTTTGTTGAAGGGTGTTCAACAAATGAAGGTGATGATGATCAGTTGGCTGAAGTTGACTGAAAGTAAAATGACCTAGTGGATAGTAGGGCTGTAGTCTGCTGGTCGACTGGTCGATTAGTTGGTCGATATGCTCTCGTCCGACTAAATTCTCATTGGTTGAATAATCTCCGTGTTATTTTCATAAAGAGAATCCAGGACTAATCCATTATTTCCTGCGGCAGGAGGGAAAGACTAACAAATTACTTGTATTCAAAACACTCTTGTTGTTTTCACAACTTTGAACTCGCCCAACCTAATGGAGACAGCTGGGTCTAACTGTACTCAACGTTTACTTAACGTACTGAATGTTTACTGAATCTGTGTTTCTCCATAATGACACAACAAGAACCCCCGCCAGGCCAAAAAAACTATTTTTTTAATATTTAATATCCGAAATCTGACATAATATTGTATAATATTATCCGAAATAATATTTGAAATCGATAGCGTTTGGGAGTCTCTTTGCAGCGCTGTTCCGGTATGTGAGTCAACCTCTGTCATTGCCTGGGAAACTATTGGTAGCGTGGCTCCGTTGAAGAGTATGTTTGCGTAGCGAGTGGGAAAGAGCGAGGGGCAGAGAAGTGACGGTGGATGCGAGCGGGGCAGAGGACAAGGTCAGTAGTAAGTTGTCAGTCTGGCAGTAAATGTACAGTACAGACTACAGTGTGTCAGTTAATAAATGCTAAAATGTCACGTCTGTTGTTTCCCCAACTGCTGGAAAAGTAAAGGGAGTTAGCTCCAAAGTTAGCAACAATGGGCTAGCATAACCTGAAGACACAAAACAGAGAAATACAGAACAGAGAAATGTGTGGCTGCCGAGTTTACTGTGCACTCTGTCCCATTACATCATTTTTCCTGGCATCTCACCTACTTTGTTATCTGTTTTTCATGCTGTTTGTGGGCTGAATGACTGTCATGACTTGTCAAAAAGAAGAAGACAGGCACAAGGATGCTTATCATAAAGACAGGAAATGGGGAAACAGCTAGCCTGGCTCTGTTTAAAAGTAACAGAATCTTCCTACCAGCACCTCTAAAACTAATTAACACATTATATCTTGTTTGTTTAATCCATACAAAAACGGAAAGGTAAAAACAACATGTTGCAGTTTTACAGGGGTTATGTGATGGACTATTTCTTGGCCAGGAGCAGTGACTTTCTGAAGTAAAACTGCAAATTGTCGTTTTCAAACTTTGCTTTTTGTATGGATTAAACAAACAACATGCAACATGTTAATTAATTAACTTTAGAAGTGTTCTTAAGTGTATCTTTTTTTTACCTTAGCGCCTAGCTAGCAGTCTCCCCCTGCATCTGGTCTTTATGCTAAGCTAAGCTAACCATTTCCTAGCTTCATATTGAACTGACAGATATGAAAGTAGTATTAATCTTATCTAACTTGGCACTAATAAATGTGTTCCCCCAAAATGTCAAACTATTCCACTAAGTAATTTTGTTTTAGTAACCTCAGACTCAGTCTAAGCATCCCTTTTGCCAATCAAAACAAATAGTGAATTAGTTGCCTGCCCTGCTTGTTTCCAATTTAGATTCACTTGTTCCAAAAATGTTCAAAAAATATAATCAGCATCTTGAAAGTCAGAAGACACAAACAGTCCTTACAAATTCTTGAAATAAGTAGATTCAAGATACAAGATTCTTTTATTGTTACATCCCATTATACAAATATAAGAGAATAAAATTCTTGGGTTTTGGCTCCTCAACATCGCAGCAACAATAGCAGTAAAATAACAACAGAAATAGCAGTAAAAATAGTGCTAAACAAATACAATACTATACAAACATAAATAATGTATAGTGTGTGTAAAATGCTGTGCGTGTGTACTAAAAATAGTACTAGAAAAGTAGTACTAAAAATACAATACAATAAACATGTGAATAATATAAATAATGTAGTGTGTGTAAAATGTTGTGTGTGTGTGTGTGTGTAGGTCTTGCCTTAATAAAAGTGCATGCTTTATGTAGTTGTTTGCATGTTTGTGTGTGTTTGTGCATGCACATCTACATCTGCATGTGTGTGTGTGTGTCACAAACAGGCAACAGGCTGTCAGTGTCCATTATTCATAAGGTTGGTTGCTTGGTGGAAAAAGCTGTCCTGGAGCCTGCTGGCCTTGAGGCTGCGGTACTGCTTGCCAGCGGTACCATAGTCCGTGGTTGGGGTGGCTGGGGACTTGATAATCCTGTGGGCTTTAATGACACGCTGTCCCTTGTAAATGTCCTGAATGGAGAGAAGCTCACATCCACTGATGATTTGGGCTGTCTGCACGACCCTCTGCAGTGCTTTGTGATTGAGGTCGGTGCAGTTCCCATACCAGGCAGTGATGTTGTACCTTTCGGTTGTACCTCTTTAGAAGGCCTGTAGGAACCTGGGCCCCATGCCAAACCTTTTCAGTCGCCTTGGGTGAAAGAGGTATTGCTGTGCCTTTTTATATACAGTCATCTGCCCCACGCACAGCGCACAAGTTCACTGCCCCCCTCTGCTAACATTATGGCGTTTTTCCATTGTTTTAGGGGTAGTCACACCGAGCCATGACTCGAGTCGAGCCGGCACGCTGTGAGTGTTTTTCCATTACACAGCAGGGCAAAGTAAAATAAGTTGTTTACCTGTTGGAGATGTGCTGGTTGTCTGCAGCTCTTCATCAAACATCATCATCACTGTAGCTGTTTCTGCTTGTACTATTCCTCCCTGCATTATTTCTAACTGATCTGCTGAACAAATAGCTCCTAATTTCTCCAGATGTTGTGTAGCCCAGTTTTTAGAGCTGCTAATGAAGCTCTGCTAATTCGGTGAGGAACACCTTTCATTTCCTACAATAAAAGTCAAGCTGTTATTTAGTCATTTTAAAGCTTTTAATATGAAGACGTAAAACAGGAAATGTTAGGTTTGCATCAGCGGTAACTTAACACAACCCTGATACAGCTACCCCTCAGCAGGCTTCTGAAAACTAACCAATCAGAGTGGTCTCAGGGGGCCTTAAAGAGACAGGAGCTAAAACCTGTTAGAGAAAGAGGCTGAACTAAGGGGCTGCATAAAGGGCCAGTATAAGATAATTGAGGAGTTTTTTAAACTGTGGATCATGCAAAGCTACTCTATTGGAGTCTCAGAATAAAAATATTGAGCTGGAAATTTGCATAATAGACCCCCTTTAATTGCCAAGTTGGAACTGTGCGTGGCCATGCAGTCATGGGTGTACAGGGAGTAGAGGAGGGGGCTCAGGACACTGTGCCCTCCTTTACTCTACCTGTGTCCTGTGCACAAAAGTAGATATAAATTGGATACAGTTGAACTTATCTCAGCCCCACTGGGAGTTTAAGACTCAGCATGAGATGAAATGACTTGTTAGGGTGAACAGCTGATATTCCTAGGAGAGGGTAAGGAATAGAGAGTGAAACAGTGTAGACGGAGATGAGGGGTAGCTGATAGAGGAATGGAGAGATGACAGAATCATTATGGTAATGCTCTCACAGTTGCTCTTTCTTTCTCTCATTCCTAAACTAAAATCTGAACTGCAGATTGCTGTTTCCCAGGCTGCTCAGACAGCCATGGCAGACATGCTGATAGTGACTGGCACCCAGGCCATTTTCACAAATGAATGGAGCTTTCACAAATGATCTGTCAGTCTTTCTCTGTATCTCTCCTTGTGCTCTTCTTGCTATGATGACATGTGTCTGTGCCTGTGGCTGGGACACACACATTGAGAAACACACACCAGTTACTACGCATGTCCCAACTGTCATCTGCCGCCTCCTCTCAGCGGGAGCGGTCAGCCTAGATCTCTGCGCTCTGCTTCATGAGGTGTGTTAGCTGGATGAAGGGGTCTCTGACCGTCTGTTGCTGTGGTGGAGGGCACCAGCAGGGGCAGGACCGGGCATCAGGCACCAGCAGGCACCAGCAGGCAACAGCAGGCCCCAGCAGGCGTCACCCTTCCTGACCCCGACCAGAGCCTCTCTGCAGGGCAGCTCACGTGTCACAGACAGGCCTGTTCGGTACATGGTCACTGACCAACATGCTGTATGTCCCTTTTACTTACTACACACTAGTAGACTGATGATACCAGTAACTCAGTAGTGTGATTAAAAACATTAAAGCTCAAATAACTCAGGGTTTTTTTTTAAAGGGGACATATCATGCACATTTCTAGGTCTATATTTATATTCTAGGGGCTCAACTGGAATATTTTTGCATGATTTACAGTTAAAAAAACTTCTTATTTATCTTATATTGGCTCTTTATGCAGCCCCTCAGTTCAGCCTCTGTCTTAAACAGGCTGTTTTAGCTCTCTTGTCTCTTTAAGCCCCTCCCATGAATATTCACCTGAAGTTTTGGTACTTTAACCATGTTTCACATAGACATCTGACAACATAACAGTATAAAAATAAAAGAAAATCACATCTGTTAGGTATTTAATACTTGTTATTACCTGTTACTGGAGATATTTGATGTCTTGTATAATCTATGCTGAAGACACATTTTCACTATGGGCCATGTGGTGGATGAAAAAGATTCATTTGAGCTTAAAATTAATTAAAAGAACTAGCCTTCTGTAAAGTTGTACTTCTACGACTAATAATGTGTGATTGTTTAATGTTTATTTAATCCTTGAGAAGACACACTATTTTAATTAAAGCATTCACTGTATTGCTGTTACATAACTGCCTTTTATTAGCTTGGAAAGTGGCTACTTATGTTGCTGCATGCATAATTGATTGCTATTTTCATGTTTATAGCGCTATGTGAGATGGATAATTATTAGTTATGTCTCATATATTGTATTATGTGGAAATTTGTCATTTTTCACCATCTGTCATACCATTTATACAGTGGTACCTCTCTTTTAAATATCTTTGGGCAATTGTAGGCAATTTTGCAACTGCTTTATGCCAAAATTGAATATTTATATGATTTTTGCATCAATGTATTAAGTATTTTTTCAGTGGATTGGCCAAAAACAGAGATTTTTGTCTGTTTCACAAACACTTTCTCCTTAAACCATATGATTTTTTAATTTAGTCTTGAATTCCTTACATGACCTCAGAATGCACCATAGTCGAGATATTATATTACTGAGACATATTACCAAACTTCGAATGACATTTGTAATATATGCACTGCAGAAAAACAAAAAAAGAATACCCTCTAAAAACTTTTGGAGGACATTTTAAAGCCAATTTGATACCATTAATAATTTTTATAGACTTTGGAGCAGCTTATCTGAGGCGGTCAGGCTGGCTAATGTAGTGTCAGATTTTAAATGTCTTCCTACAGTTGAGCTTTATAGACTCTGATGTAAGGCTCCTTATGAATTAGCTTTGATCTACCTCTTTTAAATGTTACGTTTCACATCACATTTATTGTTAATGATCTATATTTCCCTCTTTCTATATAAATAAAGATGATGCTTGTTGGCAGAATTCAATGTAAAATTCAAATGAGATGTTTTGTATCTGAGCTCTCACATGCATGTTTTGCAGCCCTTTGGCCTGCCCTGATCAATGCACTTCTCCTTTCATACACTCCTAGCTGAGCAGAGTATAACGGCTGCTCAGAGGTCATGACCTCTCTAATGAGCAGCTAATTTGTTGATGCAGTTCCTCAGACTGTGATGTCACGACAGCAGCCAGGCAGTTGTTTTGCTCTGCTCTGCTCTCCTACCCACAATGAGTTAGCATATTTCACTGAATGTGTGTGTGTGTGTGTGTGTGTGTGTGTGTGTGTGTGTGTTTGCACGCCCAGAAGCTGTTTTGTCAGCATATTTGTGGTCGTGTGGGAGTTTTTAAGACATGAGGTGCATCTTCATATAGAGAATATACTGAATGTGTATGTGGATTTGTTTGGCCATGTGTCTGCTAATATCACTCTTTACAGCACGTAGTCATTTTTCTAAATAGAGTAGAGTCTAAATGATTTAAAAGTCAACACTCTTTGGCATTTGTGCTTATAAACATACTCAAACAATTAACCGACTATCAAAATAGTAGCCAATTAATCACAATTAATTGACTGGCTAATCGTTTCAGCTCTAGCAAGGTTGCAAGCGTATCTTATGAATATTTTAGACTGTTGAGTAGTATCACCCTTAATCATAATTTAACTCTTGTTTGTGTAACTATAATGGATATGATTAATTTGGATTTGAATTAAAATGTCAGGTGGCATCTCATTCAGAAGGTCACAGTGTTGTCTTAATTGTTGAAAGAAAAGTGTATTTAATTAATAAAATAAGGAGCTTTTAAACTACAATGTGGAGCATTTTCTTTGGGAATTGCTGTGATTATTAAACTGAAAAAGCTCCAGAATCGTTATGACTTTTATTAATGTAAGCATCACTTCAGCTGATCTCTGTTTCCAAGGGGTTAGGTTTAATGAGACTCCAATATTTTATTAGTTAGACCTTTCTCGTGTGTTTGTTTTAGCGCTCTGGCAGCACAGGAGAAGGAAAATTTTGGCTGAGGCTTTTGTTTAATGCAAAATCCATAGAGAGTTTATACTGGATGTGTGCATCTGATTAGGTTCAAAACGATCAAGGGCAGTGTTGACAGATACAGCCGATGGTTTCCAGCCCAAAAAGTGCTCAAAAAATGCCAAAATGAACAGAAAACCGCCCGAAATATATATGAATATTTAGTTCAGTATTTTAACCGTTTCCTGTACCACACTTAAAAGCAACTACCACAGCAAAAACCCTGATAACATAAGGCTGCTTTCACATGATGAGTCTTCTTTATTTGTAGTTCAGCTCTGCCATAAAGTAGAGAGAAGTGCTCTTCTTCTTCTTTTTCTTCCTCTTCTTCTTCTTCTTCTGTTTGATGGTTGGCAAACAGCTTTTAGGTGCATTACCGTCACCTTCTGGACTGGTGTTTTTCCCTCCTTATAAATAAATGACATCATCAAATTGCTTCGCTGTTAGTTAGCTTTAACCGTGGCTAACCTGACGGTGAAATGAGAATATCCTCCACATGCTTGTTCATAAGGCGACTGTTGTCTTTTTGCAACACTCATTTCCGTCTCATTTCAGGCAATGACATGATAATACTTAACCTTATTTGGGAGATTTTGGGTAACGTTGCATAACTGACAGATATCGCTCTTTGTTTGGGCGTTGTGGTTAATGTCATGGTTACATAACGCTGTTGTGTCATTGTGACTAGCAACCAGTGACTCTGCAGTGGGCGTGGCTGTCAAGTAATGTCATGATGACTGAGGGGATGGAGTATATGCACTCTCAGGTTTTGTTTCAAATTAGCCTATAAAATGTGTTTGTAAACTGCCAAAGTGAACCCAAACCAGCCCAAATTTTGTTCACCCACCCAAATCAAAAAAAAACACCACTGATCAAAGGATGACTTGTTAAAATGCAAGGTCGAAGTTGTTGTTGAAAGAAAATTTTTTTGCTATGAAACACATCAGAAAAATGCTTTTTTATCCAACCAATATGTGCTTCTTGATGCCAAGATTTAAGTGTAACACTGTAGATAAACTACTTTGAGAAACCACTGTGATACAGCAAAACTGAATACCCACAATCCTTCAGAATTCCCCCACAATCCAAAGGGCTCTCCCTCTTTCCTCCTACTGTGGCGGTGGCCAAGTGCTGCTCAGCCCAGGATTTTATCGATCCTTTATGGAGGAGTCCTCTCTGGCAGCTTCCGTTGTTGCCCATGAATCATCTGGGTAACTGTGTGGTGCATCAGCCTGCCTGGCACTGTAATACGTTTTTTAAAAAAAAGATGTGCAGGAAGGTGTGTTGATGGTACAAACTACACTGAGTTTTCCTTCACATAACCTCCCGCCCTTTCAAGTTCTTTCCTTTTTTCAAGCTGTTACTGTAACGCTGAGCATGAATAAATGCTCCACCAGCTGGCACGATAGCAACTTAACACTCCCATTAATTTGAGTGACAAAAGAATTGATTACAACTGTAATTTCCCTGTTCGCACCAGCAATATTTTACTTTGCGGCAGACTTGAACAGGCAATTTAGACGCTGGAGATAAAACGAATCAGGCCTTGAATGAATTATTATTTGACTAATTGCACGAAAAGGGTGGAAGAGCGATGACTGTGAAACAAAGAGAGATTTTTAAAAGGATAGAAAAGTCAAGCAAGGAAGGCAGTATTGTGATGGATTGTTTTTACGCTGGTGATAATAGTGGAAAGACTGCTAAACTGTTGCTTTGTTCTTTGGTTTTCCACTCTCCTCCTCCTCTCTTCTCTACCACAGTGCTGTTAGCAGATATTCACTCTTAACATGAGATCATCTGCAGTGGTTCTCATCAAAGTCCAATTTTACGCTGTGAAGCAGAAAATATGAACTGCTGGCATCATCTGGAAGCCAGCATGCACCGTCTGTCGCACGCTATCTACTAATGAAAACGAGAACCGACTGATATTTAGGAGTAAAACGATTCACATAAAAATATATCAGCTGATATATGTTTAATTTTATATTTATACATACCTAAGTGCATATATTGTATTCAGTTTGGTTATTAAGGATCTTTGGTAAAGGTAGAACAGAACAATGAATGCACTGCTTCACACTTTCCACTGTATTATACAGTATACCACATTTATTTTTTTATTTTAGGGCTGCTACTTAATAATTGTTTCAATCATTAATTCATTTTAAGATTATTTTCTCAATTGTTTGTTTATAAAATTTTGCAAACAGTGAAAAATACAATTTCCCAGAGCCCAAGTGAAGTGTTCATATGACACTTTTTGTCTGACCTACAGTATAAAACTCAAAGCTACTTAGATTACTATCATGTAACACAACGAAAAACATCAAATCCTCACATTCAGAAGCTAGAACCAGGAAATATTTGGCATTTTTGTTTAAAAAAATGACTCAAATATATATTTAAATGTTGCTGATTCATTTTTTGTCTTATATATTAATCGACTAATCATTTGCGTTCAAATTTATTTGTTGCGTATTGAAACATTTGCCAATTTGTGATATGAGAAGTAAAAAAAAACAATGTCCGTCATAAGTTCCCCAGGGTGAAAGGTGGTGTCTTCGAATTATTTGTTTTTAATCAACCAAAGGCCCAAAACCACAAACAGAAAACTGAGAAAACCGGCAAATCCTCACATTTGAGAAAATGAAACAAGTGAATCTTTGGTACTTTATGTGCAAAATAACTGAAATGAAAAGACAATCGATTATGAAAAAATTTGTCCTTTAATTTTCTGTTGGTTGACTAATCATTTCAGCCCTAGTTTTATGCAGAATTTGATATGTTTGATATGTTATGTTTTCAGACTTCATGATCTAGACCAGAATTTTAAAATACATTTTAAAAATAGATTCTGAAAAACGCTCAGCTGCTGAAAACGCCTTTGTAATAATGACCCACCAGAGGGACAGTGTGCAGTCCTGCAGGTTCATAAAAGAGTGTTAAATGTATGTATCTGTATCTGATTTCCCAGTTCTCCTTGAATACCAGCCACCAGTGCAGGCTGAAGAAATTCAGATCTGTTACTCTCTCTCTCGGCTCGTTGCTCTGTGCTGCATTACACTCCATCTCTCCCGCCTCCTTGCTCACTGTCACTTTGTCATCCGTGGCCCTCACACATCTGTCTGGTTGTGATAATAGCTACCCCTGTCAACAAGAAGCAGGGGAGGGCAGCAGAACGCCGAGGGGCCTCCGCAGCTCTCACACAAACACACACACACACACGCTGCACCAGCCACACTGCCTCAATTAAATTACAAAACGTGTTCCCCGGCCTGATGATTGTGGGATCGGTAAATGTTTGTCCGCTCAATGAACACTTGGTTGCTGCCCGGAGCTGGAGAGTTAGTTAGCATGCAGGATGTTCATGGAAGGTTGAACAGGCGAGTGGGAGCAAGAAAGGAAGCGGAGGATGAGAGGAGAAAAGAAAGAAGAGCGAGAGCTACTAGATTGAAATCATTGCACCACAGTCATCACCCACCACTTTCAGTCATTTTCTTCCTGTCTTATTCTCCAACATGCACACAGTTTTAGATATTTTCCTAAATACAACCACTGACACTACTTCTTGGCCAGTATGGACAGCAGGAATGATTACACTGACCAATAACCCTTTTAATGTGGGTATTGTTTTAAAATAGACTTTAAACACAACTAACAGTCTGCAGACAGTCTAGCAGCCCTGTGAAGCTCTGCTTAGGCACAGTGGTGCTTTGAGCTAAATGCTAATATCAGCATGCTTGCAATAACATACTTACATTTAGCAGATTATGTTCACCATTTTTACCCCATTGTAATTTAGTGTGTTAGTATGCTAATTAGCACTAAACACAAAATGAAGCTGAGACTTGCAGTGTTTGGACATAAACAACAAATTGAAACTTTGACCTCATGGTGCTGCTATATAAAAGTCAGGGGATCACCAAAGTTAACCTAAACTCATGGTGGTGCTAGAGGAAAAGTCAGAATTCCACCAAAGTGGACCAAAGTGGTGGACCAACATTTTCATGTGGCCAGCGTGGCTAAATATCCAAACATAACCTTTACAAGAAATGTGAGACTCTGCTTTAGACTGAACTGCTCAACATAGACATTTTTTACAGTGTGCAAAATCTGTAAGCGATACCATCCATCTTCATTGCTTAGCATCCCTGTGGGTCTTGCTGAGTCACATATTTCAGGTCATCTGAGTGTGTCAGAGAGAATACATGCGAACGAGTGTGTACCTTTTGTGTTTGCGTGCGAACGTTTCTGTGTATCTCGTTCTTTTTAGTGGAAAGGTCTTTTGGCGTCGACTGTGACTTCCTGTCCCGTTCTAAACCAGGCAAAATAGACAGGCTGTACTGTCTGCTCTGTGTCTCCCAGACAACCGCTGGGGGTGAAACTCAAGGGTAAGAGGGAGAGGGCAACACAGGGTGAGTATGCGAGAGAGAGACAGAGAGAGAGAGAGAGGGGTGAGTGTGTTGCTGTCCCGAGAATGTTTTGCTGCTGATTCAGAGGCCCAATATAGAACAGAACACTTGTGCTTTTTTATGTGTTGCTGCATATGTGGTGTGTTTGTACTCAGTTTTGAAGTCATGCTAGTGGCATGTTTCAAGGGATGGCAATGTTGATAGGACTCTTGGGTTTTTCCGAAGCTTATTTCCAGACATTGATGTTATTTTAACACTGAAGATAAAAATAATATGTAGAGCTTTAAAGGACCAGTGTGTAAGATTTAGTGGCATCTAGCGGTGAGGTTGCAGATTGCAACCAAATGGATACACCTCCCCTCACCCTCTCCTTCCAAGTGTGTAGGAGAACCTACGGTGGCCGTGAAACTCACAAAAAACACAAAAGACCCTCTCTAGAGCCAGTATTTGGTTTGTCTGTTCTGGGCTACTGTAAAAACATGGCGGGCTCCATGGAAGAAGACCCACTCCCTATGTAGATATAAATGGCTCATTCTAAGGTAACAAAAACACAACAATTCTTATTTTCAGGTGATTATACACCAATTAAAACATACTTATGAATATTATATTCCATTTCTGCCAAGTCTATTCCACTAGATGCCACTAAATTCTACACACTGCACCTTTAACTGATGATATTGAGGACTGACAACCTGAGTCTGTTCTTAAATGGCCACAATAAGGATAAACTCTTGTTATTTATGTAACATTTCATACTATACTATTGACCAAACTTAAAAGTGCTGTCCTGCCACCGTTACAAGTTTGTTTCCAGCCTCAAGGGGCTGCTAGCTTGGCTATAGATTTCTAAATCTTTATGTGTTCAGACAAGTCAAGGAGATAAAATCTGGAGCCCACTTAACACTGAAAACTGCCCATAAAACCAATAAAAACAACATGAACTGTGTAGTTAGTTAACTTGAACCAAATGAACTTTGTTACTGAGAACAAACAAAAGAAATGATGTAAAATGAGATACCCGAGAAATCTGATGCATTATTTCCTGTGTGAGTTTGTGGATGTATGTTTTTTACTGCAACCAGGTGTTAAATTATGCTGCCTTTACTGCAAACTGCCTGCCACAGATGGTGACATAGCAGTTTTCTGTAAGTGTATGTCTTTATGTATTTGTCCAGTGGTCACATTATGTCGCATGTGCATAATGTGACCACGTAATGTAATGTAACACACATTTCCTCAGACATCTCTGGGGAAGCACAGTCCATATTTCCATCCCCCTCTATTACGTTATACCGTAAGCCGGGAAGAATCCAACTCACGCTGTAGAGGTTTCCCAGCAGAGCCATGTGCAGCAGATGGAAGTGTATCATATGATATCGAGAATGCTCCGATACCACGCAGACCTTCCTTTGACATGAGATGTGGGGCCATATTATACTGAGCTCTTAATACACTCAGGTCACAGCCATTTACTCAGCGTCTGCAAGTTTTGACTCAGCATGTGTCTCAAATCCCAATACGGTCATGTTCATGCCGTCAGAAGTGGATGTACTGTAATAGCTGCTGTACAGCAGGCTGATTCTCAAAACAATTATACGCTGACTCAACATTTGATCTAGTGGCCCGCCACTGTTCACTGCATGAGTATTTTGGCTCGCTGCCTGTACTATTTACTGTAATTGAGATTTAAAATGCTATAAAATCTGATTATTATGTGCTGATTTATAGTCTCAAAAGAAAAAAAAAAGAAAAACACAGCCAGGTTGTAAGCAGTTGGAAATCAGATGAGAATAATCAATAATAAATATAGGTCAAAATCAGATCATAAAAATAACACTAGTGTTACAAATACATTGCAGTTTCAGTGTTTATTTTCATTGATATTGAATGAATTGAATTAATGCAAAACCTTGCATTACCTTCAGTGACAACATTTTTATTTAAGTCCAAGTCACCATTTTTAAAACAAATATCTGTGCACTGCAATTGGTGTGGTTAAGGTTAGGGAAAGATTGTGTTTAAGAGCAAATAAACTATGGTTAAAGGATATTGTTTTTCTTACTGTTGAGCCAAACCAACAATGAATAGATCCACTTACAAGTATTGTTTGTGTATCCAAACCTGATATATGTTATCCCTCTGTGCCATAGACCTCAGTTTTGTCCAAAAATTATTAAAAACACATCAGTGAGCCACACCGCTGCACTTGGTGACATGTTCCTTCATTACAACGATTACGGTCACGTTAGTTTGTTTAGAAATGGCTCCAAAGACTAATAACAGCATATTTCAACATCGTATTTCAGTCCCTAGAGAATAGTTCTGTGTAAAGCAGATGCCACTGCGTATGCGCAGGAATGCACCTCTGTTTACAGAGTGTTGCTAGCTTGTTGTGCTACATATCATAATTTCTTTTTTGTACTACATTGTAAATTTCTCAAAGAACTTCACTACAAACTCTGACTTACTTCACTGCACTGAATGTTGGCACTTGATGTACATGGATGTAATTCCCAGGGATACAGGAAAGATCTGTTAAAACTAATCAGAGTAGTTTTCAGAGACACTATAATTAGTAAAACACAAAAATGAGGAGCTTAAACTTGAAATAAAGCAGCTGATGACTCGAGGGTTTCAGGCCCAGTACTTGCTTTAAGTGACTAAAGCTTTGTTTTTTCTTGTATGTTAAGGGTTTACAGCGTAGCTACGGACCATATGCTGCTCCTTAGAAGCATGAATCTGGCTTAAAGGACCAGTGTGTAAGATTTAGGGGGATCTATTGGCAGAAATAAAATATAATATTATAATATTCATAAGTATGTTTTAATTTGTGTATAATCAGCTGATAATAAGAATCGTTGTGTTTTCATTACCTTGGAATGAGCCCCTTATATTTACATTAGGAGCGGGTCCTCTTCCACGGAGGCCGCCATGTTGCACCGCCATGTTTCTACAGTAGCCCAGAATGGACAAACCAAACATTGGCTCTAAAGAGGGCCTTTTGCGTTTTTTTTGCGAGTTTCGCAGCCACCACAGGTTCTCCTACACGCTTGGAAGGGGAGGGGGAGGGGAGGGGCATTCAACCTGGTTGCAGTCTGCAACCTCACCACTAGATGCCACTAAATCCTACACACTGGTCCTTTAAAGTTAACGCTTTCCCTGAATGACCAAATGCTGTTTTATAAATAATAATGTTGCTTTCCAGAAACTGTGGTCTCTCAATTTCAGCTTCTATAACAAACTTAAAATGTTGCTGCTGCACCAGAAACAAAGATATCTAATTGATATATTCCATCAGCTGATTTACACCACCACTGTGACAACTCTAACCGACGCTGTTAACCTGATTGTGACCTGAGTTAGTGAACTGAGACAGTAAGCCGGGGTCAGCCACTTTGCAGGCTCAGGAGAGGTAATATTAACAACTGTTGTTAGAGTGAGGAGCTGCTGGCAAACGATCTTTAGCCGAGACTGTGATTGATTATGTTTGTTGCTTATGTGTATTTGGCTTAGCTGCACCACATCAATCATTAATATGGATCAGTGGACTTGAGCTATGCAAGCAACTGCTTGAAGTCACATATCCCCACTATAGATAGATCTTTTTCCACTAACATTGAAGATGCAGGTGTTTCCCTTTAGAATAAAGCTCAGTCCACTGTAAAGATCAAGCATTTTTCCCTCCTGGTGAGCTCCTGTGCTGCATACGAAATAGGTCATACTGTATGTGCTCTGTAAAGTACAGTATGGAGCTATCCATGTGTGCATGCATTTTTCATGAGCGTTGCTGTGTGTGTGAGAGATTTGTGTGCTCCTGTGTGTGCTGCCTCTTTCTTTGAGCAGAGCAGGGACGTCTTCCCTGGAAATCTCTCGGCGTGTTTCTGCTCCTCGGTCTTTAATTAGAAAGGGCAGCGAGAGAAGAGAGTGAATGGAGGAGTGTTGGAGAGCCTGCAGGGCTGTACAGCAAACCCAGAGAGAGAGGATGGTTGGAGGTAAACGAGAGTGGAATTGAGAGCGGGGGAGTGATGAGCTGGAGGTAGAGAGGGAAAGAGGATCATAGAGGAAGATGGAGGGAATTCCCCATACCAAGAGGATACACACAGAAGCACACACATTTTTTTATCAGCAGTTGAAGTTGGTCGATGAGGAGAATAGCAATAAATAATCATAGACGACCTACCTGGTTTGATTCCTTAAGACACAGCTGTGCGTTTTAATCTGTGGCTCAGCTCACGATACTTCTGCTGATCAGCTTATCTTTGTGACAAGACTGGTGTAAAAATCTGCATTTTGACCAATTAAAGACACAGAATGTATAAAAGCTCAGTTTTATAAAGCAGCTGAGATTAAACTTGAATGATTCGTGTGGAGGATTTGGGGCATTGCAGCTACAGAGAATAATAGATGTAAGTAAAGATATGAGTAGAATTTACTTTGTAATTTATAGTATTTAATATCTTTGAGTTTTAGATTGTTGGTCGGACGAAACAAGCAACATGAATACGTCATCTTGGGCTTTAGGACATTGTGATGGGCATTAAACCAAATGATCAACAGAATAATTGACAGATTAATGTATAATGAAAATAATTGTTAGTGCCAGCCCTAATGTGACTCACACTTCCAGTAAAGGTTGAATATAGCAGTTGGTCTTTGATTTTTTTTACTGGAAAACAGTATTAGACTCAATGATAGTGATTACAAATCACAAAAATGATAAGATTCCATAAACAAGAGTTCGGCTGAAGGTTTGTAAAAAAGTATCAAAGAAATTGGATTCACAAAATTATAACAGAACAGAAGAACTTCGCTGTTAGGGTCACAACTAACGATTATTCATCTGCCTATTATTTTCTCAATTAATCGATTAGTCCTTAAGTCTATAAAATGACAGAAAATGGTGAAAAATGTCACTAATCACTGATCAACCTCTAATATCATGTTCTGTCCACAACCCAAAGATATTTACAGGTATTACTGTCATAGAAGAGCAAAGAAACCAGGAAATATTCACATTTAAGAAGCTGGAACCAGAGAAATTTTTCATTTTTCTTTAAAAATAACTCAATTATCAAAATAGTTGCTGATTAGTTTTCTGTTGATCGACTAATCAATTAATTGACTCTATTCAAAAAGTCCTAATAGGAAGTACAACGTAGTAATGAATCTAGTCCACAAGATAAAAAAGTTACTCAGAATCATGTATAAAGAACACTTTAGCCTCAGTTAGCAGTAAACTTCCAGTGTCCACATATATTTTAAATTCCTTGTACAGTTACAGCTATCGAGACATTATACTGAAATACAGCCTGTATAAAAGCTTGTTTTTTTGCACTTTGGGGAGACTCACTGTGGATACCCATAAACTTTAAGTGCACTGTTGTAATGTGAGGGAAGCTGGGGAGAGTGGGGTCAAAGGGAGGGAGAGGGGGGGTAACTCAAATGGACCTTTGTCTGTGGGCATATTTAGGCTAAAATTAGCCTGTTTATGTGATTTGCAGCATTCCTACAGGCATAAACACAAACACATGACATGACGGAGCGTCTCAGCGCAGCCCTGTGAGGCGAAACTAATCAGAGTCGACCGCAAACAACTTTGTGCAGATTGCTGATTTATTGTGGTTCATTCAGTAACAGACTCTCTATAGATCTCTGCCAAAGCTGTGTGTGAAGCAGAACAAAATGATGACAATAATGTTTGTATAAGAGTCCTATGAGAACTCATGACGTGTTTTCAAAGTGAGTTCACATCAGACCATTAGTGCATTTCTGATCTCTTATTTCAAATATTTAGATCATGCACAGATCTAATGTCATGAAATGTCATGATAGGACAAGTCTGATGAGCTTAATAGTTGTGAGGTATCATTAAATAAAATAAATATGAAATCAAAGATGTGGTTGTAATAGCCGTCTTTTCTAACATATACCATTGAACAGAACCTCAGTCATGCATTCATCAATGATATTTTGGTGTCTTAAGCAAATTGTAATCTAAGGTTTGACTTTGAGAAAAGTACATTTGATCTAGTCGATCCAACACTCCTCTGTTCTATAACACTAACATGCATCCTGGTAACTGGATTGTATTCAGACTTAGTTAAAAACACATAATGTTTAAGATAATTTTCACTCAGTCCAGTAATTTAAATGGTTATTGACCCCTTAAAGTGGATATGAAGCAGTCAGTGAAGTAATTTACTGAAAGGATTTAGACTCTAATCAACAATTATATGACAAACATGACAAATATAAACATATAAAAGAACAGAGAAACTGCGTTTTATCTTTTGTGGCAAGTGCGCCGCCATCTTGCAGTATTTATAACCTGTTGCGTCACAGGTTTGGTTGGACTGGCTGAGATCCACAGATACAACAGTAGAGACAGTGAAAGATAAAGACTGTGGAGCCACAGGACAGAAGAAGACCAAAAGGAGGCCACTATTGTGTTGCTCCTGGACGTACAAATGAATTTTATTGGGTTAAAGCCAAGGACAAAAGAGTCCATTTTCATAAACTTGCTGCTGAAACAGAGAACAGCTGGCCAGCAACACTGAAGAGAGAGAGAGAGCCCTCCAATGGGCACTGACTCCCGGAGGAAGATTACATAGAGACTATTTAGTTGGACAAGTTAGTGGTTTGCCAGACCAACAGACTGAAGGCTGAAGTTGCTCCATGTGTTTTCAATTTTACCGCCTATAATGTGTGTTCTGCCGACCGCCCAACATACTCTGACAACAGCGGTACAGAGGGACTGGATACATCTTTCACTCCAAACAGCAGCACTCATGAACACCTGTTGCCCAACCTAGCTTTTCAGTATATCAGTCTAGTTTAGCTTTTGTCTCTTAGTGAACATATATTTTAGATACTGTCAGTTGATAACTAGTCTCAGTAATTATTATAGCACCTAGTAAAAAACAGAAAAATTGAAGTAAAACAAGAATAGAATCTAGAAATTAATAAAAAGATTAGAGCCCAATGGAACCAACCAACCCCGTTACGTAGGCAATGACGTCACTCCAAAGTGGTGGCTAGCTAGATAGCTCGGTAGAAATAATGAAAATAAATTTGTCATATCTGTGGTTTTAACAACTTTTAAAAAACCTGCTTTTAGGCAAATGTGCCAAAACACGCACGTTTCATGTCCCCTTTAAAATAAGGGAACGTTTGTTATCAGTTCAACCAAAGAGGGGTTATGACTTTGTTTTATTTGGATCATGTAAGAGGTAAATATTAAGAGATAAACTTATCTAGTAAGGGCATAAAGGGCATAGATTAGAGGCAATTCTGAAAAAACATGAACATAATTTTGTGTAGCTGAAATATGTTTTTTCTGCTTTATCTTCTTAATCATTTCACGACCCCTCACATTTATCTTGTGACCGCTTATGGGCGTCCCAGCCCTCGACCTCAAGCCTCAAGAGGTAAAGAGATGTACATTTAGCCATGTTAACACAATTTACACACTTAAAGCAACGAGGAAGTACACATACATTAAACTAGGGCTGCATCTAATGATTATTTTCATTTTCGATTAATCTGTTGATTATTTTCTACATTGTTTGGTCTGTGAGATCTCAAAAAATTATGAAGCATGTAGATCACTGTTTCTCAAAGCCCAAAATGACGTCCTCAAATGTTTTGTTTTGTTCTGTTCAACAGTCCACAACCCAAAAGATATTCAGTTTACTGTCATAGAAGACTAAAGAAACCAGAAAATATTCACATTTGAGAAGCTGGAATTAGAGAATTTGGACATTCATTTCTCAAGAAATGGTTTATCAGTTATCAAGATAGTTGGTGATTAATTTAATAGACAACTTATCAATAAATTGTTGCAGCTACAGTAATAAATAGATTGTCAGTGGGAAAGGTTGAAGAATGACGTTTACTCATTTTTAGAGAACGTGAACATTAGAGGAGGAAATAACATTTACTGAAATCAGACCACGTGAAGACATCAGACCTCCAGTTCCTGTTGAAAATGAATCACTGTAGAGATCATTGTCATAATATAACTTATTGAACTTCACATCATGTCAGATAAACATCACTATGGGAGTTTCCCATGCTGTCCCCCCCCCTCCCCTTTCTACCCTCCTAACAGGGGCCAAATGGGCATTTCCCACCATGTGGTCGAGTCTACATATGTGAATCTGTGTGAAAGAGAGTGAGTTAAAAAAAGATGAGGAGGGAGAGTGATGCATGCAAATTGGTCAAATTTGCCTCAAATTACTGAAACTGAGTCAAAAGCTTCTCTCTGGGGTTTCTCTACTTACTTGGTTGAGTTTCACTATTTGGGCCTATGTTTGTGGGTGTTTGGCGATCTACTCAAGAGTGTTTTAAAGTCTGGTAACCACAAGAGCATATTAAACACAGCAACAGCCAGCTCTCTTTGATCCAGAGTGCTTCATAAATACCTTTTAGGCCTTGTACACTTCTCCTCTTACAGAGATTTACTGAAGCATGGGGACTGATAATGGCTTAATTCATGGAGTAATATGACTCTCTTTGCTTTCTCTCTTTGTCTCCATTTTTTTTTCCTTACGTAACAGTCTGCTGCCTGTACAGACATACAATCATAATGTGAAGTTTTTGTTGTCTTGCTGAATGCGTTAAGTCAAGCAGTGCAGTTTTTACGCACATCGCTGTAAGCAAACAGTCTTGTTGTGTCCTTAATAACAGTAGAAATGACCCATTTAGGCAGCTGAATCTGTTGTTTACGAGCTTTAGATGATCAGTGTTTTACTGGATACATTTCCCCTCCATCTACAGTGGCCTTTATAGTCTTGCCATTCCATGTATTTATAGTATGTGTAAAAACTGCAGGGTTGTTTGCATATATAATAACACAGCGTGCTCACACTGTGTGTGTGCTCTGCATGACTGTCTCCACTCTGCCTCGATGTGGCTCGCCATAGATTTATATGTTGGTCTGTAATTGGCCCTTGTTTCTCTGCACCTTTTTTCAGAAGCATCTCTCTCTCTCTCTCTCTCTCCCTGTAAGCGTGGGGATTTGTAATGACGGAGCAGGCAGGCTACGCGTTATGTGTGTGTGTGTGTGTGTGTGTGTGTGTTGGAGTGTGTTCACGTGTGCGCATGCGATCATTGCCGCGTGCGTGAGACCGAGAAGTGATCATTATGACTGGGCTGTGTCCTTGTTTTTCTCTTTAAGCGACCCTGCGCACTTCAAATTACACCGCGCTACTTTGGGATTACAAGTAGCTCTCTGTGTGAATCAGGGCAGAGTCGTTTGTTTCTTCTGTACTCGCCGTGTCTCTTGTGCATTTGCAGGTGTGTTGCAGCTCAGCAAACTACAACAAAAAGACTGCTGGAAACTGCAGTATTAGAGATATTCAGTCATGAAATAAATGTCTTCCACAGCACACCGGTGGCCCCTGATACGCTGTATTACTGATTTTTCCTCTGTAGTGGTGAAAAAGTCTTTGTTCCCTTTCTTTCGCAGCACCATTCACAATCACAGACAGCAGTTTTTTCTTGCAGTGTAATCACTTGTGACACAGTACTAGTAATGGTAATGATAAGCTTTAATCCTATAGCAAAAGCATTAAATACAGGAATTTAAATTTAAATGTATGAAATATAATTAAAACAAGATATACAGCACATGTATGGAGGATAAAAAGACATGAGTTACAGAGAATATTCTACCAAAAGTACAGCTTCTTGCTAGAAACGGGATATCCACTGACATGAAGTCCAGTTTACTCGTCATGAGAAGAACTCTTCAGCTTGTTTTAAAAAGTTGTATAATTTCTTTTTGCTTTTGAGGAGATTTCGAAAGTGTGATATCATCAGGATTATCATGGCCCGGCTTTGGAGAGTACAGATTTTTCTTAGCAGAAAGCCAGCATTACAAACCGGGTCATGGAGTTTGAAAGGATGTGGGGCATTTTACCAGGCAGGCAAATTCTAACAAAAGATGCTACTGCGCTGTGCTTGACCCAGACTAGGGACTAAAATGTCAGGATATCTCAGTCTCTGCTCTGTCGGCTCTAACTGTTCTTTTTTTTTAATGTATCTCTTGTAAATTCCCCAAACTTTGTGCAAATTAAACACTAACTGATTTTGATCTATGCCTCAACAGAAACATGACTGAATTGCTGTTATAACATGCTGGTCAACAATAGAGTCAGCTTGTTGTTTGTGTGAGGACCATTTGTACTCATGTCTCTGCTTATTACCTGGGGAACAGCCTGAGGTGTGTGTGTGTATGTGTTTTCAAGGACGAAGTCGAGAGAGAGAGCAGAGCTTTTGTTCAAATAGGTGTACATGTATGCAGGTGATGCAGCAGTGAAGACTCGCTTTTCAGATGATTTGTTTGGATCTGTGCAGCTTGCTACAAACAGCCTCTGAGCTGCAGAGGATGAACGATCAGGTCCTGAACAGCACTGGCTGTTTATTCACTGTAGGCATAATTGGGGCTAAATTAATTGCCTCTCATGCGATAACCTTCTAGATTGAATGAGCTTCTCCCTTTCCAGTTCTGTGTTGGCAGGTCCAATTTCAAAGCGGTTTTTAACTCAACCTTTGGAGAGGATTAAATCCGTCTTAATCTGATTTAATGTATTATTTCATATTTTTTCTCATTGTAGGGACTTGTGATAAAAAAAACTTATAGAACAGAGCATAAATCACCCCCCAAAAAATAGTCATTATATTTGATTTAGCCTCTTGTGTTTTGAATAACAGGCCATAATTCAAGAGGCGCATTGATTTGGTGGACTGTTCATCCTCAAATACTCAATTTTGGGTGCACTCACAGGTGAATATAGGTGCTTGTGTCCATGTGTTTATTAATCTGTCTTGAAAAATCAAAAAAAAAACAAACAAGTGCAGCCTACACATTTACAGTTGTAGGTGTGACAAGGATGCCAAAATCTGAGGAAATCTAGGACAGACAGAGGCGAGGAGTGAGACTGATGCAGACAAGAGAGGAAACAAGTTGTTTTTATGCTGAACCGAGACAGATTTCAACCCTCTGGTGCATTGTAAGCGACATGCCACTCGCCGTATGTATGTACACACACTCGTACACGCACACTTGGCAGGTTTATAGACATTCATGGAAGAGCTATTTTGATAGAACTGATAAATCGCACCGGGCCTGAGAGTCTCATGTTTTAAATACCTTCTCGTGGTGGGTAATTGCATGCAGCTGTGTGTGTGAACACAACTTGGCAGCGCATATGCATGCATGCTCTTTTTTGGGTGTCCGCGTGTGCGTGATTGGCATGTAGGGAAACAGCAGCAGCTAGGATGGGAAAAACTTGTGAAAGAGATTGTATAATTTTGTAAAAAAAAATAAAAAAAAAAAGGGCAACAGATGGAGAGAGCAAGAAAGTGACTGAGATGGAAGTAGACTGATAGTGAGAGATGCATTAACTGTAAGTATCTGCAGGACACAGAGGTATTTACATGGAAATAGGGTTCAAGTAATGAGCTGTCGCAATCAGTGAAGTTGGCAGAGTGAGGGCTGGGCATACAGTGTGTCAGCTGTGGCCTCGTGGGAGATTTTGTTCTACCTCCTCTGCGGGATCTCTCTTCTTAAAAGTGACATGAGGAAAAACAAAAGACTCATTATATTTGCAGACACATCATATGAATCCCTGCTTTGTGTCCCGAAGACAAAAACCATATGTAACTGTTTTGTGTTTACAGTACTTCTTTGGTTTGAGTGATCGTTGCGGTTCATCAAAGCATTGTTTGAGCATTAGCCACTTCTTACTTCTTCACAATTGTCAAAGCAAGTAAAAAAAGGAATAGTTTGATATTTCGGGTTCCGCGCCTGTTGGCATTCTCGCGGAGAGTGAGATGAGAAGATCGATACCTACTTTCATACCTGTCTGTTCAGTCTGATGCAGGAGCCAAGAGATTGTTAGCCTTGTTTAGCATAAAGACTGGAAGCAGTGGGGGAACGGCTAGCCTGGCTTACTACGTGCTCAGACAGAACAGGAAGCAAATTTTAGATGTAGTGCAATTACGCACAAAGTCAATAAAAAGATGCACTTAGATGCAAATTTGCCCGGGGCAGCATGAATTGACACATCTGAGTTTCAACTTAAGTGAAAAATTCACACATATCCTGGGGCTTTATGAATCTGCTTCAGTCTCTGGTGAGTTCTGAGTTCAGTCAGAGGCTGAACTGAGCACAAATACACAGACACACTTACAGATAACTTATAGCTAATGTATAGTTGGTATTTTGGCTGTTAAACATAAACATAAACAGTTGAAAAAAGCTGTTTGCTGAGCCCGAAAACAACACAGATGAGAGCGGTGAGAGTGAAACAAAACAGTAAGGATTGCCGGCCGGAAAACCAAAACAATGAGCTAAAAGGTGCTAAAATGCTCGGTAGAGATGAGTCGCCTAATTCTGTGTGGGTTCCTCACTATGAGTGATCCCTTTCACACTACACTTAGTTCCATCCATGCATGTTTTTCAGTCATGTGTCTATATGAGTATATCATCAAGTCAGTGGGATTCACCCTCTGGGTACAATCAATATCTGTACAAAATTTCAGAGCAATCCATTTATTAGCTGTGGAAATATTTCACTGTATAAGTGACAACTTTGACCTTTTGATGGCACCGCAGTAGATGAAACATGCATTTGAATTATACTTGTACCTGCCTACAATTATCTCCAGAAATAAGGATCTCCTCCCACCTCTCTGCGCGGTTGTTGTGTGTTTCACTGTCTATTAAAGTCTTGTTTACCTGCGCGGTCCTGCAGCAGCAGATGTGTGATCCTGCGGTCTGACCGGTTTAAAAATGGGATGCGGCAGTCCTGCTGACAGGCCTATTACACCCTCAGAGGGGAAAAAAAGGGGAAGACTCGCGTGCGATGAGGAGACACAGCTGTCCAGCACACGAGCACTCAGCTTCCTCAGCCGTGTCAAAAAATCTTTACCATAAAATTTACAAAAGAATCCGTAAAACACTTTAGGGATTCTCAGTAGCAGTTGTCGTTAATTCATCACAGGACAGTTGCATGGCAGGTTGGTTGCCATGGTGAAACACACACTCATGTGCAGATGAGTACAAATGACTTTACAGTATATTTATCTCACGTGAGGTCAGTCGCTCATTGTTTAGAAATTTGGAGAACTGAGTGCGAGAGATAGAAACATGGAGAGGTTTCTACGTAAACCAAAGCCTTGTGTCAGACCATATATAGCCATGGCTCCTTGCTATAACCCTGATGCTGTATACACACACACATACACACACATAAACACACCACCTTCACCGGATAGATGCTCCGCGGCACAGCAGAGCTTTAGTCATCGCAGATGTGGTTTAAAATGTTTGTAAGTTTAACACAGACACTGAACAGCAATGTAAATGTTTGGTTTACAACCAAGCTGAACTGTTTTCTTTGTTTCTTCATAGCGCCTCTGAGAGCTGTACCGAATTAAACACTTGTCTTTCAACACCTTTCCTGCTTTTCATCATCCCGACTACCCCACTGATATCGTTTTATCATGATTTCCACCGCACCTGCATGGTTAATTTCCTCGCGGCAGAGTGGATAATGAAGATGGACTTAGTGCGGCTGTAACTAACCTAATGAGTTGCCAGATGATATTTAGCCTGAAGTGACTTGCAAAATCACTGCACTCCGTGTTTGGTAGTTTTGAAGCAAATAAGCCTGCCGTTAAATGCATTCACCGAGTCGGATTGACCTCAGACCTAGCAGTAAATTATCATGAACAGAGCAAACATTTAATACGGTTTGTGGATGCCTGGCCTCAAACATTTCTTTTTTCTGAAATATTCAGAAGGAGCTTTTGACAAGGGAAATGAAATAAAGAGGGCAGGTCGTGATGAAGGTTACCGGTTCAAAACCTCAGACTGCTTGCTTTCATGATTCTGTTCATTCCTCATCAGATGAGAAATAGCTGCCTCTTGCACTAGATCTGCAATGATTAGAAAATAAATCAGCATTTTTTTGTCTGATGTGACAGTAAACTGAGTATCTCTGGGGATTAAACTGAAGTAATTCAACAAAACAAGCAATTTGAGGACATCATCTCTGAGAAATTATGATGGGAATTTGTTTTCGCTATTAAATGACAACCAGTTGTTTGAATAATTGAGAAGATAATCGGTAGATTAATCAGTAAAGACCTACTTTGCTGCTCCCTGCTGTTTACTGATGTGAGTAAATGCTGGGCTGCAAGTAAAAAGTTTCTTTTTTTGAATAGTTTGTTGAATAGTTGAATAGTGAAAAGAGCTCACGGTCATGTCTTCAGATGGCTTGTTTGGTCCAACCATCAGTCTCAAGACCCAAAATATTCAATTGATGAAGGTATCAAACAGCGAAAAACATCAAATCCTCAAATTTGAGAGCCTGGAACCTGTGAATTTTCAGTCATACACTTTGCTCCAGATTGAAATATCTCAACAAGTATTGGACATTTACCATCTACCAGATTGGATTGCTATAAAAATCTTGCACAGACATTCATAGTTCCCGATGGAAGAATCTTACTGACTTTGGTGCTCCCCTGACTTTTTACTGGAGAGCCACAATGAGGTTGACATTTGTGGTTTTGAGTGAAACGTCTTGCTAACTATCGGATGGGTTGCCATGAAGTTTGGTCAGTCGTGGTCCCATCAGGATAATCGGTTGACTGTGTCTATCAATCGGCTCATTATTTCAGTGTGAATCTCAAGTTATGTGTCCAATTTAGTCTCATGCATATTAAACATGCATCAGCGTGTTTTATTTCCCGCTATCCAGGGTCAAGACGGTGGGTCTGAAGAACTTTAGTAGAGTTCTCCTCATTTGATCTATAGTATAAATGCATCAACTGTCTCAGGCCACTCTATGGATTAGTTACCCCATTTAGATAGAGATCCAGAGCCGACGTTTCCCCATCCTTAATGCTACAGATCTGGGCTGAATCAATGCTCGGCCAGATGGATTTGTGGCTGGCTGTTGTTAAGTGGAGATCTAAGGCTTTCTGTCACTTGCTTACTGTGAGGAGAATTGCCTTTAGGAAGACACACACTCCACCGCACAATCCAGTTCATACACACACTTACGGATTGTTTGTAGCTCTCCAGATTGTGACTGATTGGAAAGGCTGCAGTGTAAATCAATAGCGGCAGCGGTGATGCAGACTGCGGCCATTTCTTCACCTCCGCTTCTTGCCGTTTGATTAAAGAGAGAGGAGGAAATGTCATCCGTCTCCCTTGCTCGCTATCTCTCTGTCTTCTCTTTCTCTGTCTGTCTCTCATTGTGTCCACCAGGTTTCTGTACGTCTTGGTCTGTTTCTTAACCTGCAGGCTTGTTTTTTCTTTTTCTTAATGTCTTTATGTCTTCTCATAATATCTGTTAGGGTTGAATGATATGGCGAATGATTTGAAATATGCAATTGTGATGTAATTTGCAATTATTTTGCTGTAAGTAACAAATTTATGTCACTTATGTGTACTGTAAGTCACCATAGCTACAGAAATAATAGCCAACTTATCTCACGTTAGTAAAATATTAAATTAGTTGTACTCTTGACATTGTCGGTGGTTTTCTGAAATAATCATGACATTAAAAAATGGCATTATGTTTATTGATGACAGATACATTTGTCCATTTATGGTGATAATAAACTGCTGGTTAGAGACATTTTAATGTGTAAAAGTACCATAACTGTCTTGAATCCTGCAGACCTTCATTCAGAGCTTTAAAAACGGATTTGATGAGGTTAACTGGGAAATTCTGAAAACAGTTTGATATTTATCATTGTCATTTATAGCTGTCAACTACTAAACCACTTCCTGTATGTGGCGCGATCAGCAAGACAATTTATTTTAAGAAAGACTCACTACACAGTCTTCTCTCTCTGTTTTTAGCCATTGGAGTTATACAGAGTTGTGTTTAGAGCATATTAACCAAACAGCAGCACAGAGTTGTGTTTTGTTCTCACAGAATTACTGTTAATTAGCTACAGCTGATGGTTTTCCAACTACAACTTGTATAGCAACACTTCAGAATGACAGATATACAGCATACACTTTTACATAAGCAGATGAATCAGCCAAAACATGTGCAGTCTGATCAGTATATCAGGAGGTCTGTTATTTAAGTTATAATTTACATGCTGGTTCTTGCAAATTGGACTCAAAACTGCAAAATCAAATTGATATAAATACAATAACTAACTAATAAAGTAACTAACTCTGGAAATACAGTAAGATGTCCCCATGCTGACTTGCTTTGATGGCGGTTTTTGTGCAATTGGAAGAAAGAAACTCAGCGTTAGGTGTTATTCAGAAGAGGGTGCTTATATCCTGCCTCCTTTTATAGCGTCTAATCTAAAGTCAACTTCTGAAAACGGTTTGAAATTAAGCCTGAAGGACTCTCGGGTCTCCGTCGTCCAGCTAAACCCCTGTAAAAAAAAATAATACCGGAAAGGTCACAGGGGTGTTTTTCATATAAAATCGCTGCAAACCTTGGTGCTGCTTGTGGGAAAAAGATGCCGGTTCAATGTGCATTCAGTGTTCAGACGGCCCGGTGCAGAATGTGGAGAGTCAGCTCAGGACAGAGGAGGGATGTTTCCATCTCTATTTAAGGTGATGGGCTGAGAGAGAAACTTGCCAGATTGTTTAAGAGATGGAAATAGACAGACTGCTCTGTTGAAGCTGTGTTTGTTTAAGTGGAACGTATATATTCAGCTATCTTCAGACGGTTGTATCATCTGGATGTCAAACCCTCTAAATGTATATCTTTAAAAAGTTTCTCTCTCTCTGACGTGCTGCATGAGGAGAATTTAGTCATATTACAGTAGAAATGTTCTCTCTTCCTTTCCTCGCTATTTCTCTCTCTTCTCTCTTCCTTCCTCTGACCCACCCTGCACTCTCTCATCTTCAAGTGACATGTCAGTTAATGATAAAGGTCAGAGGTCAGGGACATCTTGGTTCTCTAAGTACAGTTTTTTCCCACAGAGGAAGCAGAGATTGATTTGTGGTGTGGTTTCCTCTGAATTCTGAAAAATAACATTATATTATATTGTATTGTCTTGTCATGTCTGTTCAGTGTGCTTAATTTCCAGTAAAAGTCCCAGTAAAGTGTGTATTTTGGTGTGTGGGTATTTCACAGTTAGTTAATAAATGAGTCTGAAACAAATGTAGACATTAGTCTTTACTTCTACTCGGCCATCTGTGGAGGGAAAACCAGCCCAATTAGTGCAGCCCGATCACACTGACCTGGATCCAGATCCAACAGCGGCCCCAACATCCTGTCCCATATCTATGTAGATGTACATACACTAAAAATTTTACATTAAAAATACACTATCTGATTTTTTTTTTTAAATTTAACGTCACTGACCTCATGTGTAGCCTCTCACAGTCTCCCACTGTGTAACAAACCCTCAGGACAACCAAATGATCAATGATCAAACCTCATCAATAGACTCACTGAATCCGGGGGGGGAGTTGTGCAGTTATTGATTACGTGTGTCTTGTTTTAATTATTGGTGAGTGCGTATGAAAAGAGTGGGGTCAGCCTCGCTGTCACTATGCTAGCATGTGTGTGTGCTTGACCCACTGCCCCCCGACAGCAAAACCTTCATGTTGTGTTGTGGACCAGAGGTCAGTTTGACCTGAAGATAAATTACTTCCTGTGATGGCAGCGTTGGCCTCTTGACCTATTGAATGTGTCAGTTGATGTTTGCTCCTCTGAGGGCATTTGTCAATGACTGACTGGCCTGCCTGCATATTCATTCATATGCACATAAATACGCTCTGAATATGTATTTATACAGCGAGCAGCTTCTCTGCATATTTAAGGATTTTATGCTCCGTTCCTTCCACTGAACACACATTTCAGCCACACAACACATTATGCATCATTTTGTACTATATGTACTGCACTAGTATCAATTACTCCAAAATAAAAATGCAGCAGGCTTTGCTGCGGTACGTGCTAATAAATATTTATCAGGTTTAGGTTTATTGACAACACTTCAATATATTTTAAAACGCAACATATCAGATTTTGTCAGGCATGGAACGATTAAGTCCTTGACTCATTTCCACCATTGCTCCTGATGTTTTTACAGACTTTCAACCATACAGGAAGATGTGGACAGGAGTTCATCGTCTGACATGAAGAAATATTACAAAACAAGCACCATTCTTAGACAACTGAATCCAAAGAGCAAATGTTTTTAGGGATGTAAAAAAGACAAAAAGGCAACACAGATTCACACAACATCACATCATAAGAGACAACAGTTGTGTGACGCAGTGTGATAAACAATGAATAATAATGTATCTTTTGTTTTTCAGGGACAAAAAAACACTCCCGTTTGACATCATGTGTTGACTCTTGCTGTAACGTATTGTGGAAATGGTGCAATATCGAGGTCCTCTGGTGTATTTAACACAAAATTTACTACAGTAATTTTGGTGTTTAATGTTTGTTTCTTCTGTTTTGTTGCCTCGCTTTTTCTGCTGTAAAACAGAAATGTTGCAGCACCCCAAGGCCCATCCTGAAAAGAGAGATACAACATCTTCAGTTAAATTAAATTTGAACAAACTGTGTATTTTGGTGTTTAACCGTCTTCACAAGGACACCTGGCTTTAGTTTGGGTCAGACCTCCGGCTCTTACATCTGCTTGATTCACACAATCAGCCACAATCTTAGAAAATGATGTAGCCTTTCCAGCTATAGTTCTTCATTTTAAAATTTCATCATATCCTCTCAATGTGGTCTTAAACTGAGAATTTAAGTTGTATTTTGAGGGTTGTTAACTAGAACAAACACCCACTTAGGGAGAGACATCCAGCAAAGGAAGATTTATTTATGTTTTCCAGCAGCTATAGACCTAATTTGCTAGTTGGGTAGATTCCCATGCCGACGGGATACTACAGCGTATTCAAACGAACAAAATTGCCAACAAGTATTTTTGTAGAGGGCAGCTGTTTGCTAAATATGCAAAACAAACATATGAGGCAATTTTACAAGAATGAGTTCAGCAAATTAGAGATTCGGCAGAAGATGATAGGGTGAGATCAGAGACAGAAGTGCCCCATCCTGCAGTTCTGACGTCTCATATTTACTGATAGATTGTGTTGTGTGTGTGTTTACAAGACTGAAAAAGGAGGATTTGTTGTTCATCAATGTATTCAAGTATGTCTGTCCTCTGTAAATCTTCACCAACACAGTAAGAGACCGTTTAATTTGACACACTGGGAGTTCTGTCACAGCCATATCAGTAATACTATGGATGAACTTGTCACTATAATGAGTGTAGAAATGAAGCTGTAGAGTGACAGATCTCTGCTCCCTGTGACAGCGGCGCAGGATTGCCTGTTGAATTGTGTAGGTGTGAATGGGATTTTCCTCATGATGTCGTGGGAATATGAGGTGAAAATGAGATGTGCTGTTATATTGGAGGTTACATCATAACCTGGGGGAATCTCCCGGCTGTATGATGTGTTTGTGGTGTAAAGCTGATATACTCTGTGTAGGTCTGTTTATACAAGGACCCGACTGAGATATTGACAGGGCCGATATTATTGGTACTGATGTTGGATTATCGCGGATACAGATGGGTGACAAATTAAAAGAAAAACCTCATACGTGGAGTTTTGGAGCACTAGTGGTGCTACAGCGTCTACGTTTTGTTTGAACACGAGGACACACACTCACAAGCATGTTTGCACACGTACAGATGTACAGATTCATACACATCCTGCCGACGGTTTCACACTATTCCACTGATTTACAGGCGTCAACATGCCAAGAAGCAATATGCTACTAAGTAAACATATATTAGAGGTGCAATTGATTTCATTGTAGATTAATCTGTCGATTTTTTTTTTCCTGATATAATCGATTAGTTGTTTGGTCTATAAAAAAGTCAGAAAATAGTGAAAAATGAGGATCACTGTTTCCCCAAGACCATGATACAACCTGAAATGTCCTGTTTTGTCCCGACCGACAGTCCACAGACTAAAGAAACCAGAATATTTTCATGTCTAAGAACCAGAGAAACACTCAAAACACTCAAAACAATGATCAATATAGTTGGCAATCAATTTTCTGTCTATCAACTAATCTATTAATCGACTAATCATTGCAGCTAAAAATAAAATACATTCAGCTAGGCTTGCAACTAATGACTAGTTTGATTATTGATTAATCTGTCAAATATTACATTGATTAATTGATGAATCATTTGGTCCATAAAATATCAAAAAACAATGAAAAATCAAGATTTTCTTTAACATCAAATTTGAGGAATCTCGGCCAAAAGTTAAGAAATTCTAAAACTTTGAAATATTAAATGATATGTCTATCATAATTTTAGTAACATTGGTGGTATTGGCCTCAAAAAATCCATTATCTGTCAGGCTGCAGTTCATACCATGTCAGTATAAGCACATGGAGGAATGTGTACATGTATGTGTGTGCATGTGCGTGAGCCTAAGGCACATTTTAAGCATGAGCACCCTTTGAAGTGACTGGTTTGTCATATAAGAGCATCACAACTCAGTTGCCTCTGTAGTCTTCTTTGAAGTAGTCGCCCTCTTTCTGCTCTCTCTCTCCCTCTCTCTCTGTATTTGCAGGGCGTTCACGTCCACTACGCTTCTATCTCATAAAACATATGCATCATATTGTTTGCAGAATATATAGATGTACCAAAGAAGCAACTGCAGATACAAGAAAGAGGGAAAAGGTGAGAGACACAGAGAGAGAGAGAGAAAGAGGGGGAGTGAGGTGCCTGATTCTCACTTCTCTCTGCAGAAATGTAATTGGTCTTTTGAGAGTTTCCACACACCTTGCACTATAATTGTCTCTCTGGTTGAACTGATCCCACCTGTGACACCACACAAACACACACACACACACAGACAGACAGAGTTACATACACCTTATCCATATCCGCACACCTGCTCGAGACATTAGAGTGTAAAGCAGAATATTCATGCCCTGAAGCATCATGGGGGATGTGCTGTCTCCGTGGGAGTCAAGGTTTAAACATCAAAGGCCAGCTCCTGAGAAATGTGCAAAAGGGTGCGAATGTGTGTTTCCGTCATCTTATAGGTCGTATCAGTTAGTGAGCTCTTGAAATACTGCTCTTAATCAGTAAGTATCTCTTCTGCTTCATGCTCAAAACAGGATATGAAGCGAGCCCACTTCCTGTCTGGCGTTATCTGCTCTGATAGAAAACACACCTCATATTGGTTCCCCTTTTCGATTTCTCTTGAACTTAGAGTTGTCGAGTCGCCTGTTTCTCTTTGACTTTCATTTTATTAGGTGGCACTGTGTGGCGAAGGTAGGGGGGGGAGTCCCGCCACACACACACACACAAAAGAAGTTTCCTGCTAAAAAGAAACTACAAAGGTTTCCCCAACTCCTTAATTTCTCGTCCTTTGAAGACAATGCTCCGCTTTGATGTAGCCTGAACTTTGCTGCAACATGATGCCAGCTTTAATATCCGTGGTGAAGCGGCAAATGAAGGCGTTCATTCCGAAATGCGCAATGAAACGTTTGCATCCGAAATGAGAAATTTTTCACTACTTGAAAGACATTTACAGGCCCTCTTTTGAAATTACTGATAAAAAAAAAATACACACTTCTAAAGAGTTTGGGAGTAATTTTAGCTCTTGTTTGATGAGCAACAACACTTTAAATCCTGCTTTTCATTATTCAGTTACTTCAGGTGATGTTTTGTACCAAATGGAATACATAGCACTTTAAAGTCTGGTCATGGATCTTAACTTCAGCTCGTTTAGCTTCAATGAAAATGCTAATAAATTTCTGTGTGAAGATTTGGAGAAGTTATACTTCTCATCATGTCTTCAATTGACCCTCTGAGTATCAAAAGTCTCAGCCTTAGTATAATTTTAGTTTAACTGATTCTTTATTGCGAAGTATACTTCCCTTTATTCTACATTCAACTAAAACAGGTTGTTCTTTTTTTGGTTTTCTATTATATCATGTCAGTGTAGTCCTCAGTGTGCAGTGCTGTTGTAAACTGTCAGACTGTAACTGAAGGAGGGTTCAAACAGAGGGCAGCGTTGCTCTGCATGCTGGGAGGCCTTTCATGACGTTTGACCCCTTTACCTTTCAGCGCTTTAATAAAAAAAAAAAAAAAAAAAGAGTTGAACCTCAGCGAGTCTGAGACAGAGGGGAGAGAAAGTAGCTTTTGAGGAAAGAGATTGAGACACACTGACACACAAAAACACTTGACTGTTGTGTAATGTCAAGGAAAAGGCAAAGGGCTTTCCTGTGCATTCCTGCAACTCCTGAGGTTAATTGGTAAAGACGTCATCTGCATATTTAATCCACCAAGAGGCCGCATTCCTACAGCAGCAACTCTCATCCATTATCTAATCTCAAGTTCCCCACTAATTCTATTTAAACTCTGCTGGCTGGCTTTATGCTTGCACTGAAAGCACAGAAAACAATAGAGAACCGATATGGCACCGAACTGAGTTTGGGAACATGGCAGAGCAGAGCGGAACAGCTGCGATAAGAAATCGGGTCTTGTTAGGAAGTGATTCACTCAGTTAAAGTTGGTTGTTTTCCAATATGCTGTGTTTGTTTTTAAGAAAAGGCACAGTCCATGTGTTTTGTTACTTTGTGGCAGTTTGTAGCTGCAGTGGACACAGTAAATCTACAGGTCACAGACTGTTTTACTGTGCAACAGTCAATATAAATGTCATATCTGGTACAACAGAGTCAGTATATAGGTCTCTACAGGAATACTAAAGGAGTATTGTGAGAATATAAAGGTGTTGTAGGAAAGAGAAATACCAGGAAGCCTCACTGTAAGCCTCTCTTCCAATACTCTAGTAATATGATGTTTTTCTTTCAGCCCAGCTTCTCCTCGTTTGTGTTTTTTGAAATGTGGATGTTGATGAAACTTATTGCAGTTCATGAGGAAGTAGTCCTGCAAACATTTTACAGTTTTACATATGTTGATAAGACAGCCTGCGTCAAAATGGAACATCTATGTAAATACGCTGTAGCTTTTAAACTGAGATGATACCATAGTTATCTGTATACAAAATTATATGATATAAAGATACAATAATTGACCTTTTGGCCACTTGGTCGCAGAAATATTCCAAAACAAGTTAACAGACTTACTAACTGACATAGCATCAGCGCATTAAGTGGCTGTTAAGTGGCATTAACTATTTCTATTTCTATTTACACATCTATCACATAAAGGGAAACATTAGCATTCATTCATGTTTCTTGCCACCTGACAAATATAAGTCCAATGTTCACTCTCCTTCAAGCTCTGTTTTAGTCTCCACCAACTTATGAGAAAAATATCTGGCTCTTTAGCAGTTAGCTGCTAATGCTAGATGTTTGACATCACTAGCTAGTCACTAAATTTGTCTGTCTGCAGTTTGGTGCTCAGCAGGTAGCCTACAGTGGTTTTATCTGAACTATTTTGGCTGAGAGGGCTTGAAGCCTTAAGTTGCTGCTTATGGTCGGCGCCATCTTTTTCGTTTGGAGCAAGAGAGTCAAAGCTAAGTCTTCAAATCTTATTACAGGCAATAATTTCCAAAATAGAAGACCCAAATTTAACAACTGAGACCATAATGCCTCATAGAAATACATTATTGACTTTTGAGAGAAGTTGACTCTTTTTGAATGGAATTCAATTGGCGCCACCATCTAGTGGCCGTCGGTGTTGTTGCACTTCTGCATTGGCTTCTGCCTAAAACCATGGTAGTTGCTGCTTGGGTTAGAACTGGCGCTCATGAGAAATGTGAGTCTGAACCATATATATATATAGTAAGAGTGCTGTAAACCAAAAAAATGACCTAAATAAGGCATTTCCGGTGGCCCCCTTTAGATGTAGTCATTTAATTCATTGTTAAACTAACATGAACGATATTGACCAATGGAGCTTGAGTTTTAAATATCTTTCCTGTGTAAACATTTTACAAATCTTTTGTTAAAATCTTATCAAACCTTGCTTTGTTTAATCCACTCAAGCAACCATCCACAAAATGCTTTCTGTGTGTTAAAGCACCCACTAGCGACACCCACTGCTGGTGTCACTCCAGACACTTACGTAACACTGCGCTCCACGACATGGGGAGGTGTCGTGGAGCGCAGAAAGAAAACACAACACCCTGTACAGCTCTGGCTCACGGACAAGGTTTACACATTCCCTCACAAAGTGGCCACATATTTGTTTACAAGTGCAGCTTTTTATGGAGGTGATGTATGACTGCTATGTTTGTGCATTAATACGGTGCGTTTGTGGGCGTGTGGGAGAGGTGGATTGTGTTTCGGGCCACGCAGAGCTCTGCTCACATGAAAGACTCTTTGTAAGGCAAGTTTTAATGAATCTTGTGCAGATTTGCTATTTGAAGGTAATAGCACAAGTGCATATGTGTGTGGGTGCGTATATGTATGTTTAGGTTCAAGGTTGGGTTTGTTAAGAGCTATCTGACATAGAAAACAGCTTAGGAGAGTATACAGAACATCAGCTGTGTTTTCATCCAAGTGGTTTATGTGATTAATGAAGTATTGAAGAACTCTCAATGGTGGAAATATATATTATTGATAAAAAGAAAAAGCTACAGAAATGCATCTGTTGATTAAAGTTACTGGGTGCAGGACTGAATGTGGCTGATTGAAGTGACTGAAATGAAGTGAATCACATCAGAAAAAAAGAACCGTTGGAAAGAATATTTAACTGTTTTGTTGTAGCCGCAACAGAATCTAATCTCACTTTTTTCTACAGACGAAAGGACTGATTATTTGAAGATTTCTTGAATTTCAAGTTACTTTCTGTTACTGTATGTGTGGATGTGCACACATCAGCTTCAGCTTCACCCTGGATGTCACTTAAACGTCAGACATCAGACATTTCTGGAAACACTTTCAATTTTTGTAGCGGATGTAGGGCTGCAACTAACGATTATTTTCATTATCGATTAATCTTACGATTATTTTTTCTGTAAAATGACAGAAAATGGTGAAAAATGTCAATGAATGTTACCCTAAGATGCCTAAAATGTCTTGTTTTGTCCCGACCAACAATCCACGATCCAAAGATATTTAGTTTACCATCATAGAAGACTAAAGAAACCAGAAAATATTCACATTTATCGAGCTGGAACCAGAGAATTTTCGCATTTTTTGTCTTAAAAATGACTCAAAACACTAAATCGATTATGTAAATAGTTGGCGATTAATTTCCTGTCAGTTGACTAATTGATTAATTGGCTAATTGTTGCAGCTCTAAGTGGGTGTTTTTGTCTTTGCGAAAATCCGTTTGTTCGTGTAAAACCAGCAATTTACTGAAACAGGTATCAGTTATAATCCTCGTCGTATTTCTGCCTCCATCATCTTTTGGCTTCCTGCCGTCTGTTGTCTCTCTCCTCCCTCATCCTCTGTCAGTTTGCTCTTTTTAACAACCCATCCAACTGGTTCTATAGGTCAGTGCTGAAAGGGGTCAGCAGAGCAGTGCGATCGATACGGTCAAACACACACAAACACACACACTCACACAGTGTGTAAATGTGACCCAATAGAAACAAGCTTGTGCTGTGTCTGTCTGTCTGCGGTCTCCTGCCCTCCGACCTGTGTGTGTGTGTGTGTGTGTGTGTGTTAAGGTCGATGTGTGTGGGTTTCTGGGACATTTTTTGGACCAGAGTTAGTTTTATTTCATCATTGAATTCAGAAAAATAAAAGGTTCTGTATCCTTTGCCGAAGCAGACTTGCTCTATTGATCTGTGTACACTGTGTTCTGTGTGTGTGCGCGCGCATCCGCCCTTTAATACCACATTTAACACAGGTTTAGTGTTTTGTGCGCACGCACCCGCTGCGTGTTTCCACTGACCTTGATCATTGTGTGACGTCTGTCAAACCCAATGAATGTTCTGTTGCTTGTGTTTGTTTGCCTGCAGCTTCTTTCAAAAGGAAAAATTCTCCATAAGACTCAGAAGCTATCAATGAAATGAAATTAAATGAACATTTGAAAGGAAGCATTGATATTTAGGTCTTCATTTCTCATGATAGCTCTATTAAAAAAAATCATTAATCGGGGAGAGTCTTGGGTGTGACTTTAATGTTTTTTGGCAATTAAATACAGTCCGGCGCAGTTTTAGAGGCTAAAATAATAAAAAAATGAAACAGAAAAATGTAATAATGCATATGAGAAACTGATGCTGTCTTGTCTACTTCATGCATCTCAGTAACAGATATTGTGACGCACAGATTTTCATTTTGAGACTCTGCTCTCCATGTCAGAAAGCCACTGTATGGGCTTGTCTTTATTAAAAAAAAAAAGGTAATAAAGTCATTTCTAGAAGTTACTTGATTCGGCGCTGCAGCCCAGAGCTGCACAGACTGGAATTCAACTAATTAGTACTTCTCTCTGACGCGCTTGGAGGAGTTCATGTGAAAAAGAGAGGTCATATAATTATAGCCCTGGGAAAACCCTGGGCCGTCTGTGTATAACAGAGAGTGTGTGTGTGTGTGTGTGTGTGTTTGTGTGCATAGCTGGGTATCCTCATGAGATTCAGTTTTGTGTGGTTTTATTTGCATGCTCAGCCTTTTGAGAGTTGACCTCACTCACTTGCTTTATTTGCCAGTATGATGAAATAGGACTTAAACTCTTCTGGCTTTTGCTCCAAATAAGAAATTATAGTTCTCGCCTCGGGACCCAAAAAACATTAAATTAAAATTCCTTTGTGTTAAGAAACAACTGAAGAAACAAAAACCCGAGCCTCCACCAAAAGAAAAACAATGAAACAAACAACAAAGAGAGCTCCAAAATCCTCGTTATACAAGCTGTAAGCTCCTACTGCTACAGGAAACACCAATTAACAAATCAATTAACTCACAAGAGATATTTGTGTGTTTTCAGTAGATAAATCTAATAATTTAGCGGCAAACAAATCTCATTAAACAGCCTGAAGAGATAAATCCTCAAAACAAAACATCACAACCCCCCCCTTGACATGTCCACACTTGGCACCTTCCACCAGTGAGGTGAATCCTAATTGGTCAGGTGTGGTGTTGCAGTTCCTGGGTCTGAAACAGAGCAGGTGCAGCAGAGAGGAGAGGGAACAGATTCAAGCGAATTGATTAAATAAAGATGTTAAAATGTCCAAAATCTGTGTGACCTAATAAACAACAGTAAGATCAGCACGTGTTATTCAAAAAAGTGGCATGTAGAGTGTGTGAATCTCAGTCTGAAGATGAATTCTGATGTGTTTCTGTTTCTCCTCAGCATGTGGAAGGGCCTGAACGTCAACTGCACAGACAGCTCAGGATACACACCTTTACACCACGCGTCGCTCAACGGACACAGGTAAGACTGCACACGAGTGTTCATGTATGTTTGTGGAGAGAAATGAATATAGATATTTTTTAACCGATCAGTCACTTAATCCAGGAGACAAATAAGCCAGAGATGACATCTTCAGATCACTCGTTTTGTCTGAACGGCAGTTAAAACACCAAAATAATATGATACGGTTGCAACTAACAATTATTTACTCATCTGGTCGATAAAATGTCAGAAAATGGGGAAAAATGTTGATCACTGTTTCCCCAAAAACCCAAGATGCAACCTTAATTGTCTTGTTTTGTCCTGACCGACAGCCCACAACCCAAAGATATTCAGTTTCTTATCACAGAAGACTGAAGACACCAGAAAATATTCACATTTAAGAAGCTGGAATGAGAGAATTTTGGGGGTTTTTTTGTCTTAAAAAAATGACTCAAAACAATGAATGGATAATTAAAACAGACTATTAATTTTCTGTTGTTCAACTAATCATTGCAGCTCTAAAAATATCCAACCAGAAAATCAGCCAATCCTGAATTTTAAGCTGCAAACATTTTGTATATTTGCTTGATAAATGACTTACAGTAAACAATCACTCATCAACAACGTCGCTGACACATTGTCTGCCCCACTCGACTAATTAATCTGTGGGAAGAAGTGGGGAAAAATTAGTCAAGAAGGTTAGTTTCTCCTTTGATTTTCTTTTTCTTTTTCATGTTGCTGCTGTTGATTGAAGACAAAATTGCACCTTTTCAGGAGGAAATAAATTGTCTTCTGTATAAACTGGTGGGAATGCATTTCTGAGTGAATCTAATGATACTTAAGAGGGTCTCATTAGATCAAGGGTCAATGATTTAAGAAACCATGTTAATTAAAGTTAATGACAGCCACTAAAATTGAATTTGATCGCATTAAAATAGTCTGGCTTGCTTCCAGGGCTTTGACACATTAACTGTACTCTCCAGGACCACAAAAAAAGGTGATTGATAATAGTTTAAATCATAAAACTGCAAACAAAATATGTCTGCAAAGGAGTGAATGTGTGCGTGTTTTATGCGTCTGCATCAGACCTGAAGCTTAGCTCTCTTTCTTCACCTGGGCCTGCTGAGAAATCCGTTACACAGTGTGGATTAGCTGCAAACCCGACTGCTGTCCCAGTTTGGCGGAACTGAAGGATTAGTGCTGTGTTTTGGGGGCAATTATGTGGATTTCCTCCTTCAGATCAACTGGTGAGGAGAGGAGAGAGGAAAAATGCAGCCTCAAAGTGAAAATTAGGCCGCCAACAAAAAGCTGCAGACGAGTGATTTAATGTTTAGGTGGGAAAGTAAAAATAAAAAAAAAAAAGAACCGGCAATTATAGACAGAAGAAACATGGCGACATGCAGCGTTGTATTCAGAGGTTTTCTTTTTTTTTTTTAAATTCAGGCTGCGTTTGAGATCATTTTAATTATGTGAAGCCTCATAAAAAGACCTTTGGTGATGCATGCAGGCTGAATCCAATCATCAAGAGCTTGAATATTTTCATATTTGACCCGGAGGTCCTCCCAGCGTGATTTTGCTGTATAACTGCCACTTAAACCTGAGTGACATATATAAAAATCTAATAAATTATTGAAATTAACAAAGCAGTTCATTAAGCATCTCGGTTGCCGCTTTCACCCCCGCTCCTGAGAGAGGTTCTGCCCTTCTCTCTCCTCAGTTTCTCCCCCCCCCCCCCCCCCCCCCCCCCCCGACATTTTGAATGCAAATGAAAGCGCTTCACCTTTCCTCTTCAGAGTGAGGTGACAACTTCAGCTGGAGACTCGCAAATATAAAATAGTATTGCTGACATTACTCCTCAGCAGCAGCAGCAGCAGCTAAATGGGTTTCCGGAACAAACTGCAGCTCTGTGATGTGTCACTTTATCTAGTTGTGTAATGGAGTTTACTTTATGAGGAGGAAACATGGAGATCTCCCTTGTAAAAAAGAGGTTTTCGACCTCAGCGGGACTCACCTGGCTAAATAAAGTTTTCAAGGAGAATAAAAATAAATGTGATTACGTAGCTGTATGTTCGTGTGAAGGCTGCAAATCTTGCCATTCAGTGAAGCAAGAAAACACAAAAGTAGTCAGGACAGCAGCATGGAACAATGAAGCAGAACAGAAACATCCCTAAAAAAACAAACAAAGATTGTTTTTGAATATCAAACATGTCCAAGCGATCCAAGATTTGAAGGCAAGGCTTATGTTTTCAGACAAAATAGCTCTTTGTGTGAGCGCACGCAGTAAAAACGAACACGGATTTAAATGCTGAATCCTGTGTTGTAATTGGGGCTATAGAGAAATAAAACGCTAAGTCGTAAATGACAGAAAAGCACTCTTGCACTCACCTCTAGTGGTTTAGAGTTTCCCTTTACGCAGCTGAGCTGATCACAGCAGGTACAACAAGATGTGAAGTCTGCAGTTCTTTTAAAGTGTCGACACCGTCTGAAAACAGCGCTGACTATGAGAAGAATTTATTTAACCGGTTAAAATATCACCAAGGTCACAGTTATGTTTTGTTATGTAGTCTGAATAAGCAATCCAGACAAATATTCAGTTAAAGTTATTATTTGTGCAAAATGCTGAGGAGTTGCATTAAACTCTCAAGGAAAATGTGACTATTTCATATATGGATTTCAGGTTTTATCGCCCAGCTCTGCTTCCCTCCCTCCCTCCTCCCCTCCTCATCTGTCTATCTATTGATCTTAGTACTTATATTTCCGTGTCTTTCCGTCTCTCTCTGTGTGTCTCAGGGAGGTGGTACTAAAGCTGCTCCAGTTCGAGGCGTCCACGAACGTGGCCGATAGCAAGGGTTGCTTCCCGTTGCACCTGGCCGCCTGGCGGGGCGACGTGGACATCGTCCGCATCCTCATCCACCACGGACCCTCACACTGCCGCGTCAACCAACAGGTAAACTCCCATCACTATCCCCTTGAAGATCTTCAAAAGGAGGAAACTTGTCAGAAATTCTGGATTTTATTAAAACGTCATAAAGTCTCTCCTCGGTCCAACACCCATACACAAGGTCACAATCCTCATCCTGAAATGGGCTTTACTGATAAACAGTCTAGACATGCAAGGAAGCAGGCAGGCCGAGGGGTTAAAGAGGCTGTCCTTCAACTGGAGAACTCTACCCAAGTGTCCTTCGGCAAGACGGTAGACCTTGGCCTGTGATACACTGTGTTACAAATAAACACAACCAAAAGATGCTTAAAGTGGACGTATCATGCACATTTCTAGGTCTGTATTTTTATTCCGGGGCTCTATTGGAATATCTTATTATTTACAGTTCAACACGAAACAACCTTAACAACAAACTCTATGGCCATGTGCGGACAATCTGACATCAGCTTGATGGGGAAGTAGAGTTAACATCGCAAACAAAGCGTGGAGAGAAGGCTGAAGTCCTGGCTTTTGACTTGCAGGGAGCATTTTTACGCATAGTTTACACATCTGACATTATAACAGTATAAAACTGACAGAAAATCACAAAAATGAAGAAAAATTACAGGCTCCTTCTTTTGCAGTTTACTCCTCTTGACATACTAAAAAGCTGCCAGCTGTGACCTCTGTCTAATCTTTTGTAGGTCAAAAGAGTCGTCCTTCCCGCTACTGTGTTGCTATCTTCCAGACAAAACTCAATACGCACTATTGTCTCATAGTACATACACCTTTTCCTCTCTGAAGACACCTTATCAGCTGTTAAATGGTGAATTGTGGCTGAAAGAAACACCCTTCCTATTTCCTCTGACTGTGCCAGAACAGGAGAACTCTGCTCTCTTCTACTAAATTAAAGTTGAGACCTTCACTTGTATTTCTCAGGGGCATGTAAACCAGCGCTGCCACAGGTTGACTCGTTATGGCTCCTGTCCAACAGAGCCGATCCCTTTTTTACAGTTTTCTAGTGATCTCTCTCTCTGACAGCGGGGGTGAGCGTTTCAGCTCCGGGAGTATTCAGCATGCCACTGCTGTCATTCCTCATCAGCAAAAATGACCGTCTCTTCCTCTTTCTCTTTCTCTCTCTCTCTCTCTCTCTCTCTCTCTCTCTCTTTTTTTCTATCCATCTCTGCTTGCGGCATACAAATGATGTCATGGCTTGCTGATGTGCTACATTTCTAAAATGAGAATAAGGCACACAGGAAGTGGTGTTTAATCAAAAGTGTTGTTGGTTACAACTTTTTTTCCCCCCCTACCCCTGATGGCGGTGTTGTAATGGACCCTCCAGGTTATTGGAGCGTTATTTACCCTGCCTAATAAGCACATTTTCCTCTGTCACCATTAGCCAAATCATTTCCCTCCGAGAGTTGTTAAAGCCTAATTGTTTGCCGTGATAAATGATGTCCCTTGCCCCTGAAATGAAGAGATTTGTCAGCAAGTGAGCACGGGTAATTTTCTTCCTTTTTTTTTTTTTTTTTTTTAACCCTTTCAATTATTTGTTGAGCTGAGCGAGCTGCTGTGCAGGAAGCGTGGACACACACACAGATGCTGATTGAGGAGAGTCTGTGCATAGATGCTGACTTCAAAGTGCAGTCAGTGTGTGTTTGTGTGTGTGTGTGCTCTTTGTTTTTTGAGAGAGACATTGGGGTTTGATTGAGATAAGTAAGGGTTAAAGTGAACAAGCTCTCCTGTTTTTAAACTTTTTCAGTTTGGATACATAATGATTTCCTACGTATCCTAGAATAACTTCCAGCATCCCGCAGTAAAAGAGCTTTTCTTGACTATGTTGTCAGAGAGACTTGCGTAGCTGCATAAGGATCATTTTATAGTCGAGGGAAAGTTAACAGCCAAGACGGACCGATGCTGTTGTGTCATTCCCAGTGGTGCAAATAAAAAACAGCATAGAGGATGTTTACCTTGCCAACATCTGCAAATTTACAAGCTGCGGCTTCTTCACAGTTTGGTCTTATTGAGTCACAGTTTTTCTTGTTCAGTGGATACAGCAGTGTTGAGGATTTTGAGAGGATTTTAATCATTAAATGCACAATACGTCATTTCAGCCACTAGGGGGTCTCTCAATCAAAACAATAACAAAAGACAAGAGTGTGATGACTGTGTGAAGTAGCAACGGATCATGGGAGTTGTTGTCTTCATTGTTAAACAACCAGCTTCTTCAGGTTAGGATTACTTCAGTGTTCATTCTTCAGGATGTTTTAGCTGAATTATCCACAGACGTCTCTTCCTCTCCAGAACAAAAGGACCCAGTGATTAAAACAGGTAAAAAAACACTGACTAAAGCAGTTTCATGTAAAAAATCAGTGTTTCTCTGACGCTGTTCAGCAGACACAGGACGTCCAGGGGGGCTGTTAGTCGAGCTGCTGCTAACAGCTTGTTTCTCTGATAACTTAAGATCCTTCATCCGATTAAAACATATAGTTAAAAATGACCAAGATCTAAAAAGTTTATCATAAAAATGTGGCTTAAAACTGAATAAAAGTCCATTTATAACAGTTTCTGTCAAACAACCACAACGCCGATGTATTATCTTGTATGCGTATACTCTTTGGTAGACGCCATTGTAGTGGACAAACACAATGCCGACGTATGCATCTTGTGCGCTATACTCTTTGGTAGAGGAGGTAGGACGCCGTTGACATGCAACCAAATGAAACAGGCAGTTACCTTGATTAAGATTACAGATTTCTCTGGGATAATGTAATTACACAACTCAACAAAATATATAATATAGGTCTAACTGTTTTTAGACATTTTAATATGGATTGGTTACATATTATAGCTTTAAGTTTCATTCATTAATTAAACCTGTGAACAGTGGTATTTGTGCAATATACACTGATTAAGTAGAAAATGACTCTCTGGTATTCAAATCTTACAGAAATCACCAGGTTGGACTTGAAAGTTTTGTCCACGTTTGTTTAAATCTGTGAAACTGAAAGTGGAACGAAACCTTTTAATGTTTGTACTCTTCATCTAATTACACTGAACTACACATTACTCGTCTCTATCTGCATCGCCACATACAGTATCTTGTTGATCAACAAGCAGCTGGAGACGACTGGTTTTATCTCCCCTGTTATCAACATTTTCCATCTCTTCCTCTGCATAGTAAATATTGGTGAATGTGCTAAGTTGCATCATAGGGCTTCAACTAACAACTCTTTTCATTATTGATTAATCCGTTGGTTATTTTCTCAATTAACTGATTAGTCGTTTGGTCCCAAAGCCCAGGTGACATCTTATTTTGTACCAACAAACAGTCCACAACCCAAAGATAATCTGTTTACTATCATAGAAGACAGACAAAAAAGAAAATATTCACATTTGTGAAGTTGGAATCAGAGAATTTAGATTTTTCTTAAAGAAAAAAATGACTCAAAACGATTATTCAAATATCAAAATAGCTGCTGATTTAATTTCTGTCGATCGACTAACCGTTGCAGCTCTTCTACATCAGCATACTTTGGCTTTCTGTTGTGCGACAGAAAGCCAAAGTATGCTGATGTAGAAGAGTGCACACAGACACAGCAACACGCAAGACATGGCTGCTCCACTGACACTCTTAAAGGTGCACTGTTTATTTTTTTCCTCTGAATGCTATTAAGACACATTTTTACTAAGCACACCATTTTACAGAATATTAGTAAAGTGCCAGATTAATTTTTTTGTGCCTCTTTAACTTTACAAGTACTGAATACTCCTTTTTTATATAGTAGTCTTTGCACTGATGGCATTGTCTTCTTGTTTACAGTGTCTACAGTTGTTCTCAGTTTGCAGGCATAAATCTGAGAACAAGATTTATGGAGTGTTTGTGTGTTTACGATGCAGTAGCTCCATATTTTCCCACTGTCTGTCTTGTCTGCAGTAGAGAGCAGAGCCTGCATACATTAGTCAGGGTGATATACTGAGTCCCACGCACGCACACACCCATCATCGAGACTTAACAGCAGTTAGCCATTGGCTGCACATTACCCCGTTCTCAACGATATTACTCTGCCCGTGCACACCATTACTCGTGTCAGAGGTCGAGAGCGCGCGTCGCAGCTTGGTTTTATCGGGTGACTCTGGAGCGGGAACACTCTTTCTTTTAATATCTATTGTGTTGTATGAGACAGAGAGAGAGATTACAAGGTAAAGAAACACAACATTTGCGTTCACCTTTCGTACACAGGGTGACAAATAGCGACACGAGAGTGCGGAGCGGAGAGCAGGAGTTGGTTGTAATGAGTGTGAAAGGTCCTGAGAGCATAAAGAAAAAAAGGTAAGAGATTGATGGAAAGAGAGGTAATGGAAGGGTGTAGATAGGCCAGTTCCACGCTGCAGCCGGTAGAGGATTGTTCGAGGTTAGTGGATGTTATTAGTTGGCGGTAAACCAGTTCCAGCCCACTGTTTACAGCCTAATTGGTCCCAGTAGTTCCCCATTCACAGCTGTTTTTGTTTATTGTGGGAGTGTGTGTTTGTGTGTGTGTGTGTGTGTATGAGAGGTGGAGGTCTGACATGAGAAGATGATTATACATACTGCGTGTGCATCTTTATGTGTGATTATGAGCGAGACAGTGATGGATAGTGAAGGACCGCTTGTTTACTCAAGGCTTGCACTACGCTTGCAGGGCCAAATGTGTCGAGGTTGAGGCATTGTTTGTTGTGATCTCTCTTTCTCCCACTCAGATTTAATCATGAACTGACACTTTACTTTAAGTTTCCACCTAAAGGGAGCAGTTAAGACTTCGCCTGTTTTTGCAGACAGCATCCATCACCTATATTGTTCTGAAATTTACTGGAAATGATGAGAGAGGTGAGAGAGCCTGAGCTTGTAAAATAACTGCTTTCCAAACCTCTTTTGTACACTTTGATTTCACATTTCTTCATTTTTCGCCTTCATGGGGGAAACATCAGCATTCAAAAATATGATGGACAAGCTGTTGAGTGGCACATTCTATTATGTGGTGGTCTGTTCATCTGTCTCATCTGACAGAAGTGCCCTTCTTCCAGCACTTGTTCAATCCTTACAAGGACCGTTTTGAAAACTCTCCTCTGTGGTGCATTCGAGGGTGCTCAAACGTTGTATTCACATGCTCTGCCATAGATGGGAAAATCAACTTTAGATGAAAATCAATAAGCAATCATAGATCACATGGAAAAGTGAATGTGAAATTGGTTTTTTTCTTGCATTAATAAAGGTTGCCATGTATATAACTGTGTAACAGACACATTTATTGGGAGGTTTCAGTCCTTTTTTAAAGCAAAAATTCCTGTTTGCAACTGCACAAATGTGAGAATTTGCAGTTTTTTAGTATCATAAATGATAGTTGAGGAGGCAAAGAGATAGTGTGTGCACATCCCATTCCATATTTTTTATTTCAGGTGCAGGACAACAAATGAACACTGGATTATAGCTCCAGTGACTGACTGAAAAAGCCTGTGAGGTTGAAACATTGCCTTTTTCAGTCAGTAATAAAAAAGACTTTGGGAGCTACAACCCAGTGTGTGAACACAAAATGGATTTTTGGGGTTTTTTTTTTACCGTTGGTTGAACAAAACAGGCAAAACAGACCAAGTCATCTTTGGCTCTGGCTCTTACAATCTACATTTTTCACTGTTTTCTGATATTTTTAAGCAATTAATTGAGAAAATAATTGGCAGATTGACTGATAATGGAAATAATTATTAGTTGCTGCCCTAAAACACGGTGTTCACAGCAAAAATGAAGACACTGACTAATGTCACGTTTCACTTGAGGTACTCGCCCAGAGCAAAGTTGGATTCTAAGATTAATTTGCTTGTGTCTGTAGCAGTGTGTTTGTCCCGCTGATGGAAAGCAGGTGTGTGTGTGTGTGTGTGTGTGTGTGTGTGTGTGTGTGTGGGAACCATTACACAACCCCTGTGCTGCTTCTTCTGTATTGGACTAGTCAATTTAAGGGTTATTCTGTGTGTGTGTGTGTGTGTGTGTGTGTGTGGGGTGGGGTGACTGATTAGGTCAAGTATGTCCCCCCTGTGCTGCAGATACATCCCAGGAATGTTTTCTTTTCCACCAACAGAAAGACGGAGGGTTGTATCATTCTTTTCTCTCTCTCTTTGTTCTCCCAAAGGAGGATAAAAGCGATCATAAGATAATGAGAGCGACTAGAAGGACCTTCTTTGTGCTTCAAGTGTGTCGTATTTTAGTTTTTGCACATGTGTGGACACATCTATGCATAAAATACCTCCTGGAGGCTTTTCTGCGAGTGCGAGCAAGGCCTCCTGGGAGCTTACAGGCTGTGTGAACTAAGGCAAAGGTAAAACGTCAGGAGGTCGCTCCTCTGCTGCGTATTTTCCTCAAATGTCTCGCTGTGTTTCTGCGAGTGCGTATTCATCTTACAGTTTTGGTAGTCCCTATCATGCACACATGTTGCTACCACTCGGAAAATGAAACCATATGTTTCCTGACGGTCGACATGTGAACACAGCCTCGCCGCGCGCACACATGCTTCTATGAGAAACCGCCTTGGGAAAGTCTTTGCTCGAACATCGCCTCTCGCCATGCCCGCTGCTGCCAAAACACACACAGTCACACTGAGCCCATAGGATGTTTTCTTATGAGTAATGCGTTTGAAAAAATGTTGTGTCATATGTTTTCCACAGCCCTGTCGCTCTGTCAGCAGCGGGCTTCCCAATTAAAGTTCAGTAAAAGAAAAATGATTCATCTCGCCGTAAGTCAAAACAAACTACAGTCATGAGTGATTATTACAAGCCGAGAGCAGATTGTGTGTGAATGTGTTATTGCAGGATTTTCCTTTTGCGGTATGTTTTGACATTAAGCTAAAATATGGGGTTTAATTTACCCCACAAAGAGATTCTTTAGCTTGCCAACCCTTCAAGGAGGGCAGAGTTTCGAAACTGTGGAGCTGTTAGGGATTTTATGTCTCGCTCAAGGTCACTTTAAGTCAAGTCGGTTTAATTTATATAGCGCCAAATCACAACAGAGGTTATCTCAGGGCACTTAGAGCACACAGAGCAGGTCTAGACTGTGCTCTTTAATTTACAGAGACCCAACATTCCCCCATAAACAAGCACTTGGCAACAGAACTCCCCTTTAGCAGCTGACAATCCTGTGCAAGACGGGATCTGGGTCATTCAGGCCAACATCCCCCAAGCACCCGCATTGTTCTTCAGTCTGATGTAGGACTAAAAGCAGTCTTTTGAATCTTTTGTGCTTCTTTTTTTTATTCATAAATGTCACATATTTAGCCTTTATGGTTTTGTTTTCAAAGGCTCAAACATGTTCAAGGATAAAACGTGTTATAATAGTGTACGAAGTTTAACAAGACTTTTCATAATATGGATTTTCAGATGAATAAAGCTCGTTTCAAATAAAGCTTTAGATAGATAAAATAGCAGATAGATAAAATTAGCAGCAGCAGAGATTATGGTCTTATTGTGGCGTCATTACGTAACTGACAAATCAACACGAAACGATGTCCGCACACTTGAATACAGACACATTATGTAAAGCTGAGATTAAAGATTTCTTTAGGATTTAGATTTTATTTAAATTTCAGTGTCTCCTGCTGTTCTGTGCACAACAAAAAGTGTGTGTGTGTGTGTGTGTTTCTTGGACTTTGTTGGGAGTGTGAGAGATGGATCAATTGGCAGTGAAATGTGCAGCTCTGCTTTCTTCTCTCTCTCTCTCTCTCTCTCTCCCTTTCAGTGTTTTTCCCTTCCTGCTTCTCTCATCTTCTCAGCCCTCTTTTACATTCACTCCTCTTGGCCCGGGGTACTTTATTCACTTTCCATGTTCACACTCCTAATAACTGCTCCTCTTTTTTCCTCCCCTCTCCATCTCTTCCTCATGGATTACTATCCTCCTACCACCACAGTTTTTTTTTTCTTCCTTCTCAGCTTGTGCCTTTTTTAAAACCAAAAGTAAGGAAAGGCATTGTTGTCATCTCTCTCCTTCTCTTTTCTATATACTGTATATTTTTACTTGCTGAAGGCTTTTAGTCTAATTTCTCTTAAAGAATATGGTATATCACATGCCGTATACATTTAAATAGTCCATATAATTAATACAAGACGAGCAAGAACAGGGAAAAAACGTTTCACCTTGCGTGTCTCGTCTTTTTCATTATCTATTTACTCAGCCCTCCCCAGGCAGCGGCTTGAGCTGCTGGGATTATGAGATGCTGTAACGTAGACGGAGCTCATCCTGCATATCAGTCCATCAGCATTAACGCGGTGTATGTTCAAACAAACACCTCTGCGCTTCACTTCAGCGCCGGGCCCGCCTGATAAGGCTTGCTTATTTGCATGGATGTAGCTGTTTGTTTTGTCCAATGCAGATGAACTGAGATAGAACTGATAGTGTTTATCATGAGAGGTTTGTGTGCGTGTATGTGTACAGGTGTGTGTTCTGTAACACTAACAGTTCACAAGTAAATTGTAGAGATGCCGCTCTTATAGCTCAGTAATATCATAAAAGAAATAACTAAGAATTCCTCTTTAACCTCTAATAAAACCCGTGCGGCTGTGTCTGTAGAAGGAGTTAGGGCAAGCTGATACTTTTCATTACGCAGCCTCTTTATATTTGTGAGCGTTAAGTGTGCATCGGCGCCGTACGCCGCTGAAAGAAAAAGCATTGACGTCCATTTATATGGACATGTCAATAATGTGCTGCCATGCCTGTTGATGTGGCATTAGTAGATGGCCGTTGCTCAGAGCCCAATCAGCAACAATACACCCAGTGCTAGATGATATCGGGGAGCTGTCAGAGGGGGAAGCGTAATGGAAATATATAGCGCCACTCGGAGAACACGGAGGGAGGATTTTCTCTCCTTCTCCCTCTCCTCTCTCTCTCTCTCTCTCTGCACCTCCTCTGCTCTATCTCCCTGTCAGTCTGTGTCTCTGTTCTTCTCTTTGTCACTCTCTTTCTGTCAGGGAATTGCATTTTCCCCTATCTTAAGCTGCATGCGTGAGGCGCAGCGGATTGGAATGACAAAGCTTTATTGTCCGTTTTTAAGGCTGCAGAGACAGAACGTATCCATATCATTCCCATATTGAGATTTATCACTCAGCATTGGTGTGTGTGTGTGCGTGTGATTGGTTTGCGTCATTACTTCTGCGTACTTGTTTCGCGTTTAATCCGAAAATGTGTTTATCACCCCCGTTGTCGAAGGTATAATCTGTGTTACAAATGTAAACAACCACATGCTCGCTGATCCGGAGCTTTCGATCAAATCGCACAATCTTCCTGAGCGTGGAAATATAGATGTTCAAATATATATTTTCTCTCTTCTCGTCCTTGTTGGTTTAAAAGCTTAGACTGAAAGTTCATATTTGACTTTGGAAAGAGTTTGCATAACAGTCTCACCACACAGTCTCACCACACAGTCTCACCACACAGTCTGCTCAGTAGCAGCTCTGAACACAGAGATGAAAACTGCCGTCACTCCTGAACTGATTAATAGTTCCTTAATCCCGATCCGAAGGTCAGGACCTCAACAAGGTGTCAAGATAGATGTCATAGATGTCAGGGGTTGCGAGATGATTAACAGGATAGAAGAAATATTTAAATATATCAGCAAGAAAAACTATTTTTATGCATCAAATAATTGTGGTTTTTTTGTGGAAATTAATTTGCTTAATCTTTGACTTTTCTTTAGTGATTCAGGCGTCTAAAAATTACTCAAATAAGTCAATTGGAGAAGTAAACAACCCGTAACGAGGAGCTGAAAATAGAGACGTCAATAAATACAGAAGTAAAACTGCTCTGTACATTCAGTAATGACCATGCAGTATATTTGTTTGTGATTGGCCGGTCGCTCAAACACAATTCCAGTCAAAAGTTTTATGTCAGTGTGCCATGCATATTATCTGCAGGTAACCATAGCAACCACAGTTATGCTTCAAACTACATTCATTAGAATATTAAAACAGGAGCCCTGAAAACTTGATATCAAATCTTACATATTTCTAATTTGAGAAGCTCAACATCATTAGTTATTATTTAGTAAGAGTTTTATGAACAATCAGAAACTCTTTGTCAGGATTTTGTGCTTGTGGTTTGGTCAGATTTTGATTCAGATGTTACTACTGTGAACTCTGATTAATGTGTGGTAGAGCTGCAACAATTTTTCGATCAATTGATTAGACAATGGAATGAAAATTCATCAGCAACTATTTTGTTAATTGAATAATCATCATTCCAGTCATTTTTCAAGCAAAATTGACAAACATTTTCTGGTTCCAGCTTCTCATATTTGACAATTTGCTGTTTTTCTTTATATTTTAAGGTTTAGTGAGCCAATTTTTTAACATTTCACAGACTAAACAATTAATTGATTCATCAATAAAATAATAAAATAATTGTCAGTCGCAGCCCTAATGTGTGGAATTACTTTAACTAAATGAGTGCCCACTTCAAATCAGTATGAAGAGCACAAACAAGAACAGATCTCTCAATTAAAATAACCAAAATCGGTCCAACTATGACAGAAAATCTTCACATTCATAAGTTTGAGGTCGACAAAAATACATCTCTCGGTTTTCAGAGCCTTTAAGTGGCCATCGTAGTACGATAATGCACTCTGAGCTGTCCAAAAATGCAAAGATAATGGAGTCTTACCTGCATTACATCCATTATTCTCTGATTATTGTATATAAATATACCAGTAATTGTTGTAGTTATGCGTCTCCTGTTCCTGGATGATGTAGTTGTATTCATTCTATAATAGTTTAATCATCTATTCTGCAGACTCGTTGATATTCTATACTTGATGATGGATGATTGTGCTGCATCAGTGGTAGTTAGGTGGAGGTTATTACACTATGATGAAGACAGTATATACAGTAGATTAGATGAGATGAAATCCACATGATCCTGCGGGGAAACTGAGTCACTCCGGTGGAAAACGGTAATATAGTAGAATATGCACACAGGAACGGAGCAAATGGGCTTTATTAAACATAATGCAACCAACAATTACACCAGTAAACTGTGATGAATGTGAATTACAGTGTTCATAAGTGTGTGTGATTATTGTGCTCACACTACAGTGGAGCCGCTTCCACTCTGCCATGAATGGAGGGGGTGTGCAGTCCAGGGGGAGAGCAGACCGATCTGATTGGCTGAGGAGGAGGGAGAGCTCTTGAGCACATTGTGGTGTTTTCGCTGCTAGATCACGTGTGTGTGTGTGTGTGTATATGTGTGTTATTCGCACATACAGTATCTCTTCATCTCTCTCACTCACTGCTCAGAGGGGTAAATGAAAGCAGGGAGAGGAGGAGGAGGAGGAGAGAGAGAGAGGGAGAGAGGATTGGTTGTGGCTCTGGGGAGAAAAAGAGTAGAGAAAAAAAAAAAAAAAAGGCATGAGATGAGATCTGAGCAGCCGAGTGTGGTCGTAGTGTTTTGGAATTTCATCATGGAAGTTTGAGAGGTGAATTCGAGGCAGGAAATGTGAGCGGATTTGATAGAGGAATGTGAGGGGGGGGGGGGGGGGGGGGGAAATATATGGGAATTTTTACAAAGGAGTTGCACCGCAAGAATATATGGAAATGTAATGTGAAGCACAAAATAGAGAGAACATTTTCAACTGTTGATTATATTAAAAGGTCAGCCTGTACATGCTTCCATTATGTACTGAAAATTGATTTGCAGATTTGCTCTCTTGACATATTGAACACTGTAAACTGCTTCTACTAATTTCGGTTGCAAGCTCGGTCTCTTATTATTTTCCAACTCCATACTCTCTGCTCAGACCAGGGACTCAGAGGCTTTATTACAGAACTCATGGACTTTATAATAAAGTGACTGTACATATATTTACCCTTAAATTTAAAGCTAGAGCTAACACTAACCCTTTACTGTCTAGTAAGTAAAAGGAGGAGAGATTGATGTCTCTAATTAGTTGCAATCAGGTTTTGTTGAGCTACTCTTTCTTCTCCTACGTTATCCTGTAGTTTGATCCTGTCCCCTCCTGCTGTCTCCTTCCTTTTGTTGAGTCTTTCTCCTTCTTTGTTACAAAGTTACATCACCTCTCCTCTCTCCTTGTTAATATCCACAGAAGCCTAAACGCGTAGGGACAGGATGCACACTCTTGCATATGTGTATATCACGTGTCTACAGTAGATGGTTGCCAGATTATCGGTTTTTAGCCTCACAGATTTAATCCCTGTAGGCTCGCTCGTGCTCTCTCTATCTCCTCCTCTCTCTTCTTCTCTTCTTTCCCCTTGCATGGTTATCCATCCTGTCTCTCCCTGCTTCATGTGTGTCCCTCAGCCCAGTTTTCCAGTCATTACGGGGCTGTTTCCATCCAGAGTTGCAGGACCCCAGGGACCACCAGGGGCCCCCAAAGAACCAGAAAATGGCCACAGTTCCTCTGAACATTAGAGCCTCCCAAGTTCAAAATAACCTTTTAAAGCACAGAGACTTGATTTCAGGGATACTTACTATTCAGCAGGAATTAATCTGAACTTCATGTCGTTACAGAGACTTTGATAAATGTTATTGTGAAAGTTATTGTGAAATACTGCAATTTTTTTCAAATGTGATATGATTTGAAATGATTTGTTCTGATGGTCCCACCTGATTTACTGCACTTCTCTGCACTTTATTGATTCACACATGGTATAATTTCAACTTCAAGCATAAAAGGCATCATGGCAGAGATCTCAGTACTTTTCCTTTTTTTTATTTAATCAGCACAGCCTGATATATGAAGCCTAAAGATCTGTTAAAAGTATAAAAGACTATATTTGTGAGCGTAACAAAAGTAGCGATTTCATCTCTCTTTATATCAACACATTCCCCCTTTTAAATGCATGACCTTTTAGCATGGGTTCAGTAAAATAGTAGTAAAGATACTAAATAAAGATGCTAAAACCCATTAACCCAAGAAAATCTATCCATCTAAACTGCAGGTAATTACAGACACATTAGCTGAAATGTGCAGATAAATGTCTCCACACACAGGATCTATGTAAACAAAGAATAAACAAATCAATTTGCTGCCCGGAAAGTAACTCGTGACATTGATTGGAAAGAAACAGGAATCATGTGATGCATATGGTGGTACACTAGATGCCTGGCAATCATCAAAAGGTGGATTAAAGAAAATGAAAGAAGTCAACATTACATAACTTGTTCTGTATCTGCTTATCGGCCAGTCGAATGTAAGCCGCTCGATCGGTGAGGGTGTCGGACCACAAAGGTCCAGAGTGTTTCAGGAAACATGGTTTTGGTTTTGGTCATTGCCGCTTCTATTACACAGACAGGAAGCCATAGATTTCCCCTGACAGCTCTCACAAACCCGACACGCTTATGGAATTTGTACATGTCGAATGATATACTGACCGAGACATGTGCTTCATATGTGTGTGTCAGAAATGTCTGCGGAGAATGTATAGCTTTCCCTCTTGAATTTCACCTTGTGTCAGTGCCGCGATAAATAAAGCTAACTGCTTTTTCCTCCTCCTTCTTCTTCTCTTCCTTTATATCTCAATCCTTTCACCTACATTTACCCTACTTCTAAATCACCACCTTCTTATTTTTCTACACGACTAATCGCCATCAATTTATTTTCCTCTTCTCGTCAAACCGTTTTCATTCACCTTTTTTTCCATCCTTTGACACCTGCCCCTCTAATCCTCACATTTTTACCTTTTATCTTCACTTTGACCTTCTCTGCTGCCTCCCTGCACCCTTCCATCTTTCTTATGTCATGTTTTTCCCCTCTCTTCATCTGCCCCTGCTCTTCCTTTATCATTCCCATAACTCCGACATCCACTCCCGCTTCTCCTCATACACTTTTTCCCTCTTCTCTTATCCCTTCCCTTCTTCAATCCTCCTTCATCTTCTGCAGAACCATGAGAGGGAAACAGCGCTTCACTGTGCAGCTCAGTACGGACACTCTGAGGTGGTATCGGTGCTGCTTCAGGAGCTGACAGACCCCACCATGAGGAACAGCCGACAGGAGACACCTCTGGACCTGGCAGCGCTCTATGGACGACTACAGGTCAGTGAGAATGCTATATATTTGATTCCTGTATAAAATCATGAGCTATTGGTACATATTTTGCACTTGAGAGGCCAGTAGTTGAGTGCTGTGTTGAGTTGGTATTTCTGATGTTTCAAAATGATCCTATGTGAGTTTTTAAAAAAAAAAAAAAAAGTGCAGAGCATCTGGTCTGTAGCGGTTAGTTATGGGTAGTATATTCTTGTAACAAAGCATGCATTTTTTTTTTTTTTTTTTTTACAGATGTTCCTTATGAGAACAGATGTTTGCCACTTAGATTCACATCAGTAGCCTGCCCTATTTCATATAGTTATAGGCCACTGATTACTGATGGCATGCTGATGCAAACGCTTTGAAAACAATTCCTCAAAAGAAAGATATTGTTGAAATTTTGTCAGCGTCTATCATCTGAAAAACATGCCTTGAAAAAACTGTCCAGATAACAAGTCCTCTTGTCAACAATCTGTTACAATGCTGGCCTGCCCAGTAGTGATTTTAAATTGACTTCATCTTTAAAGCCTCCCTCCACTCAAAAGTGTTTTTCTTTTTGTTCCTTCAGTTGAATGTTTGAGCTTCACAGTGCAGAATGATGATGATACACAGTTTAAAACTAGAAGGCTGCAGAACGTGGAAAGTTTATCTGTGTTCACCTTAAATCTGAGTTTAGGGTATGTACCTACAGTAAGAGCTGGATTTGTGACATCACAACTGGTTTGGAGCCAATTGTGGTATTATTATATGTCTTAAAATGTGTTTAACAAAGTTATCAATGCACAGTAAAATGCCAAATGCGTCCTGCAGACAGGATAAACATGAAACATCAAAAACAATGTATATAAAGTGACAACATAACATGCTACCTGAAGTAAATCCTGCCATCACCACCCAGTTCCATCATCAATAGTCAAAACATCATCGCCATCATGAGCCCGTGACTGTTTACCACCCAGTGTTATCTGACAGACTCACGTTCAGCTGGCACATTCAACAGTTTACTGGCAAGAAAGATTAAGGAATATTTGGCCTTTGATACTCTACATCTCCACCAAGAAGGGAGAGAAGCTCAGTCTCCGAAGAGAGGATGGAGAGGATGCTGCAGAGTGATATGATCCTTTTAAAATGGCTGAAAGCGTCATACAAACACCTGCTGCTGGCCGCTATACAACGGTGGTGCGGCCCCAGTAAAATTTGATTTGCAATGAGACTTTTAATTGCAACTCCATTAAAATTTATTCAAACAGTCAAAGTTAAAGTCATACAAGGTGACTGAAGGGGAAAACAGTTGTTATTAGTGCTTGTTATGTGACGATGAGCTCCATCAGAAAAAAGTTGGCAGGGTGGAGAGGCTGGTGAAGGATCATATTTTTGTTGCTGCATGTCTTACTGGTAAGCAAAGCAGCCTGTGACTCTATCTGCACCTTCCCCAGGACAACAGTAGGAGCTAGCGCAGATAAAGGCCACAGCAGTGCACAGATAGCAACAGTGCCAAAGTGGGAGTAGCTGTTGATTATATGAAATATGGTGGATATATGGAGAAAAAAAAAAAAACAAACCTCAAATACTTTCTGTACTCCAGGCAGGTACACATTTTTAGAACTCAAAAATGTGACAAGTGATACAGACAGACAAGCCGCACTCAAACTGAGAGGCGTATGCTGCAAATACCTACCAAAGTTCAAACGCAATCACACATTTCTCTCCGCTGAGGTAGTGAGTAATTGCAGTCAAGCCATACAGGTTTGTCTTGAGTGTGAATGAATAATTTATGAAAACGGCACGGTATTTCTCTCTCTCTCTCTCTCTCTCTCTCTCTCTCCCTCTCTGCATAATGATGAAGGGAAATCCCTATGGTGGAAGCTACTTGCTGCATGGGGATGTAACTAAAGCAGGGCAAAAGTTTAGTATATACACACATACAACACAGACGCACACCCACACACTTTAAAGGATGAAGCTCGCGATAGAACGGCATGTTTAGCTGAATTATTAAAGACGTGATCAGACGAAAGGGTAGCTCCACTACTACGAGTCAAAACAAAGGATAGGAATCTCCTACTACGCTCAGCATGATTGACATCTCTTTTTAATGCAAGAACTTGCACTAGGAAACAAGCAATTTAACAGACCCACGGTATATATATTGAGTCATGATCAGTCGAGAAAAGAACTAAATGATGGTTTTCCGTCTCTCCAAACTTTTGTCACAGTTGGAACAGCAGGTCTATATATGCAGTGTTATTTGATTCTGACATGATAACAACAAAATATCCATATTTTTCTTCTCTGAAAAACCTCAAACTTTACAAAAAGATGACCAATGGCCCAGTTTCCTCCTGAAGTTTTCTGTTTCTGCCGTTCTGTCACTGACATGTGGCCGTCTTTTCTGCGCAGGTGGTGTGCATGCTGGTGAGCGCTCACCCCAACCTTATGACCAGCCACACTCGCCGACACACTCCGCTTCACCTGGCTGCGCGCAACGGACACCACAGCACCGTCCAGACCCTGCTCGAGGCGGGCATGGATGTCAACTGCATGGTAAGAAAAATTAGCTTTTTGTCGGTTTTGCCCTCTATCAGCGTCCAAGGACTCAACACATTTGTGGCACAGATTATAGTAGCCTGTTACTGACAAAAATGATAATAAAATACGCAAACATCGCCTTTTGAGTTGCTGTTTTAGCTTAGGCCAACCCAGGTTTACAACAAGAAACACACTTTATTTGAGGTGAATTGTCTCTAAGATTTATACACGTGTGCACATTTATAAAGGCAGAAACAAGATGAAACAGTAGGTGCAACTTCTTATAAAGAATCGAGTAATAAAGTGGGACTTCTGAGAGTGGAGAAGGTGACTAGAAAGGTATTTTTTTGTCCACTTTCTTTCAAAATCTCTGTGATTCTGAATCCTCTCTCATCCCTGCTGTAAGTGAATATTTTAGATGCTGCTGTCTCGTGTTTAATGAAAGAGAATACAATAGTTTGCCTTTGTTTTTTTTGTGTATAATCCGCTACAGGTGTGAATACTTGGCAGATTCTTGTTTTGAAAGTGTGTGTGTGTATGAGCCTCCATTCTTGTGTATCAGAGAGCTTGTATGTGGTGCGTGCCTCCCACGGTGTGGCGGTGGGGAGGGATGAATAATTGACTGGGAGAAAAGACTGAGAAAGCAGCAGCAGCAGCAGCAGGAGGAGGAGGAGGAGGAGGAAGAAGAAGAAGGAAGAGGAGGAGGAGGAAGAGGACAGGGTGTTCCTGAGAGGTCCTGAGAGTTCACCGTCTTCCTCTGTCTCCTCCTCTTCGTACAGTTTCAGAAACAGAAATAGAAATACAGAGTCGCTGACAGCATGCGGTGCTTCATCACTGCTCGGTCTCTGTCATGCTTGTTTGATCTGCTCCGCTCTTCGTTCATTTACATTCGGTCTTATTGTGTATTCTGGACGATTCAAACACAGCTTTGTCCCGACCCTTTCTGGGCCATTTGTTTTTCTGTGAAGCCTTGTCAAAATGTAGCCACGCTTTACTGAATACTTCAACACTGTTTTCATTCTCTAGAGACAATTTTCTCTGACAAACCAAACTATTTGACTGGCTTAAAATGTTAAGTGTAGAGAATCAGCCCCTTTCTGTACTAATCAGTCTCCGAAGACTATTTCAGTTGGGGTTTCATCTTATGGGAGCCACTAAAAGTTACTGCAGACTGCAAGACTTTCCTCTCAGTATTCTGACAAAAAATCACAGTGTGTGTGTACGTTTGTGGGTTGTTTTTTTTTAGCTCTGATTGTCATCTTTCATCTTAGTCTAATCTGAGGTGCTTTGGCTGTGATGAAGTCAAATATGTTTATGACGTCAAGATGTGTCTTGAAATCCCTCAAATCTTAAACTTTAAGACCGGTTGTGATAGGCACAAATGGAGGAATCTCTACTGACTTGAGGGTTTTGGTCTCAAATCTCAAAACGTTATGTGGGACTGTGACAAAGGTTGTGTTGTCTGCACTAGACATAAGTTTGTTATTCATGTAATACTCAGTCTTTACAGATACTGTAATAATAACTCATCATATTTATACATTTGTAAGCATTACAATTGCTATATAAATCTGATAATATCAGATATAATTCAATTAAAAAGTTGGATACTTAGCTGCACTGGTACAAACAATTATAGGCATCAGCCTTGAAACAGACTAACGTCTGGGCTTTGCTACAAAATAACCAGCTGGTACAATGTCTTGTCTGACCACATCAGAAGGCTAAAGCGTTGATGCATTTTCCGAACAGCCACACAAAGGCAGTTTGAATAGCCTGTCGTCATAGAGAGGGATGAGACACGATAGAGACATGTTAATTGTAATGGAGGAAATTTTCTCTCCTGGAAGGCGTTCATGTTGTTGCACTCAGTATTGGAGCTAGAGAGAGAAGTTCAAACCCTACTACTTTCTCACCTTTACACATTTGGCAAATCACAGAGCGAAGTGGGTTTAAACGCTGGATATTTGGTTTCGAGAATGTTGCAAAAATCGTGGGACACTGGCACAGCAAAAAGCAGGTGTGATGTATATGAATATCCTGGCACCTAAAGGGTATACAGCCATGCTAGCAGCTCTGTGAGGGTGTTGTAAAGCTGCTATAACACTTTCTATTGTTACAATGTTAAGTTAAGTATTGGACAACTGGATTTTTCTCTGACTTTTTGAAAGGTCAGAGAATCGCCAGTGATAACAATTCACCCCGAGGGGACCGTCAATGTCTGCACCAGATTTCATGGCAATCCAATAGTTGTTGAGACATTTCACTCAAAGTCACAAATGTTAAACCCTTTTGGTAGCGCTGGAGAACAAGTCAGGGGATCACCAAAAATCTTTATGATTCATTCTCTGCAGACTGTGAATGTCTGTACAAAATGTAATGGCAATCCACTCAATATTTGATGAGAGATTTCAGTCTGGACCACAGTTGTAATAAGACAATTCTCTTCAACAGTCATCTTAAATTTTGCTCATTCTGATTCACAGTTTTGAGCACAGCTGTGTCGTATTTTTTGTTGCCAAATGTGAACTCCTGATTTACTGGAGTTGCTTTGACAACTACACCAATGTATTAAACATTCTTGGAGGAACTGTACATACAACATATGTGTCCTCCAATGCAGTAAAAAATAAACTCATGAATCCACAGTTATGCCCCTGAATCGGATATTAACCTGCTGTCTGTAAGGGGTTTTTGTTTTTATACTGAGATTTTTAACTCCAGTAAGCTCTGTTAGATGATCATGAAGGATTGATGGTAAAACAGCTTCAAGGCTTTTTCAGACTCTGTCAGAGCCTCAAAAAGCTTTTGATTCTGAATCAAGTAACAAGACAGTTCAGATATTGGGGAGTCACAGAGACAAATCAATATCAGAGTTTGCTCAACAAACATGAAAATAAAATCCTATAGTTCAACTTAAAGCCTTTGGAAAGAAAACTCCCATCTGGTGCTGAATGATTTGAATGACCTGAATGTTCAGTTGTAGCCAGTTCATGATAAAATTTGACACTTCTATTGGTGCCAGTTTACGATCTGACTCCATGTTCATTTTCAACAATAACATATGGTGTAACAGATGCTGTGTTCTTCCTCTCCCTGACCATGTAAGTGCAATTTTTATACTGTATATGCAGCCTGCATATGCATGTAAAATGGGTCTGTACAGTACAGTTAAAGGCTGAGGAGGGTCTGTGACTGCAAGAAAACAACAAAATCTATTTAGGAGAATATTCTGTCACACTGTGCCACTGCCCACCAGGATATGTTCAAATCTGTCACATATTGCGATGGCAGTTTGGAGAATTTGGTTGGCATCTGTGTGTGTGTGTGTGTGTGTGTGTGTCTGTGTGTATTTCATCTCTTAAAAGACAAACAACTTGACCTGTTGGATATGGGAGTCGTTCTGGTGCTCTCACAGTGAGGAGATGCATGACTCAGCGGCTTTGCGCCAATTTTCTCTGCCTTCTGTCCTTATTACAAGCTGGTTGTGTGTGTGTATATGTGTGTGTGTGTGCATGTGCGTGTGCATGTGCTCTGATCTGAGGAGGAGGGCTGTGTTTCTCTGCAGGGATTTGGCCTGAGGCTCCATGTGTCTAGTGAATATGCACACTACACGCCTTTGATTTGCCTCGTCTTGTCCTGTATACACACTTCTGAAAATTTCTCTATCTCTTTCTCTCGGTTGCTCTCGCTCCCTTTTCTCTGCCTAGTGATGATGTGCACTGCAAACCTTTGATACCTCAAATCTCCTCTTCAATTCACTCTTCGCCCCTGTAAAGCTCCCTTTCTTTCTGGCTGAAAATATCTTTGCAGAAATCTTTTTCTCTTTTTCTTTGTTACCCCTTTACCCAATGACTTGACGAAACTATTGGCCACCTGTCGAGTGAAATCGTCCTCTGTGCAGGTTACATCAGAGGTGCATTAGAAATGTATCTCTTTGGGCCAGTATGGACAGGAGCAGTGATTACCAAAAGCAAAACATGTGTCAATGTTCAAAAGGGCACCTGACTCTGAACAGGATTAAATGCAGGCTGTGGACTCAAGTTGTACAGTCTAGAAGTATTTGGGCATTTACAGCCTTTTTGTTATTCTGTGCTTCAGCACATTCAATTTTAAATACAGTATAGCAGCAATGATTAGTCAATTAATCAATTAGTTGTCAATTACTTAATTAATTGCCAACTACTTTGATAATCGATTAATGGAGTCATTTTTTTGAGGAAAAAAATGTCTAAATTCTCTGATTCCAGCTTCTTAAATGTGAATATTTTCTGGTTTCTTTAGTCTTCTGTGACAGTAAACTGAATATCTTTGGTTGTGGACTTTTGGTCGGGACAAAACAAGACATTTGATTACATCATCTTGGACTTTGGGAAACATCAACATGTTTCATCATCACCATTTTTCACCAAACAACTAATTTATTTATTGAGAAATAATCAACAGATTAATTGATAATGAAAATAATCATTAGTTGCAGCCCTAAAATAAAGTAATGGATACTACATTAAAGTTCTAAGTCTCGGCTTTAATTTTAGTGGGTTTTCATCATATTCATCAAATATGATTTTGTTTGACTTCATATTTATCTATCCAATTACTTTTGAACCTCTGGGCACTATGTGTTAAAAAGGTCTCTATCTCCTGAACAGTTCTTTCTGTATTGATGTAAACCTACTCAAATTACAGCTGAGACTTGGCACTTTAATGTAGTATTGATTACTTTATTTCAAATTGAATGTGTTGGAGCACAGAGCCTGAAGGATAAAAAATGTGTAACTGTCCAAATACATCCGGTCTGGACTATATATGGGTTTCCTGTGTGTGTCTCTGACTCGCTTGGCTGGATTGGGATAAACACTGCACGTCTTTCCTCTCTCTCCTCTCTCTGTCTCACCGTAGTTTTATCTGCAAGAAAGCAGTGTCTGAGCTATATTGACAGTACAGAGTGAAAGCTGTAGGCGGCTCACAGATGGCCACCTTGTAAATTTTCACCAATGGAAAGTACTTCCCGTGTGTGTGTATGTATGTGTGTCTTAGAGTAGGAGAGAGCGAGAGAACGATAGTACAGGTCAGTAATTGGAGTCAAGCCATATAGGTCTGTCGGAGTGTGAATGAATAATTTATAGAAGCAGCACAGGTTCTCTCTCTCCTCTCTCTCTCTCTGTCTTTCTATGTCTCTCTTCCCTCCTCTGACTGTTCCCATAATAATGAGGGGAAATCCATATGGAAGAACCTGCTGCTGGGCGGGCAGGTAGCCAACAGAGGGCAAAAGTTTAGTGAAACACACATATACACATGAACACCGTAGATTGCCTTTTCTTAGCAGACAGAGCATTTACATTCGTAGCAGCATCAAGGAGGACTGCTGCATTTCTGCAAGAAACAGAAAGTCATCTGCCTTTCAATGCCCGGAAACCTTTAGAGTGAGAATCGCCTTCCTCGTTTCCTCATGACATCACTGCATAATCACCATGGGAAACTGTAGGGGAAGTGGTATAGAGAGAGCCATAGGGGGGTGAGGTTAGGAGGGCAAGTGGGGTGTGTGTGAGTGCGGAAAAGGGGGTGGATCATTTCCTGCACTCCCACCTCCTTTCACTCGCATGTGGGTAAGAAAATCAACTCTCCAGGTTTGACTTCCACAGTGTTTTATAGTCGGTGAAGCTGCAAATTCAACCACTCATCTGTTTTCTTTTGGGGATGTAAACCTGCAATATTCTCCTAAGAGAACGGGACCTTTTGACCTTTTGGCATATTGCCTCATTTCTCCATCACTCCCTGCACTGCGGGCGATGACACTTTTGTTGCAGAGGAAACAGAAAAGCTACAGTAAGTTTAGCATTCCCTGCAGAGGACGAACACGTTGATCTGGTGCATTGTCGCGTTGAGTTGAATTTCCCGGCCACGTATCAGCAGACCTGGCTGCCTTCCAGATAATTTGTCTTCATTAAGGCCGGGAGTTTGGTTCAGTCCAGGTTTTAATCTGTGTCGTCAGGAAGCCAACCGTGAAGGATACGACGTATTCAGCATATGTATGTTGCTGCAACTGTGAGAGTGTGTTTATTATCGTGGCACACATGGTCAAGTTCATGTATTCAGGGTGTCTAATGGGTAGTTTTTGCTTCCAGCAAGGTGTACAAAGCAGTATGTTCAGTTTGTAATTGAGACATATAGAAGTATACTGTCCCATAAAGCTATATAGCTGTGGCTGCATGAGAAGCAAAAGAAATTATACTGGTATCAATGAGGAAAGTATAACATTTAGTATTATATACTGTGTATCTCCTCTCATGACCTTTGACCTTGAAAGCACAGAAAATATTTTTGTGTGTTCGCCATTATTTAGTGTTGTCTGCATGTCTTGTGAGACATATTTTACCCTATATAGTGGTCTCATATTATGCAGAGTGCAACCAATGGTCGCTAACTGAGGGCTAACTACCATCATGCATTGCACAATTACGGAGAAAACAGCTAATTTAGACTGTTTTTATTTTTATACGTAACATTGATAACTCTTGATAAAATTCCCTGTATAGTGTGTAGTGAATAGTTGCTAATTTTGGACATAGCCTTAATGTAAAAGGAGATGGTGAACAGTTATCAACACTGAAACTTTGAAAAACATAAATGGAAATGTGTCGGGGTTATCTCAGCTGCTGATTCTACACTCTGCCTGAAACTTATTACACCTAATATTCACTAGAATTACAGTTTTATATGTTTGTGCTTTGTTTACATGATGTTGTAATTAATCCATAATGTAATTCTACTTCTGGTCCTTCTGTCTACTCTGTGTATACTATATCTATTGTATGTCTGCCCTTTTTGGAACATTGATGCTTTTACTCTGTTGCTCTTCTTGAAGTTTTCTCCCTCTTTTTTTTTATGTTAAAGGTTTTTTTTTTTGTTTCTCCTAATAGAAGGTCTAAAGGATAAAGTGTTGTACAGATTGTAAAGCCCTGTGGGGCAAAGTTGTGATTTTGTGCAATAATAATATCACACTGAATTGATGCGGTTACCTTTTTCTTGATAATGTTCGTATAATGTACTTCTTGCTGACACACCAGATTAAAATATTTGGATGTTCATACACTACTTTGTGGCTTTGATTCTGGGCTTTATAAACCACATTTACTTGACCTGAGGTGCACACACAGTCCCACTACCCATTTCTTAAAGAAACAGGAAGACAAAAACTAAAGTAAGATTTTGGAAAAGAAACAATAACATACAAAACGGATATTTGGAAAAAATTATAATTACTGTCTTATTAACAGCTTAAAGCCATTATGTATAGTATTTGAAAATGTCTGACTTTAGCATCAGAATAATTTGCTATATCACTTTTACACACGGTGGCTTTAAATCCAGCTGTTTTTGTTCTTATTCCGCCTCTGCAGGGTGATTAAACAGCAGTTTTTTGGTATTGTGGCTCCCAGCTGTTAAAAGTGGGCTTGGCTTGTCAGAGTAATTGTCTCTCTCATCACTGCTGATCCAAGATGAGGCACTTACCAGCCCCCTCCCCTCGCTAGTTTCCTTGTGTTGCATCATATCAGTAATATCCCCATTTGTAGCACCAGTGGCTGATACAGGCCAGCGTATTGTGAGGGAAACTGGGATGTTTCCAGACCGGCTCCCGCTGCTTGTGTAATGGTTTGAAATTGGCCAAGGCTCGCGCTGTTTGTAGGCGGGGGAATGTAATTTTTTTTTTTTTTTTAAATCTCATTGAATCGCTTTCGTTTAACTGCCAGAATGAAAGAGAGATTATATCAAATCAAAATATTGTCGTCATTCTGCTTTTTAATCTCTATGCTTTTCATGGGTAATGCCTTTTCGTGCTCCCAGTCCACGTCTCTCTCTCTGATGTCTATTTTTGTCTCTGTTTCCAATTGTTAAAGTGATGGAATATTAACACACACACACACACACACAAACTCTCTGTCCCTCTCTCTTTCAGACTGAAAATGGCAGTGCCCTCCATGAGGCCGCTCTCTTTGGGAAGATGAATGTAGTTCGACTTCTGCTTGACTCAGGTGGGTCTATAAATGTACTCTGGCAAAACAAAAACTCTGTTTTCTTGTGTGTGTGTGTGTGTGTGTGTATGTGTGTGTGTGTTTCCCTTGTTTCCCCTTTGTATTCTAACCTCCAGCTAGATGCACCACATGTTTTTTTTTCTCCAGATTTTGGGTTGAATGTGCCCTCAGATGAACTCCCAGCTGTCTGCTGCATTCTTTCACTCTGTTATAAAATCCTGGACTTTCAGCTTTATTATGGTTTTGACCATTTCCTCCCTTCAGTCCTATTAGTAAGGAGAAAGTTCAACAGGATATAGTAGCTCATGTTTAATTTTGATGATGTCACTCGACTCAACTGGATCAAGGGTCACGGTGACAAGTAGTAACCAAAATTAACTCATCTTCCTCTTATTTGATGTAGTCACTCACATGGGGAAGTTGTGCGTGTGTCTGGTTTTCTCACTTCATGAAACAAAACCATCAACATACAGGTATTTAAAGCAAAAGCTAAAAGTAAAAAGGGAAAAATTTACATCTTGGACATTTTAACTCCTTATATTCAAAACAGATAGAGTCTGGATACTTTTTTCCTTTCATACGGCCGCCATCCCCACCCTCTTTCCTTTTGCACTTCCTGTTCCCTGGAGGACTTCCTATGGGTGGCCATGTTCTTTTGGCCTCGATTTTATTAACATCCTGGATCAACACAGGGCTGCACTGGTCTGTTCCACTGAACTTTAACCCCGAAGAATTCAAACATTGCGTGTCTGTGTGCAGCGTGGCGCTGGTGGGATGCAGGATGGGCAGCAATCCGTTTGTTGTCAGTCATGGGAAACGGTTGAGGATGTTGAAATATAAAGTCAGTGCACCAAAAATATCCGGTCATGTTTTGGATTTACTGGTGAGAACTGACGAATTTGTTTACTAAGCATCAAACTTCATTCTTGAACTTTGAAATAAGTGATTTGACACAGCCACAAGTCAAGGTCCACTTACTAGTTTTTTCCAAAACTTCCAACAGCATCATCTGATTACGCACACACGGATACTGAATACACATTTGCAGATTCCTGTAAATGTCAGTACGCACTTAAGAGGTTATTTTACACATTTACAAATCTGCTGAGCTGAGACACAGTTTTACAAGTCTCTACAAACATTTGCAAATAATATTGCTACAGTAGTGCCTCCATATCATACAGTCTTCATCAGTGGCTAGAGTTTGCTCAGTTTTCATGAAGGTGGATCTGTCAACGTGCTGTCATAATTTCATACTGTGGGACTTCTGGTCCTTGTTGGCTTAAAAGTTAAGAATAAATGTCCATTCTTCATTCATTTAATTTATTATGAAAGACAAGAAGAGTAAAATTCCATTAATGTTATAAAAATCACAAAAAAAGAGGACAAAATGCATAAAAAGCAAGAAGCAAAACCAGCATGTTACAGTTTAAATACAGTATACTTTAAATCTTAATCGATTTTTTTGTTTATTCATGTGTTATGGTGCACTGCAGAGTCAGCAGGGATAACATTTATTTTTCATGTGCCATGTGATCTACTGTATAAGGACAGAAAAGGGAGAAAACAGGGAGGTGATGGTGGACTTTGAGTCTAAAAAAAAAATCCCTCCAGTATTTTTAAATTCTCTTTAAAATTCACTTAAGTAGACTTAAGTGAATTTCCCTACAAACCACTAGGTTTGTGTGGGTGATCCGGGGGTTTTGAGTGTATTTGTGTGTGAGTCTCTGTTTAGTATGTTTGTCTTGTCTGTGCTAGAACTTGAGTTTGTGTGTGTGTGTGTCTTGTATATTCGTGTGCATCCATCTATGTGTCACCATCTGAGACTGCAGTTTAGCCTCGTCAAGTGTTGAGAGCGAGCGTGTGAACCTTTGTCCAGGGGAAACCCTGGTTTTAACCTTGATGAAAAAAGCATGTTGGCTGTTAATAAAGCTTCATGAATTCGTAAAATCCCACATTTATCCTCTGGTGACTGCGGCTCATTCATCTTTTGCTGACTGGAGTTTTGTGTCTGCTTGGGAGTGTCAGCAGATGTGGATTTCAGTCTGTGCGTGTACTGCATGTGAGTGTGTGGTTCAATGTGTCTGGGGTGAAGATGAATGTATCTTCTTTTTTTTTTTAACAAGTCTGAGTAGGTTAAACTTGTTAGACAAACTCATGGGTGTTGTGGTTTGACCTTTGCCCTGCTGTTCATGTACATCAATGCTTATACTGTATTATACGTGAGTGTGTATGTGTATGTGTGTGTGTGTTTCAGGGATCGACACCAATCTGAGAGACAGTCAAGGGAGGACAGCTCTGGAGATCCTGAGAGAACATCCTGCACCGAAATCCCAGCAGATCACTGCTCTTATCCAAGGTAAGACACACACACACTTACACATGCACACACACACACTTATGAGATGAATTTCACTTCAGAAATTGGGTTTGCGAAAAATGTAATATTCATATACAGTAAATGTAGTGCAACATAATAAAGATTAAGGACATAGTATTCACAATTTGCAGGTGTTTTTCATGCAGAGATTAAAAGCTTACAAGTACAAGAGCATAAACGGTGTCGGGTGTGTGACTGTAAAAACGTGCCGTTGTTAACACGTGGATGTAGAGACATGACATCGTGGCCGTTGTTTGCAAGTGGATGTGATTCTATTGAGAAATCTTGTTTTCCAGGAAGTTTATCTTCCACTGGGGGAACAATGGAAGCTGCTGCTGTACAGTATGAGTCCAGTTGATACAGTGCTGTGTAGTTAACATCCTTGATATTCTCACAATACAGTGTTCTTCCAAATCTCCTGCCATTGTCTCACTGGCATTTTGAATAAGATGGTTATCGATGGATTTCTGGAATGTGCAACAAAATGAATGGCTGTTGATTGACTGTTTTAATAAAGTATTTAGTTTTGTATGGGTAGACTATTGTAATTAATGATGAGACAGTTTTTATGTGTAGATAGAATGCTGTTTTTCCTGTCGTAGTTTCCCAAACACACCAATCACATACGTGCATATATATACGTTTCGTTAGGTGTCAGAACCCCAATTACTACCTGCAACGGTTATAAAAGATATGCAGGATGTAGTGCATCAGATAAGTGTGCATAAGTGTAATAAGATATTTAAATGTCACACACATTGTACAGCAACAGCAGGACTTCATAGCGTAGCGTAAACTCTTTATATATCTCAGTCAGAAGTATCAGGACCACCATTTCTCAAAGTTTCAGTTACCTCAGAGCTTAAAGCAGAAATCTGCTTAGCATCACTATGTGCAGTATACTCAAACGTAAACAGTCTGTGTTGAAATGTGGAGCTCGCAGTCTCTACTATGTGCAGAACGTGCATTTCAGGTTGGAAATGCAGTTATCACCTTTTAATCCACAAAGAAACGAGATTTCAAACATTTTTCAGTTGAGATTTTAGGATGAGAGGAAGGATGGTTCAAAAGAGTTTAAATGTCCAAAAATTGCTTTGTGCATAAAGATTGCCAACGGAGGTGGTTCAAAAACTGACCGAATTATATAAAAATACTCAGAAGAAACCACAGTATCTTAGGAGACAGGAGGAGGTGAACGTGCTTTTAAATATATTACATAATGTGACAAGGTGGAGGAGGAGGAGGTCACTTTGGTACACGGAGGTGGCGAGGGCGCATAAAGTCATACATTTTTCATTTTGTTATGACTTTAAAGTCCATCACATTAATCAAAGAGTGAAAAATGCACAACAGCATTTTTCTACCGAGGATCCACCTGGTCAGTCTATTTCAGGAAAAGAAAAAAGGTACAAGGTTTTCACTTTCTGGTCCCAGTCTTCCTTCATCTTCTGCCTGACGTTAAAATGCTTGTTTTGCTCTCATGTTTACTTCAGTGTGTTTTGTGTGTGACCGATGATTGTTAGTTTGCTCTTCAGTCTCTGGAGACCCAAAGATTGTCCGGATTGCACCTCCTAAAGACAGTGTTGTCCTGAGGTGATTATGAGGCTCAGTACGAACACTGTAATCTGTGGCTTGGAGGCCTTCACTCTATCGGTCCTTGTGTAATCTCTGGGTTTATGTTAGGCACGTAGTTACAGATGATTTAAGGGGAGCGAGATAAAACCTGACAGAGATGGAGGGGGATAGAGGGATGAGGAGAATATGTCAGAGCCAAAATTAACAAGGAATTGGTCTTAACTACTGTATAAGGCAAAGATAGAAAGGGGAACACAATAAATCACAGGAATGCAAACAAATTGACCGCAGCTAGAAAATAACAGACAAAATGTCGACATTAAACCAGGGAAAACACAGCGATGGAACAGCCCAGAGTAATTTAGTTGTAATTGGTGATTCCAGTTTCCTATTTCATGTTTATTGCTGAAAGAATAGAGGATTTATTATTGTAAAAAAAAAAACAGGGAAAAACCATCTTGACCTGCCCTGTTTTGATGCAGATGTTGGATGTATTTTGAACTTTTGAGTTCTCCTACTGAAATCCTGAGTAGTACAAATCAAAATTCCTCCTTGTGAGCTGAAATATTCTTAAATATGCAGTGAATGAGAAGAGTAGATGTCCGGAATTGAAAAAAGAGAAGCGCTCGTCGTCATGAATAGGACATTTGTTGCTTTTTAAATGTCAAAAATCTGCACGATAGTAGATATCAGTCAGGAATAGTCATCCTCGAAATCTCATGTCAGTGAACCAGAGCTTGAAACACAGATTTGGACTTTACCATAAAAAGGAGTGTGTGTGTGTGTGTGTGTGTGTGAGAGAGAGAGAGAGAGAGAGAGAGAAAGGACACAGCTGTGACTTGGTGAAAAGATCAGCTGCATGCCATTTCCTGTTGGAGAGGAGATGGAAAAGGACACACACGCACACACATACACACAAAGCGCAAAAGACCTGTTCACTCAGTCGTACCAGCTGAGAGGTTTCTTGCTGCCACAGGCGTTTCGTTATGAATAGATTCTCATTTGATTTAAAGCGCTCGATTCATCCTACTGATCAGATTCATTAGCGGTTCACTTTTTACTGCCTGGCAGCAACTGGTTATGTACTACAGTGCTGTAAAACTGTCAGGCATTCTTAATCCTTCCTTTCTGACTCTGATACACATTCCCATACTCACTATAATTGTATGCAAATGTGGTTGTGTATCATAATTATGGAGTTGAATAGCCAGGATTCATAGCACACACTTTCCTAAGAAAAGACTGTGACATTAACAGGGCTCCTCATTAGGACTCTGCAGGGAATCTGTCACACGATTTCACTGTGTGTGTGTTTGTGTGTTTTCAGCTCCTAATGCTTCATTCAAGCAAGTTTATTATCCAGTGCTTCTGCCTCCACACCTGATCCTGCTTTTTTTTTTTCTTCTAGAATAATTCTTCTTTTGTTTTTGTTTTTTTTTTATGAACAGCAGAGTGCTCTATTAGCAGAAGCTGTGGAGTGAATTTGCAGTGTGGAGAAAAGTGGGAATTGAATGCAGCACAAGCTGTTTACCATTCTGATGGTCATGCTATTATATTGATTGAGTGAAATGCCTCTGAAATGCTTTTTCTTCTGCCCTCCTCCTCCTCCTCCTCCTCACCACCACCATCACGTTCTCTGTCAAACTCTTCTTCTCCTCTCTCTCTGTCTCCTCATTCCCCCCGTTTCCCCCAACGTATTTTCACTTTTCCCCCCTCACCCTCATCTCATCTGTCTTCTCGTCTCACCCTCCATCTTCTTCCTCCTCCCTTCGCCTGTCTCTGTAGAGTATGTGACGGATGAGATGGAGAGACGGAGTATCGTGGAGGAGCCTGTTCGCAAGTGTCCCGTCCCTGCACCTCGAACCTCTGTCCCCTCGCCCTCCGCCTCCCCCTCCCTCAGACACAAGAGTGAGTACTCGCACGCACGCACACACACAGACAACAAAATGGCTTTACACTGAAATCGATCCTGAAACAAACATATTTTATTGTTTTCTCACAGAAAAAAGGATTTCCCTTTTAAGAAAGGGACAGAAACCAGCAGCAGAGATGTGAAATAGCAGAAATACATTTTGCATAAGGTTCAGAATACGTTTTAAGATATGTCTCAACATTTCCCAAAGAATCAGCATAAACAATGTATTCACACAAGTACAGAAAATATCCTTCCTGTTGGATGAAATCCAAGGGACTAGCAGCCCAGAGAAGGAATTTATCTTTTATCCACAATTCATTTCACATTGATTTCTGTGCAGTTTTGTAGATATTTTAGAAGAAATATAATTGGAAGTATCACTGGCTTTTTTTCCCCCTGCAATATGAACAAACAATACAATATAAATCCGGCCACGGAGAGCAGCTCCTTTAGTGGAGAAAAACTGTTATTACCTCTCTGAACAACCAGAGAGTTACCCTGTCCAGCGCTGCCCCCTGCGTTACAAACATGACATCGCAAGAGGCTGAATTCCTGCTGATCTGCTCTCCTATCTCAGTGACTGTCAGCAGATACTATAATTACCTTGATTACCTCAGAGACTCTTGGACGGAGGCGTGAGAAAGTGATTAGCGCAGTTAGCTCCTCGACGCTGTCTTGCCTGAACAACTCTGAACACATCAGCAATGTGAAGGGGAGACAGAGGGAGGTGTTTTGAAACCATTAGTTCTGTCTCTTCTTTTTTTTTTTTTGCCAGAGGTTGATTCTAGCAATAAATCAGACAAAGTGGATAAAGGAATCTAATATCCTGTTCCAATTTTTGTACTGTACAGTGTGTTTTGGTGGTGGGTGTCCGCCCTCCCTCCATATGTTTTCATTTAATATTAAAACAATATAATATGTAAATGTGTAATGCAGACTTTAGAATAAAATGATGCACTTTTTCAGTTATATAAGCTTATTTTTTGCCTTTTTTTTTACCAGTAATATGTGCTCTATCACTGATGCTGTAAAAGACTTCAGATGTATTTTTTCACTCTTCTCCCCCCTCTCTTTTCCTCCGCTCCCTAGATGATGCTGTGACGAGTGAGCTGTCAAAACTGCTCCACGAGATCAAAAAGTGCCGTGACAGGGACTACTCCTTCGAGGAGCTCTGCCACACCATCTCTTCCCACTCCATGGACAGCTTCGGCAGCGGCAGCGGGCGGCTCTCTGACGAGGAGCGCCCCGATCGACCCAACGGCACCCTGACTCGAGGCAGCAAGGTACGGCGCTCAGTTATAACAGAGGTGTTTGGTCTGTCGGAGAAATGTCTTCAAGTGCCTCTCGTAAAGTTCAGAAGTCACTATGTGTTACATATAGAAGCGTCTTTTTTTTTTGTTTGTTTGAAATAATAAAAATGAATTCAGGAGCAGTGATGTTCATTTAAAGCATGATGTCAGAGGTAGTTTATGTTCATTAAATATGCCAACAGAGACACAAGTTAGACAATGTGCTGAAATGATTAATTAAAGGTTAGGTTCACAATTTTTCAAGTTTGTATTAAAACAATAGTCAGATGCCCATATGAACATTGAAACAGACTAATGGGCTGACTAATTTGGATAGATGAAGCTTCCTATTAGCTTAAAATAAACATAGCTTTAAATAAACCTTTGCACCGAATGAGTGCTGTGGATTTTTTTCCCCCATCACTTACATTGTAAGTGCATTATGAATGCATAATGGTCAGTATGAACAGGAAGAATGATTACAGCAAGAAAAAACATGTGTCAATGTTCATTTGGGCTCCTGACTGTTGTTTTAAGACAGATTTGAAAATTGTGAACCCTTCCTTTAAGTAAATGATTAGATGACAGAAAAATAGTTAGCATCAATTCTGATACTCAATTAATCATTAAAGTCATTTATCAAGCAAAATTGCCAAAACATCCTTTGGTTCCAGCTTCTCAAACATGAAGATTTTCTGCTTTTCTCTGTGTTATATCATAGTTAACTTAATATTTTTGGGTTTTGGGCAGTTGGTTGGTTTTTTCAGACATTTTATAGACCAAATTATTAATTAATTAAAAATATAATTGAGAGATTGATAATTAAAATAACAGTTTTTTGCATTCCTTGTTGCAAAACTTTGTCATTCATGTGTTCAAGTAACAATTACAAATATTTTGTACTGGTTTTGAATTGCTTCTTGACATTGATTATCAAGATACCATAAACCATTTTGTAGGAGGAGCTGTTTACATAAATATCTATATCTATATAGATATAGATATATATATGTACTTGCCCTCTGGTACTTGTTCTTTAGTGTAAGTGTGATATTTAAAAAAAATCATTATTCTATATCATGTTTCCAAGCAAATCAATGTAATACACCTGTACAAAAACACCTTCATCTGTTGGTATGTTATCACTGTCATGCATATGGCAACTTGGCAAACACAAAAAAAACACTCAAGCAACCTGTTTCTGCAGCCTTTTCTTAGCATCCTCTATTTTTGAAAGACATTTCATTACACTACAGAGGGTCCAGATGTGCTATCGTACTGTATGTGTGTAAGGGGGGGGGGGCACTTCTTGGTTGCTTGTACCTTTTATTTCTCTACAACAGGGGGCAGTATCAGACAGACAGATGCCACCGAGCCGCTTCGTCTTATTGAGTATTCACATGTTGTTGCTGAAACACAACAGCTTCTGTTTGTTGTTTGCCTGAATTTGTTTAGAATTGTAATTATTGTTTGCGCTCAAACATCCGTTCACAGCCGGCCCAGACTTTTTTTTTTTTTTTTTGCTTTGACCTTGCCTCTTCCAATATGGAGCCTTTTTTTTTATATACTGAAATACTCACTTCCTCTCTCCACATTCACTCAGTCACACACAGAGAAGAAAACTGATTAGACCTTATTGGTTTGAAGTGCAGGCAGGTGAGGGGTGTTGGGGGGGATGAGAGGAGGGGGGTTGGTACAGTAGACTCGTATCAGCTGACCAGAGAATCACAGCTGCAGTTTATTTCTAACAGCCAGCACAGCATGATGTAGAGGCTCTGAGCTTTTTCAATTCCACCGTCCACGAAGTCAGACGCTCTACAGGACACAGAGGTCATTTATCACACTGACCCCCAACCCCACCCCCCGCCTGAGCCTTTAGACCACACACACACACACACACACACACACACACACACACACACACACACAGATACATACAGAAGCATCCAGAGAAATGCGATTGTTTGTCTCTGCTCCTCGCTTCCGCATCACAGAACGTCTGTTTTTATTTTTCTTTCTATTTCTCTCCCTTTCACTCACCTGCAGCAGCACACACACACACACACACACACACACACACACACACACACACACCTCAATGGAAGGAATATTGTGACACTGATCAATAACTAATCATTTTCTCCATTACTGTAATAAGCTCAATATGAAAGCAAGCCAGAGCATGTTTACAGACAGTGCAGCAGGCGTTAAAACCTGCGGAGTCGTACACACACACACGTGCACGTATGCACTTAGAGCACACACACACACACACACACACACACACACACACACACACACACACACCTCTGCTCACTTAGGCTGTAATTATCTCAATCCATCTTGTGTCCCTCTCTCTCTCTCTCTCTCTCTGTAAGTACCAATTTGTATTCTATTACTGACACTCTGCGTGTATGTGTGTTTATGTTCCCTCTGGCTGCTGTCTGTACATGTGGCCGGAGCCATTAATGTGATTCGCTGTGTCTATTACACATGAATAAAACATGCAACAGCGCACGCAGAGGAAGATTGCACATTGCGTCGGTACCCGTTGTGTGTAAAACGAGCAATAACGGAAGCGCGTGTATGTGTGTGTGTGCGTGCCCTGTATGCAAAGGAGTACATACAGGATGTGTGTTCATTAAGATTAAAGCAATATGTGTTTCTGAAAGTCGATGCCGCTGGTTTACAGACACTTTTTCTTCTAATGTGCAGGATTTTAAAATGAAATCATTTTCCAAATGAGCACCAGGGCTGCAACTAACAGTTATTTCCCTTATTATTTAATCTGTTGTCTATATTTCAGATTAAACATTCAGAATATTTATTTGATTAAGTCATCATTGTAGTCAGGAAATCATCACTATATTTCTACACCTGCTTCCTTCTAACTGACATTATCAAATGTATTATTTTGACCATCTATGCTACTGTATAGATGTAAATTCATGATGGCACACACTCACACATATACTCACACCTTTGCTATCAGTGAATATAATCCTCAGTGTTACATATAACTAACCGTTGTCTTTAATGTCTTCATTGAAAATTAAAGACAAATGTCAGGAAACAGACAGAAATGCCCATCATAATTCCCTAAATTCAAGGTGACATCATCTAATCACTTGTTTTGTCCAGTAAACAGTCCCAAACCCAAAATGTACTCAATTTACAGAGATATAGAAAACATCAAAGTTCAAAATTCCCATACAAGAGAGTCTGGAAGTAGAAAAAGTTTGGTATTTTAGCTTTATAAATGACTTAAATCGATAAATAATCGATGATCCTTTTATTTTCTGTCAATTGACTAGAAACACAGTCCCAGTTTTCCTAAAATCTTTGCAGAGTTGAAATGTCTCTGAAGCACAGTTAATAAAGAGAAACTTTGGTATTTTTCAACCTGGACCTTATTCTCCCATCTTTTTGTGTCCAAGTGACTAATGGAGACAATTTTTTGAAACTGGTCCAGTGTTGAATGAGAGCTCTTCAGCCAGCAGCCGCAAAACGGGCTGCAATGTAATCTTGTGGGGCAATCACACCCCGTCAGTGAAAAAAGTGCTTCTTTTTGCCACTGATAGGCTGAGATTGTTATTATAAGTGTCTGATAACATTATGGAAAGGACCATACATAGAAATAAAATGTTTTTGTTTACTTTTCGCTTGATCCGGTCTGTTTGTTATTGTGTCTCACCGAGTCTCACTGAAGGAGAAGTCTCGTTCTGAAATCTCGCAAGAGTTGAGGTGTTGTAGAAATCGTCTAAATATTCAGCAATGACAGAGTTGGTGAGAAAAGTGCCGGGAGGAGTTTGCTGCGTTGGAGTACAGAAAGCATAGCTTAGTGTTATCTAAAAGAAGTCAGTGGACGTACATTGACAGTGTGCTGTTGCCCCAGAGGATCACATTGCAGCCTGTTTCACGGCTGCCAGCTGCAGCTCAATACTGTTGTCCCCATTAGTCACTTAGACACAAAAAGATGTGAAAATAGGGATGAAAAATACCAAAGTTTCCCTTTTAAGAGTGAAGAAAAATAATATACATTGCATACATTTGTGTTAGGGCAAATTATTTTGGGGGGTTTACTTTTGTAAAAACATCCAAAAGTCTATTTATGTTAAGTTTTATCTTTAAATTTAAAAACTTGTCAATTGGATAAAAAAAATCAGTATACAAATATCTTGCAGCATAAACACTCTGAAGTTTAACATCAATTCATCATTCACATCGCTGTTATCAAAGATCAAACATATTTTTTTTACATTTATTTTGCCATTTCATGTGAGTGACTAATCAGCAGCTGTTTTGCATTTTGCACTTTTTTGCACTGTTTACTTTGAACTGCAACAAACAATGTTCTTCCAGCAGGAAGCAAAACACATTTTTTTTCTGTGTATGGTGACATTATTAAGGTGAAACTCACTTTAAACCAATCTGCCCTTTTAAAAAAGAAAAACAATCTGGGTATTTTCCAGTAAAACTCAATAAAAAACACGATGATGCTTAAAAATATTGCTCCAGAATCAATTGAGGTCAGGGGTTAATCAGATCTGTGCTTTCTTCCGGGATTTGAGCTGAGCCTATTGTTCTCATGCCTTCAAAAATATACTCACATCCTACTTTGGTTAAGTAGCAGAGATTCCCAAAATAGCAATCTTCCCCTTTAAGAGTTTTCCAGAGACAACTGATGTAATATTGATCAGTTATGCAGTCCTCAGTGATGAATAATGAATGCTGTCCTTTCTATTGAATATTGGCAGCACTGCCTGGGTGATATCAGATTTTTAATGAAAGGATATACTGTATCTGCCTATTGTTCATGCATACAATGCAGTATGTGAGGACTGCAGTCCGTTTTACATCAATCAATATTCCAGCGTTGCAGAGGTCTCTTTGCTATCTTGAGCGATAGGTGACCTTTTGATTTCAGCCTCATTTTCTGCCTCCATCTCCAGCCTTGCTGCTGGGTTTTTTGCTCTTCCCATCTGTCCCTCCCTCTCTCTGTATCTTCTCTTAGATTAATTTCTCACAATTTTTCCTCTTGCTAAAGCTTTCTAGCTCTTCCTCCCATTTTTTTTTAACATGTCCTCCAAGCTTCCTCCACTCTAAATTCTCTCCTTCTTTTTTTTTTTTAACTTTCTCTCCACTGTGAGACTATTTTCTTAAACCTTGCGTCTAAAGAGGATTCTCTCATCATGATCTCTCGGCTCTCTGCTTCACTCTCCGCCTGTCTCCTCTTATATTGCTACTGAAAGCTACATATCAGACACCGCGGCGATATTGCTGTGTCTCTGTAATCTGTTGTGACCTGCGTCCTCTGATGCATCATATGGTTCACTGAAATATCAGGTGGGCTGTATCTGCCCTCTGACACATCATGCCACAAAGCTCATCCACACACCTGCCTCCTGGAAGCCAAACAGCCCCAGGAAAGGACACTGTGTGCATGTGTGTTAAAGTTGTTCTGTTGTTCCTGAACCTTCCTTACCTTTCTCACCAACTCATTGGCCCAGAGTAACGCACGGAGCTGGAGTGTCAAATGTTTCAGGAGTTTTACCAAAGTGTCTGTCTGTATCTTCACATGAGGGAGTTTGAGACTGAATACTGCAGTATATTTGTGTCAAGAAATGTTGAGTTATCGACCTGCAGAGTTTTCTTTTTGCTGTAACCGAAGACTCCATATGAAATTAAATCACTAAAAAGATGCATAATGTGTTTATACTAATGTGGGTTCATTGTTTACTTTGACTCTGTTAACCTGTTTTTGCAGAATGTGCTGCATCTGTTTGCTTTTTTCTTTAATATTACCAACTTAAAGTGCCCATAATCAATATTAAATTACAATAATTAACAATAAATAAAATTACTATGTGTAATACGAAAGATCTCACTCATAATGCCTAGCCCTCAGAGATTTATCACCCAACTCTGCACTTCCCTTCAACTCAGAGCATTTTAGCATCTTTCAGGTCATTGTTTTGGTCTCATAAGCATCATTTCCAGCCACAGCAGGCAGCAGTTTTCAGCAAAACCGCTCTGATAAACCAACTGTACGCTACCTGCCCAAACAGCAGACAGACACAGTTAGCTGTAGACTAGCAGAATGAATGTGGTGGTGCATTTAGCAGCTTAAAGAGCCAGATATTGTTGTTGGAGACCAAAAAACGTCTCCTAAAAGGAGAGTAAATATTGGACTTACATGACCAGAAACAAGACTCCAAATAAAGACTCCCAAAAAATTCATCCTGATTTAACTTTGCCGTTGTCTAAAATATTACCCCTTTGTTTCATTTCCCAGTTCTTTGCTCTTAGATAATATAAGCACAGATGAATCTTGTCAGGGCACATAGATCCTCTGACCTTTGACCTCCTTAATGATTGTTATTGTATGTTGGTGATCTGGGAATTGAATCCTTCTCTACATTTCACAGCGGCCGACCCCGCCTCTCGCTCCGGCCCTGGAGGAGGACGAGGCAGAAAAGAGTTGCGGCCCCACTGGATTCTGGGAAGCCCTGACGCCCTGCAACGGCTGCCGCAACCTGGGCTTCTCCAGCCTGTCGCAGGTACACACACACACACACACAGCTTTACTCACTGAAATTACAAGCAAGTGATATTGTGCCATTGTTCCGAGCGAATACTTTCACTGGTTACCTTGGGAACACAGCGAATGAGCCTGGCAGCTCTTGATACTCTGTTCAGTATCTGTCTCTTTCTTGCTCCCATGTGTGTGCTGTCTATCTGCCATCTCCACATTCTTTCTCTCCTTATCAGAAATTTCTAAAAAATCTCCTTGTCTTCCTGTTTTTTTTTTTAAAGCTTCCACCTTTAAGACTTGGTTCATGAACTTTAAATGAATAACGTTCAACCGAATAATACCTGAAACAATGACATCACATGAAAGATTAAAATGAAATCTGGATATTTCAGCAGCAAGTAGTAAAGTAATACACAAAAGAATATAAGTGTGAATTTAAGGGTTTGACTCATATTTTATTTTTAGAAGGACAAAACCAGCAATGATTTTTCTTTCAGACAACGTGAAAGATTTAAGTTCAGAGTACATATATAATTGATATTTGGTATCTGATTTATGATCTCATCAATCCACATGAGCACACAGTACGTCTTATAGTTTATTACAATGAGACGATAACAGAAGAAACCAGAGTTACAGCCTACAGGTGGATGCTGGAGTTGAAGGTCTGGGCCCTGTTCTTCAATGGTGGCTTAATTAAATTAATTTAGGCTAACGTGCTGTTATCAGGTTAAAATAATCCTGTTAATTCTCATCATAATTTGGTTCTTTGAATGCAGTTTGAGGACTGACTGTTCCTTGATGAAGTTATCTTGATAAAATTTAATTGTGATACATCATCCGATCATATTAATGTATCAATATAGCATTTTCTCATCTAAAATCATAATTATTTCAACATTTTTTCATTGTGAATCTAAGAAAGTGAGACGTTTGTGTCTGAAAATGATGACTGGGGTTCACCTTAAAATGTCTTGGTTAAGATTCAGCAATAAGCCTGCACTTTTGCAGGTTTGGGCTTAAGGACTTGTTGCTCTGACAGCAGTTCCAGATGGATTTTAAGACGTCTTCAAAGAACCAAAAAATCCAGACTCATGTCAAATCATCAACATTGTAATCCGGATGACTGTAGAGCTAATAGGACTTGATGTTTCAATCCGTGTGGTAAGTTGGCACTCTGGGTTTGGAGTGGTGAAAGGGAGGGTAGGTACATCATCAGGGTCATCAGGTGGACACCTTCCTTCCTTGACGTGTCATTGATAAGCCTACGACATCTCGAGAGGGCTCAACGGTGATACCTGGCATCCCAAGTACACCCCCCTCAGCTCCATACCCTCCTATCTTCTTCTTGCAGCCCATTTGTTGTCTTTCCTTTTAATCTAAAGCCAATTGCTGTTTTTTTCTGCTACATTTGACAAGGACTTGATTGCTTGTTGGAGGGAGCGACCCCTCACCCCCATTTTTCAACAAACTGATCGCTGATAGCTGTAACAACAAATCCACTGCATCCCGCTTCTACAGGGAAAATCTTGGTCTTCCAGCCATTCTGGGCAGCTTCAATTGCCAGTTAATAGTTCTTGGTCTTTTTCCTCTCATAAGCTTCTTCAGCACCATCTTCCCATAGTACTGTCAATTCCACATTGTATGCCAGCTTGGCTGCTGTGGACCACAGGACCATTTCTGGCCAGATTGTTGTAGCCACAATGTCTGGGGGAAACACAAGCTTTTTTTTCCCCAAGTCCACGTCCATTTTCCAATCTCGAGCAGCCTGCAGAATGCGTGCAGCCTTTGATGTTATATGGTGCTCTAGAGGTTGGCCTGCTGGTACAAATAGTGTGAAGTGGACATTTCCTGCTGATGATGGTGGGAAAGCATTTGTGGTGGTTTGCCTCTGTTCCAAGATTGATGCCAGCTGTCTGAGAACTTGGTTATGCCGCCAAGTGTAACGCCCTTGAATGAGGCTCATAGTGCATCCTGTTAAAATGCGCCTTAGTGATGCAGGTGTTTGATAAAGGGAGCAAATATGGTCTTCTCCTATCAACATTCTTTCATTGTGAATCTGTGAATTGTGAATGATGGTTGGAGTTCACCTTAAAACGTCTTGGTTATGATCCAGCAATAAGCACTTTTGCAGGTTTGGGTTTAAGGACATCAACATTGTAATCTGGATGATCAGCATCATCTGCACCATTTAATTACAATGGGAATACTGGATATGTGTGTCATGTATGAGTGCATGCTTGGAGTGACAATAGCTGTTACTGTATCTACTCTACATGTGCATCTACCAATATAAAATCCAGGAAAATGTCAATAAAAATGTAGAAATGAAACTGAGAAGGTATGGATTACTGCGCAGTATTATGAGGATGTGCAAAATTGGCACTGACAAAGAAGATGGAAAAAATATACAGTGTTTAATATATTTATGAGCTCGGGGCCTACAGCAGTAAGTTGCACTTGAACAGATTTATGCATAAAATCTACCCATTTTATGAGCCAAAATAAAACACGAGTCTCCTATCCTCACTAACATAGACTCCATATATTTATCCTCCTTGTACCCCCCAAAAATATTGATGTTATGTGGTCAATTATGCACCCGCAAAAGGTGACAAATCAAAAATGTCTGTGCAGCAAGTGTATACATACATTGTATACATCTTTTCTCTTCCCCTTCTCCCTTTTAATCATACTTTTTATGGCTCTATTAGTTCTAATGTTTTTATTTTTAAACATTGTGTAACTTTTTTCTGTTAAAATCGGTTAAATGCCATGCTGTGTCTGAACAATGAAGACATCTTAGACGTAGCTCTACTGTCACAGCAAATGAGGAAAATGCTCAGGTTTGACATCAGCGAAATCCTGTTTTTATTGCCCTAAAGGGAAAATAACTAATAAACTCCACGAAGAGGAAGCTGAACTCTCCAATGTCAGATATTTTGCATCTCATTTTATAGGCATCCTGGGAATGTTATACTTACCCGATTGCTAAATATAACATTGGCTAAATATAACAGTTACTAATGTTGTGTTGCATGAGTTGTGGATATTGAAGTTTAATTGACTAGGGATCCTTTTTCACTCGTCACCTCTCCTGCCAGTGTGTGAAGTATCCTGTTGTTTTGACCGATTCTACAACAGTGAACAGTTCCTACTACCTCCTGCTCGATCTTTCCTCTTTCCTCCCTCCACCTCTACCCGCCCCCCCCACAGCCCCACGTGCTGTGTACATAAATGTGGTTAAGTGTGTGCAGATGAGGGTGTTTAGCGGTGAGATACACGCTGGCTCAAACAGCAGGACACCTGACATTTATAACACAACAGACCCTCTGTCTTGTATACTGGCAGCCTGCCTGACTGCCTGGCACACTGCCTGGAGAGGATCGCACCTGGATCAGCGCGTGTGTGTGTGTGTGTGTGTGTTGATGCCTGGGAAGAAAAAAAAACATTTTACATTTTAGTTTAAATTTTCTATGTTTGAGGACACCGTGAGCATGTGGGTATATACAACATTTTTGATGGCATCAGCTTCGGTGTGTGTGTGTGTAAATGTGCATCCAAATTTGGCATGGCATCATTTTGAGTTTGTGTGGGTGGCTTTGTGTGTGTGTGTGTGTGTGTGTGGGTTTAATAGAGAACGATACTGTAGAGGATGGGAAGAAGAGAGTGGGAGAGAAATGGGAGTTGTTATAGCATAATTAAGTTAGCACTATGCTAATTTGCCCTGTGTAGTTGTGAATAAACTGAGTTAGCATAAAGAGAGAAGCTGGTGCATTCCCTCTGAGAATGAATGGACCCAGTGAAAAATGTTTAGTGCTGCAGTTGTTTCCATCATTTTCATCTCAACCCTTTGTTCTGATCATCCCACATGAGATCTGTCAACCTAATTCTTCTTTAGCTTGTTTTCCACCATCCCTCTCTATCCCACGTTCATCTCTCCCCATGTGTTAATCTTGGTATCGATTGTCTGAGATTTTCAGTTTGTCCAAGCTGTCACTCAGGACTGTCAGTCAAAGGACTGGACTTCAACAAGTCATTTAAGAAAGATTCCTACACTAAGAGCCTGAGATTCATAACCTAAAAACTGCAAGTTAGATTGATATCTTTTGGATTTATGTAAAGCTGAAGAAAATGTATGTCACACACAATATTGGTTTAATTCATTTTTTAGTATATTATTTATATTGTGTAACATGTAACCGCCCTATTTTAAAGGCCTTTTCTTAATATGTGTGATAGAGTCCTACATGAATGCACAATTCTATGCCAAAGTTAGTTTTGGTTATTTCAGATGAGTAATTTTCTGTTCTTTTAGTTTTGACTATGCTTGTCAAATCAAATCTGATCTGATCAGACCACACACACAGTCTTTCGGAAGCAGATAAACTTAGTTTTGACTGATTTTTTTTTTTTTTGTTTGGCCACTTGGCCAGACTTACTGACGTGCCTCAGTTTGATATACTGTACTTGGTAGCAAACAGTTGGTTATTTACACATCTAGCAAATATGGAGCAACATTAACATGTTTGTCACCTGTTGATAGTCATTCTTCTTTTAGCTCTACTTTGGTCTCCACCATCTCATGAGAAAAATGTCTCTAGCTGCTAAATCCTTCATATGTTCACCTTTGTTTTTCTGCACTTTGGTGCTGCACAGGTAGCATACAGACAGTGTTTGCAGTCTGTCAGGAAACTATGCTGATAAGAGCGGTGAGAGTGAACCAAAACGGTAAAGTTGTGGGTTGGAAAACCAAAACAATGAGCTGAAAGATGTTAAAATGCTCCATAGAGCCTAGTGGAACTGCAGAGTCTCTTTGGATTCATCACAAAGAGTGGGGAAAAATACATTATAGCAGCTTTAATGTTAGCTTTAATTTTTGAAACCAAGTTCTCATGTGCTTTAAATTTAGTAAGTGTAATGAGGAACTCATTTGCCAGTTTATAAGGTACAAAGCTCTCAGTATTATGCAGTACAGTTCAACAGCTCCACAGACTACAGCCTCCAAAATGACCAAAAAAAGAACAATTTCAACATAAACCAAACATTATGACCCATCATGACAGTAGGATTTATTACAGAGGAGTTGTGTTAGCCCGCTGGGTGGGTGTGATAAAATGGCAAGTCTATCCTTCTGTATTTGTTTTGTGTCAGTGAGTGTGCACATGCCTAAGCAGGTGCACACACAATATTATTATTAGTGATTATTTGAGTGTGTGAGTGTGTGTACACAGTACACGTGTCACAGACTGTGCTTTGTATTAGATTAGCCAGAGTGCACTCTGTTCCAAAGTATGTCATTACTGTATGTCACATGTTTACGTTTTGTGTGTGTGCACATGCGGGCAGACGTGCCTGCATAAGGAAGCTTCCCCTTTTGTGAATTTTTGTAACCTACCATGGGTTTCCTCCCACCGTTGCCATGTGAGCGCTGACTGGCACCAAAGTTTGTGTGGAGGAGGTTTCCTCTGCGACGTCGACTTAGAAAAATAAGTTTAGATCTCGCTGGTGGAAACCTTGAAAGCAGAATAGAGAGAAATAAATGAGAGAAGGATAATGAACAAATGTAAGAAAAACACTTAGATAGATGGAGGTCGGCAGGGTTGCTAGGCAACACAGAAATTCATGAGATGTCAGACGTGGGATGTCCACCATTGACAAATCTCAGTCACCATCAGCATGGATGCGTCAGAGCACTGTGCACGCACAGGCATGCACACACACTTGCACACGTCAGCACTTCCTGACTGTCTTCAAGCTTCATTCCCTTCCTTTCACCTTTACTTCTTCCTTCCTGTTTTTTTTACCTCCATCTCTCTTCCACCACACTCCACACTCTCTCTTTCTCTAGCTGTGTTTTCATCTCTCGAGTATGTGGCTTGGTGACCTTTTTTTTTTTTTTCTTTTATGTGTTTCATGATCTCACTAGAAAAGGAGCAAGCAGATGTTTTGGGAGAAAGCTGGCTGGTAGATTTGACATTTCAGTGACACATTTCCTGTGCACTGTGGTTTTGTGCTTTAGGTAAATGAAATATTTAAATGAAAGAAGGTTAATTATAGCATTTGACTGTTATTTTTCATCCCACTTTCACTTATTGTTTTACACAGAATATTTACAGCAACAAGATGGTTGTCACAATCAGTATGCTGTTAGAGCTCATTATAAAACAGAGTAATGAAAACGTAAAATAAAAGAACTAATAGTAACATATTGATAATAATAATTATATAAAATATTACATCAAGAAGGGACAGGGGAAAAGAAAGGAAAATAAAGACATAAGTAAAACAAAAAAGATAATAGTGAGTCAGTGCTGTCTGTCAGTAGCACACTGTGCACACAGTATTATGCAGAGGTCACATTTCATGTTGTGTACGGGAAGGGAAGGAGCAGGCTCTACCAGTAGGCTATATCCTCTAATCTTTGTTAGGTGGAAAGTTAAACCTTTTGACACAATCAGAAAAGGGAGCCTCACTTTCAGGAATGTACTGGATGAGCCCTTTAGATTGAGTGTATTTTTTCCAGGTTAAGGAAGTAAAACATATCTGTAATCCAATGAAAGTGAGAGGGAGGATTTTTGGCCTTCCAGTTAAGCAGTATCAGTCATCTTGCCAGCAGGGTTACAAAGGCTATAGTGCGCTTCCTTGATGCAGACAGAAAGGAAGAGTGAGAGAAACCGAACAAAGCTGTGAACGGATTTGGTGCAACCCTTCTCTTAGATAATGTCTGAGATAGTTTTAAAAATCTCTGTCCAGCAGTTACTCAAGGCTTAAAGTAACTACTGGACAGAACATGTGTATGAGATTTGCCGGGAAATGCTGACAGCGATTACGTGCAGGAGAACTGTTATTCAAGATTTTAGATAATTTTAGATAATATTGGTGTAATGGGTGCGGTGCACAGTTTTGCATTGTATAAAAGCATGTCTTGCACAAATAGAAGAATTATGAGCCCGATGTAAAATATCAGACCATGGTTCATCAGAAATTTCTTCTCCCAAGTCTTTTTCCCACAGGGCCCTAATGGGGTTGTGGACGTATTTGGTGAATTACAAACCAGTGAAATTAATCCTTTAAATGGCTTGACTGGTGTCAAGAAGTCATCAAGGTGTGTGTCCATAGGTAAAGCTGGAAATCCAGTAAATCTAGAGCCGACAAAAGAACGGACTTGCAGATATCTGTAGAAATGTTGCTTAGGTAGTGAGTATTAATCAGAGAGCTGTTTAAATTAGACAAATACATTATCGATATATAGATCTTTAAATTTACAAATACCTAACATGGACCAAAGTAAAAAAGCATCATCTGCAAGAGAGGGTGGGAAAACGTGGTTTGAAGTCAGAAGGGCATTTAAGATTCCAATATTAGCAGCCCAATAGTGGAATCTCAAATTCGGTAAAGCCAACCCTCCAAGGGAGCCAACCCTCCCTTGGAGGGTTGGCTCCCTTGGAGGGTTGGCTCCCTTGGAGCCACTACACTACACTGAGTGAGTAAGACTGGAAGAAACTGGAACGGATATGAGAATCGGGGAGGAACACGCATTTTAACGGCTTAAAGTTAGCTCTGTAAAGGTCTTTCAATTTAAGCGTGACCTTGATTCCCAAATAGGTGAAGTTGTCATTTGTAATTTCGTAGGTAAATCTGTGTAGGGGAAATTGCTTTGCTGTGTGGTTTATAGGAAACATCTCACTTTTGCTAATTCATAGCTATAAATATGACCAAATGATTGAAGAGTGGCCAAGCTGGGTGGGATCGAAACAAGACAGGTTGGACAAGAACAAAAGCAGATCATCAGCATAAAGGGAGACCTTAACATTTATCCTGTATCTACAAATTCCAGAGATAGCAGGGTCAGATCGAAGGGCTATGGATAGGGGTTCAATGGCAATGGCAAATAGTAGGGGGCTTAAAGGGTAACCTTGGTGAGTAGAGCGAAACAGGTGAAAGAAGTCAAACTTCACAGCATTAGTTCTGACAGAGGCCTGGAGACATGAATAAAGTAATTTAATCCAAGAAATGCATCAAGAGAGATAAGTGCTTCCTGAGTGTTTGAAGTTGGGAGGTGATAAATAGTGCAAACACACATCTAAGATTAGAGAAAGAATGCCTTTTATGGATAAACCCAGTCTGGTTGGCTGAAATTATAAATGGAAGGGCAGATTCGCCTTGAATCTGCCCTTAGCTAACAGTTTCGATAACAATTTGAAATCTACATTCAAGAGACTTTGGTCGACATGAGGTACAGGGAAGTAGGTGTTTGCCCTTCTTTAGTGTAGGAGAAATATTTGCAAGCGTAAGGGTTTGGGGAAGGCAGAATTAAAAGATTCATTATGCATGTCTAAAAGTAATGGAGCCAGCTGATGCCAATTATTTGTAGAACTCTGATGGGAACCCATCTGGCCCGGGGCATTTCCTGCTTTGTAGGGACGACACTGCAGTATGAAGCTCAGAATTAGTTATTGGTTTCTTAAGTTCCTCACGAGCTGAACATTCAAATGATCAAATTATCAAAACTAGGAGAGGATGATATATGGTCAGAAGAATACAAAGACATATAAAATCGTTTGAATACATTATTAATTTCAAAAGGGTCTGTAGTTTTATCTGCGTCAGTCTGAATCTGAGGAATTTGATGAGATGAGGCCGTCTGACATAACTGGTGTACCGTGTTCACAGAAGGAAGACCTTGTTAGTGGCATCCTGTGACGAAAGATGTTCCGTATATATTTCCGAAGACTGAGAGGTGGCATATAAAGTGTAAGGTTAGGAAATGTGAAAAGCCAAGAAAGCTAGTTTCTTTCCTATGTTTTTTCTTATGCCTGGAAATTATTTCATAATTTCATACTAAATTTGAAAAAAGAATAAATTAAAGCCTTAGATAAAGAACATCCTCCCAACAAACACCACATAACTCATATTTGTGGTTGTGAAAAGTTATTTCTTTAAAGAAGAACACCACAACACATTGAAAGCATGTATTTGTATTTATTTTACTTATTATCAATCGATCAGCTTTTTATTCTGTCGATTTAATTACATTTTTCAGTACACCAAACATTAAAATTCTAATTTATTATCCTGCTCTTTCTCTTTATCTTCCTCTTATCTGTTTCTCCTTTTTTCCCCCTCTCTGCTCTTCTCTCTCCTCTCTGTGGGATGTGGTGCAGCTCTGTGTTTACAGTTAGTTCTTGTTAATGGCTTTATACCCTGTAGACTCTGCAGCTATAGACTGTCTTCCTGTCATCCTAATCTTCAACACACACACCTATGGCTGCTGTCATATATGTTTTCTCCTGAAATAGATTGACACACACACACATATGCTGCCCTTGAGCACATGAAGATGTTCTCTCTCCGTGTGTGTGTGTGTGTGTGTAGTCTGACTTCCCACTGGAGTTCAGATATCTCGTTGTCCTTGAGGTAAACAGGAAAAGGGAGAAAAGATTGGAGAGTGGAAAAGGAGCATCAATAAAGAAAGACCTCCAACAGGAAATACTATGTCCTGCGGTATTTGTACAGCATTAAAACACATCCCTACCTCTAGTGGTGGAGTGCTCTTGAGCAAGGCATTAAGCTTAAAATGCTTCCATAGTTGTAGAAATAGTTGTAGTGAAACCAGGTAAATGTATGTCATTATTTAGTATCAGTTTGTCAGGGCAATAACGGACAAAACATACACACAGGTGACAGTGAGAAAGGGAACATTTGCATTGTGTATTTATGTATACAATGATCAAAGATGGTGTAATAAGGCTTTTCTGTCACTGATATTTAAATAGAGCAAACACTGAAACAATTAAGGGTTTGCTCAGTTCATAAAGATCTTGCTTGTGACTTCATTTAAAGTTATTTTCTATATGAAACACTGTCTTGTGGTCCTAAATTACTTGTAAATATTTTAAGCTAATGATGTTAGCACACAGTTGCTGTTTCTTTCCAGATTCTCACTCCTGCGACATGATTATGGAAGGACAGGTTTGAAAAAGAAGCTGTTTTTTTGTAAATCTGAGCGATTTATACATAACTAACGCAGGTAATAAACTTTGTTGAGAGATACTGAGGTAGCGGCAGGGTGATTTAGAGTTACCCTACAGGGATCAATAAAGTTTAATTTACTCTGGAAAAGTAAATTTAATTTACACAGGAAAAGACCACTTCACTGTAAAGACCATATTTGGAGACCTCAGCGGGTATTAATGAAGACATTGTGGAAGTCACAGGCAATCACTCAGCGTCAGTTTAATGCTACAGACCATCTGATCCAGTCATGTGGAGGTTCAGCGGTGCTTAGTGGATTTGTCAAGGAGAATGACTTTGTGACAGATAATTTGGGGTCTAATGTCCCACTTCCTCCTCTTCTTTCTGTCCTTTCTTCCTTCACCTCACTCCTCATTTCTCTTTCTTTCATCACTTTCGATCTTTATTTCTCTGTCCGGCCGAATCGAACATCTACAGGTGATTCAATCTTTCCTTACAGATGGAAGCAGAAACACCAAAGAACAGTTTGAACTAGGTGATTTTATGTGTAAAGGTCTCGGGAGATGTTACATGAAACTAATTTTAACAGTCTGAGTGCGAAATGTTTTTTTACCTTTAAAAAATATGTACAAGACAGATATAAAGTAGATTTTAGTGGTTAAAATTACAATTATTAACAATACCTCAAAAGAGACAGTGCTTTTCCAAGTCAGCACATCACAGCATTCTCTATATATTTCTCTCCCCCTAAAACAAAGCCCATCAAAAACAAGGGCAGATCAGCTGTCATGCTGTGCTGTTAGCACATCAGTAAGGGGTGTGTGTGTATGTGCGTGTGTGTGTGTGTTCAAGGTTGATGTGAAAGCAATGGGGAAGCAGTGAGCATCTTCTAAAGCAATTCTCTGTATCATGATTGAGATATAAAAAGCAGAGCGCCGATAAAAGTAATAAATAGGAAGTTGTTTTTAAGCACCGTCAGCCTCCACAAAATGTGCCGCCTGGTACATAAAGAACAATAAGTGCCGTTTTATTCTATTAGACTTATTTAGTTTTATGAAAAGCAAAAAGAAGATTAAACAATCAATATTGCAAATATCTGGGGGAATATGAGATTATACTACCATTTATAGTGCAAATATTCTGTAGTTTCAATTAATTTATGCATCCTGAATGCAGCATACACTGTAGTAAAAAGTGTGTTCTTGCAGCATTAAGACAAATGTGTAGTATAGTTTGGAAATGTGGGTCAAAATAAATTCAACCGAACAGCTTTTTTTTGTAAAAACCAAGGACTTTTTGTGAAAATGTCAAAAACCAAAACAATGAGCTTTAGTACCGACAATAATGAATACTAGGATTGTTTTAGCAGAGGTTGTAAGCCACCCAGGTCATAATGCATCTCGTCTGATGGCCTAAACAATAGTCACACTTTTCAAATAGATGGTATTTACTGTGTGAAAAATCACACTGACTCTTTTCTATATTTGTCCAAACAGAGCAACCTTTTATTCTCGTGTGTTGAACATCAAACTGTGTCTATGAAGCATACTTATACCCCAACAGCCTGTTTAGGTGTTATTCCAAAGCGTCCTCCAAAGTTGTCGGGCTTGTAGTTAAACACAGCACCAGTGGCTCTCTGTCTGCATGCTTCTTTCTCTGGCTGTTTGCCATATCTGTGGGATTACGCGTGAAGCCAGGGTAAGCCACAGTTTGAGCTTTTCTCAATACAGAAGCCATCATGTTACCTTGCGAGGCAGCTGGATTCGCGAGATCACGTGTGTGAACAAACCATCTGGCGCGTCAGGGTTAGCCGTCGTGGGGAATGCGAGGGGTGTTATTTTCTGAGGAGTGACTGTCGGTGTCCCATGGGTGGCTCAGATAGCTGATTTCTCTGGGATTAGCCAGTCATGGAGGGAAATCCAATTCTGCAAGGCAATCCCCAATGCTCGCTCGTCTGACCAATGTGCACCTCTTTTTTTCTCTCTCTCTCTTCTTCTCTCTCTTCTTCACTTTCCCTGTTTCACTCTCAGCTATATCTCTCTTCTCATGTAGATCAACCAACTCTCCTAGTCTGCAACAGTTAAAGGAATAGTTCAGCATTTTGGGAAAAATTTAGTTGCTTTCTTGCAAATAACCAAGGGGAATCAGCTAGCCTGGCTCTGTCCAAAGGTAAAAAAAAATACACCCACCAACACAGGAATATAAAGATGTTGAACTAATATCTCAGTGAGAATGCCAGGTATGGTACCATCGCGCATGTTCAAGGACAAAAATCTAACGCTCACCGACCGCATCTGGCACGCTATAGCTTGAAATAATACACAGAAGTGATGGTTGCATGGATAAGCTTGTTATTCGTGAAGAAACAGATCCAACAGTAACTCATACTAAACACTACTAACCACTTCTTGTACGCAGCTCTGTACTTAACACACAGACATGAGAGTGTTATCAATCCTCTCATCTCACTCTCATACAAAAAACAGCAAACAAGAGCATTTTCCAGTGTTTTTCCCAGCGCTGTTTTATTGGTTAGTGTGTCCCTCCAGTTCTGTCCTCTCATGACTGCGACTCTCTCTCTCTCCCCCCTCATTGAGGGCCTCAGAGGGTCCATTGTCCTCTCTGGTGTCCACCCCTCCCTTTTCTCTAATCAAATAGCCTCCATGAGGAAATGCCAGCGAATTATAGCCTCTATTCATATCTGATGGCCTATGAACTTGGCGTACAGTGTATGAGGCAGCGGCTTGTGTTATGAGTGTACAGTAGAGGGTTAAACATAGAGAGGAAGAGGTAAGATATGAAAAAGTTCCTCGGAAGATGACCAAAGCAGCAGCACATTTCCTATTTGGGTTATCAGCCCTGCACACATACAGACACACACGCAAAGAAAAAGTACGTACACAAGCTGTCACATGATCACAGGCACACGTTAAGTGTATCTACTACTAACGCCGCACTGCACTGGATGTGAGCACACACCGTTAACATGCAATCCTTTGGTCACATGTGCAGGCGCTGTCACACACTCAAACGTTTAATCTGGCCTCTGCAGTTGGACGGGAGCTGCATACGACCTGCTAATTAGTGGCCAGAGGAGGCCTCTGTTTGTCTGCTCTCTTCCTGTCGAGCTCAGACACAAGTTTCTCTGTGTCCCTATCTCTGCCCTGATAGCGAGGGAGGGTGGAGGGAAATGAATGAAGACCGAGCATGTTTGTTTGTCAGAGGGGACTTCTCATATCGCACCGCATGGAGCCTTTTTCTCCCACTTTTTAAAGCCTTCTGACCCCTTTCTGAGCTGAGCGGGAAGAGCAGAGAGGATACATCAAAATATCAGGTAGCTAAACCTGTCGTCACACAGTCGGCTTAATTTAATCTGCAGATTTTCGGGTGCTCCTGGGCTTCACTGTGAACTTGAGACTGAGGGATTTCCTACCAGTGACTGTCTAGTTTGAGATCGAGTGTAAAGTAGTTTCTGCTGACGAGGGAATTGCTCAAACTTTAAGCTTTTTCGGATGTGTCTGAATTTCTATCTTAAGGACTTGTGTGTGTGTGTGTGTGTGTGTATGTGTGTGTGTGTGTGAGGAAATCCCTGCTCCAAACTCATTGCACTCCCACTTCCTCTGCTTCCCTTCCTCAGTACGAGCTCATTTTCCTCTTCCCGCTCTGTCTCTCTGTCTCGTGCTGGTCTCCCCAGGATTCGCTGAAGTTGACACCAACTCTAAAGTAAGTGTTGAGTTGGATCCTGGCTTCCCTTTTTTTATATCTACCTGTGTTGTTCTCCTCTCCTGTCATTTTTCTGTCTCTGTCTTTATCCCAGGCGATGGGTTTTGGTACCTCTGTCAGCTTCGGCCTCGCTCTTTCTCTTTCTGTTTCTTCCTCAGCTGTCGGGGTGAAAGCTGGAGTCATGAGAGATGATGTAGATGAAAAAGTAAGAGGGCAGAGCGCATGGTGGGAGAATTGGAAAAATAAATTTACGGTACACAGGCAGATAAAAGATGTGTTAAAGGTGATTCCTCTTCTTTTTGTCCTTTTAAAGATCATTTTAGGTGCAATCATTTCCTTGCTTTCTATTCATTTTCTTCTCTTCTTTTCATTCTTTTTACTTCTCCCTCTGGACACCACAGAAGAATCTCTTTCCTGAGAGGATTCGGTGTTTTTTTGTGTACTTTCTTCAGTTCATCTGCTAATGATGCTGCTGTACCCGTGGCATTTTAAAAACTTCATTTCATTGTTAATTAATAGTGATATCTTGATGATATCTATGATTAGTAACCTTGATCTCACAGCTGTCTTTCATAGTAAATGTAAGGTTTTTATGTTTTATTCTTAAATCGGGACTGTATTTCTCATGAAATCCAGTCACATCCTGCTTCAAAGACAATATCCACTGGTCGCTGTTTGATTACTTTCACTTGTCTCAGTGTCTGCCATTGTGAATAAGCACGCTAAACGCACGCTCTTCCAGCTTCGTGCCGTAAAGCCATCCAGCACATTTCCTGCCAAATCTGACCCAGTGACACAAGGCTGTTGGTACGTTTACAAGAATCCAGGTTACTCAGAGAAATCCGGTTACGCAGGAAATTGGACAACATGTCTACATGCACTGTAGTAACCTTGTTACTGTAAATTCATATGATAGATTTCAGGTTTCTGACCTGCCGTACACTCATTTTGGAAGCATTTGTTATTTTAACTGTGGTAATGATAAAATAAGCTGCTTCCTTTTTAAAAGAAACCAAAACAAACATACTTTATATTATTATTTTCCATTTCATCAAACTGTAGATACTACAAGCAATCTAGTCCACACATTTCATCATTTCCCACACCCCAGGCCACAAAAACAACAACAACAACAAAAAACAGCTCTTCAGTTATATACAATAAGCCAAAAAGGTCTATTAAACAGCAGAGTACATGTTTATAACAAAACATGTACTCTGCTCTTTAATGTGTTTTTTGCATTTTTTGTATTTTCTAAATCCAGGATAAAAGATGATGTTTTTGTTTTCCAGTGTTAGCTTGGAGAAGAAATAATATATTTGATCAAGCAATAAATTAAAAGTTGGAGCTGTCTTGTCTTTCCAATACAACACAATACATTTATATATGTATATATTTAGCAAAATAAATAGTAGTTATAAGTGTTCTCATTTTTAATTATCTAAGTTTTGATTTGGTGTGGAATTTGATAAAAACAAACAAGGATTGAATTGAACTTCAGTGAAGTTACATATTAATATGCTGCTTGCTTTACAGTGTGTGTCTGAATTTTATAAATAGTCAGAAGTAGATACCGTACACGAGAAATTTCTAATCCCCTACACTGATTACTGCAACCAGGTTTCTGCTTTACATGACATTTAAGAAATGAGATTCTTAAGGCCACGATGATTAGTTGATTTATTGATCAGTCAATGGACAAAAAACTAATCGGCAGCTATTTTGATAATCAAGTAATCATTTTCTTATCTTTCATGGAGAAAAAGCAAAACATTCACTGGTTCCAGCTTCTTAAATTTTATGCTTTTCTTTGTCATATATGTTTACAGTTTTGGACTGTTGGTTGAATAAAAAGAGCAATTTGAATACGTTACCTCGGGCTGTTTGAAATTATAACTGGCATTTTCCATTATTGTCTGGTATTCTGGCGGACAGTTTTCCTAGTGATACGCTTGTTTTTTTTATCAAAGTAAACGTGAAGATGATTCATTGCACCTTTAATCTGAGCTGTCAGATGAGTTTATAATTCATAGTAGAGGTTTCATGTCCCTGAAAGGAGCGGTGAATTACCGGCAGCTCTCTGCGGTTCCATCAGCCTTTCCTAAAGTTCTGCGAGCGAAATCTGCAGCTAACCAGCCTGTCACGTCAAATCAGTGTCAACCGAAGCTGGGCCACCTGCGGAGTGAAGGCATAAAGACTGGATCTCCATTAGCTGGTAATGGCGGTCTAATTGAGTACTGATGGAGATAGAAAAGGGAGGGGGACGACCAAGAGAAGGGGCTTTAGTTTGTTTGCCTTTAATAAAGTGCAGTGTGAAATAAGTCTCAGATTGAGTGCAGAGGGTGTGAGCGAGCGAGAGAAATCATCAAGGGGCTGATTGCTCTATCAGCCAGAATGATTAATTCGTTGTGAGGGTGCTCAGTGTGTGATTGATGGCCTAGTGCAGTCTGGGTAATGTAGTAGCAGATGATGACAGGAAGAGTAATGGCTGTTGAATGAACGGCGGTGGTTAGGAGCGGGTGGAAGGGTGGAAGGAGGAAAGCTTGAGTCATTGGGTTGGGGAATATATTTGGAGCGGGGTAGAAAACGGGCATAGCCACCACAACATCACCATGGTGACAACTTGACCACTGATCCCATTAGGAAGGGTACAACCAGGGGCAGGTTGCCAGGTGACACTTCAGAAATGATGATGGAGTGTTGCCTTATGGGGGAAAAGGCAGACATCCAGAGGCTGCGTCGCTGGAAAGAAATGTTTTGTCTCTTTGGCTGAAATGACGCTCGCCTCCGTAACCTTTTCCTCTGCTTCACATCACTCACTCTTGTTTTTCATTCTTTCTGGGTACACATCTGCCTTGGAGATAAGGGACTTCTTGGTCCTCGGTTCTCTCTCCGAGTCCTTTGGGGCTCAACCTTTTCACCAGCGCTGCAACAAAAGTGCAATCAGAAATTCTCCCTCAAATACCCAGAGACACAGCCCGTTATATAAAGGTCCCTAAGAAACATTTGCTTACATGTACCTCTCAATGTGAGGCTGAATTAATCACCTCCTAATGAAAAGTTTCCTTTCAGGCTTTAAGTCCCTTTTGGTAAAAATCATTAGTGCGTTTCATTTCAATGCAAATTACAATTCAGGCATTTGACAGGGACTCTATTCAGAGTGACAAAAAAGACACATTATTAATTAAGAAAAGTGAAGCAAGAACATCCTTTCTATTAATAATATAATAGCATAGTACCAAGAATAATAAGTGTCTCTTTGCTAATTTCTGTTTGTACATGTTGGGAGATATGTAACCTGATTGGAGCTGGATGGAGGGATGTAGTTCTGGTGGAGTCAGATGACATATGTTAGAAAACTAATATTGAATTATTTTAAAAGATTTTTTATTATTGACCTTTAGAAAAGATCACATATAGAGGCTGTAGAGAGCAAATCTGTGGATCTACAGGTGGTTGTTGAGGATCACACTGAGGTTATTGGTGGATGGAAAGGATTTTAAGACAAACATCTGTAGAATAATAACAGCACCCAGCTGAAATTGAGTCCAGGAGAAGCATACCTGTTTCCTCTTGTGAGCCAATTCTGAACACATGAAGTTTACAAGTTGACATTTTGCTTTTACTCAGAAGAAGTAACCCCTGTGTCAGCTTAATAAAACTTAGTAAGTAACTTCAAAAGGTCAGACATCTGACCGTTTTCTCCAGCAGTGGGTAGTGGAAGAAGGCTACTGTGTGTTTTTCCTGGTTTCCTTAAGACAGCGCTTTAAAGTTACTTTCCTACAAAAAGTATAATTATTTGTCTTTGTTTGGCAGTTTCACTAATTTCACACATTATCGCACTGTAAAAGACAAAATAGGTGCTGATTTAATAGATTTATTAGGACTTTTAACTCAGTTGCTGTTGCGTTTGAGGGAATTTCTACCACGTTTCCTCAGAGGTTGTTTTGTTCCTGTTTTTTTTTTTTTTTAATTCATTCACAGCATGTGATGAGACCCTGAGGCTGTTGCACCGTCGAGGGACAGATTTCAACAGAGCTCTCTGTCATCAGCTAAGACGTTAATAACTTTTGAAATAAGGCCATTGTATCTCATATTTTAAGGTTCTACATTTTTAAAACATATTTCTTGCACATTAATCCTAAAACTGATAGACTGACTTTTCTCACAAATTGCAGCAATTTCACTACAATATATTGTTCATTACAGGCACTTGGACACTTCACAGCAAGCAAATCAACACAAGATTGTCTGTGATTATCCTTAATCTTTGCCAGCCTTTTCTTGTGGATGAATGTGAGAACTTGAGACTGCTCTATTTTTTCCCTTTTTCGTTTCTTTTTCTACTTCTTCTTCTTCAAAAAAAAAGCTGCAGCAAAACCTCGTTGATCACAGTAATCACACGAAACAAAACCCTAAAATCCTGAAGGGACTGTAAAGAGACTCTACAATGAACTCTGAAGGTTTGAAAAGAAGAAAGAATAGTTCAAACTTTTTTCTAACCTTTTTTCATTTTCAGTTAGTGCTTTGAACAGTGCCCTAAATCTTTCACGATAATCCTATTGTGTAAACGTGGTTGGACTTGAATGATGCCCTCGAGCTGAACTGAGAGGTTACTGAACTGATGTGTTTAGTTGTTTTCTTTGTATTTCTAATGATTCACCACCTCATGTGGTGGACACCTTTGACCCTGGATAGACACACTGTTTGCCACACATTTGAAATTCCACATCGAATATTTAGTCTTTTTTGCTGAGTTGTCCTTCACAAATAACTAAGAAAATCAAAATGTCTCTCACTCGTACATCTGAACCGAGCGAGAGGCCTCATCACTTTGCTTTCCGAACACCTGCGGTTCCCGTCGGAGTCGTTCAAATCAAACATTTACACGTTCACGGTAGCGGAAAGCCATAAAATTGTGCTTGTTACAGGATGATGTGATATGTTAATAAATTGCCTTCACATTTCTCTCTTTCTCTCTCTCTGTTCCTCTCCCAGGATTCAAAGCGTTCAGCGGAGATCGTCACCTCTCCGTCTCTGGACGTTTTCCTTCCAGAGGATGAGGACAACCCCTACGAGTCCGTGACCACCGCCGTCACACGCAAACCCTGCTCGCTCGATATCAACCACGGGCTCAACGCCTGTCCGCGCAATGGTAGGACAAATGAGTGTCACATACAGATGATCCTATCCTCAAAAACTGAATTCTTCCTTGTCTGTTCTCCATCAACTTTTCTATCAAAAGTGCCTCTGTCAGGCAAGATATAATTTTATATCCTCATAGATATTATCAGGAGTATTGCTGACATCAGTTGGACTCATTTAATGATGAATAAAATCTATATTATCTTAGTTTTTGCATTTCATAATCTAAAGTTACAAGCATACAATTTCACTTTCAGTCCCCAAAAACCTCCCTCAGCAAGATTACTACTAATAGATTCACAGAGGGGTTTTCCAGCATGTCGACACACTATAAAAGGATTCATCATGTGTTACAGTAAGCTTAGTCACCTAACAGCTGACCTAAACCTCTACACAGTATATTTTAAGTAATTATCCAAACATAGTGTTGAACCAGAATTTTGTCCATTTGAAGAACTGGCCTAAATTAAAATCTGATAGTGGAACATATGGTGCCTTCAAATGTTGTCATGTTTACTGTGTTCACGAACAAGAGTCCACATGAACATCCTGCTGTTGTGATGTTCACAACTTTATAACAAGCGTGTTGTGTATTCATCTCAACTTGTCGAAAACATTTAACACGGGTTTCATGGCGATAAATAGGTGTGGAAAATGTGGCTGAGAGTGAGAGCAACATAGTTTAGAATATGCCTATAGCCACTGTTTGGATGGGATTTAGTTTTTTATGGAAATTTGGGTGATTATCATGTTTCCTGTCTGTCTCTTTTCAATAAGGCAACATACCTAAAAAAAATCTTAGAAAACAAACAAACAAAAAGTACTGCATGCTTTGATCAGTGATTTTAATCAGATCACATACAGTACCAGTTAAAAGTTTGGACACACCTTCCCTTTCCCTTTAATGAGAAACTGTGTCCAAACTTTTGACTGATACTGTATATTTGATCTTTCTTTCCTTTCCTCGGTACTAATTACAGTTCCAAAAACATGCTGTTTATCACTGCGCTTGTTGTTCCCAATTCCCAATCTTAAGTCCCGTCTGCACAGACTCCTTATCACCTAAATATCACCTTAACACAGAAACTTTAAACCTACTCTAATGCTACCGCTGAGGTACAACATATCAGCTTATAAGTTTGTTATGTCAAACTTGTTAGCAAACAGCAGCTTATCCAGCAGACACGGAGCAAATTAGCATTCATTTGAACTTGTTTCTGTTCACCTGATAAATGTCGGTCCAATATTTACTGCTGTTTTAACCCTGTTTTGCTGCTAAATTCTCCATCACTAAGTTAGTCATGTGTTGCTGAGCAGATAGTGTACAGTAGTGTATCTGAGCTTTTTTTGCTAAAAACAGCTGCCTGACACTGATGAGAGCGGTGAAACAGAACTAAAACAGTAAGCAGTAAAACCAAAACAATGACTAATGACCAAAATGCTCTGCATAGCTGACAGGAAGTGCGGAGTCTGGTGATAATTCTCGATGGGTTTATCACTACAAGCAATACTTAAATAGGGGTTTACAACTATTGCAACTGTTCGTTACTTTCGTTACTATTCGTCCTGATTTACTTTACTTTTCCACTGGCATCCACAGTCTTAAAGTCTGTTTTCAGTTCAGGAGTCAGTGTGAGCTAATCTTCAAGTGGATTCTGTTTGCTCATCAGTTGTTTGGTCTGCAGCGTTATATTCTGACAACCCACGACGACAAAAACACCCACAATGCGTTCTTCCCTTTCACTTCGCTCCCATAGCGATGCTACACACTGCAGGTTGTCACGGCAACTGCATCACCGGCTGGTGAGTCACCTGTATGTTACCATGGGAACTGCCTTGCTAGTGACACCCCCCCCCCCCACCCCCTCGACAGGAGCATAGAGAGGCTACTGTAGAGGCTTGTTTTGTGTGTGTTTGTGCATGTTGTCTCGTCCCACGTTTGGCTGTTTCAGCTTATCTGTGATTGGCTGCAGGATAGAGGAGAGTTGACCTGTCAAAACACAGTGTATAGTGTGTGTGTGTGTGTGTGTGTGTGAGTGAACTGGGAGGTTAGCTGCTTGTCTTTTGGAAGAAAATTACTCCACTGACGTAAGTGAGCAGTGTGGGTGTTGTGTTTGTTCTCAGCTTTCTGAGCGCTGTTACCTGGCCAAATGAGAGACAGACATAGAGAGAGAATTGACATGAGAGTGAGGAGGAGGTGAGGGAGAACTCAGGTGATACATACATTTCCATGTCAATGCTGGAAATGTCTAGGAATGCACAAATGCCTTACAGGCAGCAGATACTGTCTTGTTGCAGAGAGATGAAAAGGTGAAAAAGAATGTGAGACAGAGACTGGGCAGATTATACATTCAGTCGACTAAATTGGAGGGTCGTCTCAGGCTAAGCCATCTACACGAATGAGAATCTCTGACACAGCAGGAAGGAAAATCCTGGATTCCTGCTTTGAGGCCAGTCACATGTCCGTGTCAGTCACACGGGTGTGAGTCAGTCTCTCTTCATCTGCTTCTGAGAGGAAAGATATAATTGCGAGGAAAGAGAGATTGAGATGAGAGAAAAGAGGGAAAGGGGAAGAGCAGAGAGTATCTTGGTGCATTACACTGCAAAAAATGTTTTTTTACTCAATAAGTCATCTGTTAATTAGTCCTGAAAATCTTTGTTTTTTAATATACAAGTAGGGTGATTTTAAATAATATTTTTATACTAAATTGAACAACTTGTTTCATGATATGTTGTTCTTAGGATGAGCTGAAACTTAAATGACTCTGGGGAAGTTGCAGCAACAACACACAGTACTGCAGACAGATAAAATAAGATAAAAAAGAGATAAAAATAAGAGTATGCTAAAAACACAACTACTGATAAATAAATAAATAAGAATGCACAACATGTTGAGTCATTTGCTGTTACTAATGGCAGCATGATGAGTTTGTACATTATAGTTGTGACAGAGCTGAAGGAAACAAAAATAATTAATGAAAAAATGCCAAGAAACAAATGTAGTAATAGTAGTACAAATTAAGTGACAATTGTACAGAGATGTGTAATATGTTATAATACACTGCTGCAAAAGAATATTTAAAAAATATTTATATGCTGGAGCTGTACTGGAGTTAAAAAAAACCCTCCTTATTTATCTTATTCTGGCTCTTTTATGCAGCCCCTCAGTTCAGCCTCTGTCTGTAACAGCCGTGTCAGCTCCTGTTTCTTAAAGGACCCCCTTCTGATGAGCCCACTCTGTTCTGAAAGCTGCGTCTCAGCAGACGTCCAGCCGCACCAGAGGCTACGCAAACAAACAGCAGTAGTGGGAGCCCTAATCTAATCTGATCATAATCTGATGAATATGTAAGTGGACAACGTGAACAGCCTTAACAACAAAGGCTACGGCATGGACGGATGTTTATGGACATGTACAAACAATCTGAAATCATCACAAGGAGGAAGTAGAGGTAACATTGTAGGAGGAGAGGAGCATTTTACATATGTTTACCTCTTGTTTTAGAGCTTTGACCATGTTTAACAGACATCTGACACAATAAAAATAACAGAAAATCACAAAAAGCAAGTTATGTCCCCTTTAAGACACTGACCTCTTGTTTCAAGGTGGTGAACGCCGCTCCACATATAGCCGCTTTAATGACACAGGAATATGACAGCCATAATCAGCCATAATAAGTAACAAATGTCACATTTAGGCTAGTTGGTTAACCGACAGAAAAGGATTTCGTTAAATCAGCCGCATAAGAAACAAAATACTAATTTGACAGTCTAGGAGACACTCTTACTTATTTATAATCTGACAGAGCAGGCCGTTGAGTTATTTCTAGAAACTTCCCTGAAATATGTAAAGTATGTTTAACTCACCTCAGCAGATTTTTTTCTCTCTGTTTGAGGAAAAAAAAAAAGAAGAGCTTTTTTAAACAGAGCGCTGAGCTGAAGGATTTGTTGGGATGGATATTTTTTGCAGTGTAAGCCCTGCCTGATATCCACCTGTCCTGTGCTGCTGGCTAACTGTCTGCAGCTGTGGGCTGCGGCAGTCTCACAGTTGAGGACACGGAGCCTCTACGGCACTCTCTGAAGCCTCAAACAATCAAGCAGCTTTATCAAAATCCATCTGGTGACTGTCACTCAGCCACACCGCTACAAAAAACACCAGGGACCTGTTGTCAGTGAAACTGCACCCCAAACAACTTCCTGGTTTTTCATGTATTAGCTTCTTAGAAATCTCTTCCCCCTCCTTCACTTTTTATTTTACTTTTATCATTCTTTTCCTTTGGTCTTCCTACAGTTGTTGTCCTGAGATTCTCCACAACCTGTTAGAGTCACCATCCCACTTTTGACGCTGCTGTATTCATGAAATATCACATGGGATTGTTATGCACAATATCCCCTCGCACCATATGTCCTCTGACAACTGTCATTTCTGACAGGAAATAAATGGAATTCTCTTCTTTATAACGCAAAGCATGCTGCACACAGACTTTGGTGCATAATCCTACCACTGAGCTCTGTATATTAACTCAGGATTATTCTTGATGTACTGCATGGATTCCTCTCTGATGGATTTTTATTTGTTTCAAATGAGGAATCCATCTCTGCTACACCACTTGGCTGCGGACACATTTTGTATCCATATGTCACACGCATATATTTAATTCTGCATGCGTGCAGATTGAGAGATGAGAAACTAATATCTAAATGTCAACCTTGCAGGAACCAAGGAGAAGACTCGTGGTTTAGCTCATAAAACATGCTCTCTGTGTATTTTTATCCACACCAGTGGCGTAGCTGTAGGGACGGAAATATCTGTTGGTCCACCATTTGGTCCCAAACTGATCTCTGAAACAATTATTGATGTGATTGCCATGAAATTCTGCACAGACCATCAATGTGCTGGCATGGCTGCAGACTGTTAGTCTCATTATTGTATCAATCCAATAACAGCTGATAAATATAGAGGACATTTTCTTGGCGGAGAACAGAAATAAAAGAAAATGAATTTAGTTTATGAGGCATAATCTCTGCAAGTAGGGACCGTCGTTTCATGATTAAGTTTCTGATTATGTTAAAGTTTTTTCCATCACTTGCAGCAACTTAAACTTCCTCAAAACCTGAATGGAAAAACTCAACTTATTCTGCGAGACAAGCGTTGATTTTGAATGTAGAAATGCTTTTATCAACAGTGACACTTTTCTATGACATTTCTATGATTAAAAACATGTCATGTGTGATTCTGAAGTCTTGTCTTCGGAAACACGGTTAATCAGCTTTTTAATCCGTTCTGGCTGGCAGATTGCAGCGACACAAAAGCATTGCAGGTGAAGTGTGATCCTGGAGAGATAGGAAGACAGGAAGACAGGCGGCGGAGTGGCGAGGAGGGACTTGTGGGCGAAGCGTCGCAGCCCTACAGTCACGTATGAAGCAGACAGAGAGCGGAGAGCATTGCCAAGCGGTTAGAGCAAAAGTGCTTCTCTTCTACTATCGACCGACTCCTCCCGAGATAAATACACGCTTGTCTCTAGCTGGTAAACAAGCCGCTGCTGACGTGTGCAACATGAAACTACAAACCTGTGTGTCTGTCTGTCTGTGTGTGTGTTTGTGTGTGTGTGCATGTGTGTGTCTTCTGTGTGACTTCAAAGGTCCTACATCTTGTGCTGCAGAGCTCAGTGAACTTTCTTTCGACAAAATAGGTCAACACACAGGTAGAGATCCTAAATTCCACATTTCTGGGAGCAGCGCAGTGAAAAGTTATTTGCTGGATAGTTTTCTGCTTTTTTTTTCCACTGTAAAATGTATTCGCTGACCTCTTTACACCAGGGCTGATGGCATGTTGGCAGTGTAAGGGAATTTGAACAGTTTTGATCGTTTTATCTTTATAAACTTGTAAAATCTAGTGGCTGTTGGTTAATATAAATTGTCACAGCGATCTCAGCCGTGCTGCTCTCATGAATGAGATCAGATTAGCCGGTCACAGGTGCACACACACTGCGATACTGATACCTATAAGATTTATGTCTTTGAGTTTTTTTATACTCCCTCCTATATTAACTTAACCACCCTCAGTTCTCTCTAGCAGATAAAGCCGTGATGTTGATGCGTCTCGCCCCATTTGTCCCACTTGTGTTTGGCACCGGAGGCTTAGAGTGGCTAATGGCAGCAAGAAGTAACTCCAGGGCTTTGCTATTAAGAGGGTCGAAGCCCATTGACTTGTTGAAAGACAGGCAATAGAATGTCTTCCTCTTTGACAGCCAGAAGAAATCAATGCAGAGGACCTGTTTGCGCTTGGTCATACTTGCACAGTTTTGCATTTTTATAGTTTCTTTTTAGTTTTTGGAGTCTCTAGTTTAGTTTTAGTCAGTTTTTAAGATACTTGTACACCAGACAAGAGCGTTAATATTCTGTGAAATCCTCAATTCTGTTCAATGACAACATTTTTATAAACCTAATATATCTGCAGGTGGCAACTAAAAGTCTTGGGTTAGTAGGGAAAGATGTTTTTTACGGTAATAAAAGGTGAACTTGAATTACTGTGATGGGATATGATACATGCACATCCACCTCCCAGTCCTCCACATCCTTTAACTCGCCACATAAAAGTTAAATTACTTCTCAGACTGGCACTCAACATCAGCATTCGATGTAAATTGTGAGGTGTGGATGTAACTCATATAATTTTCTAAAATGTCAAAAAGTTCTTGATGCATGTTTCAATCTTGATAACAGAAATTTTTGGGTGAAATTTGAGTAAATACATAACCATTAGCTCAAGCCAATACCTAAAATTTTCCTTGCTGTGTAGGAGTTCTAACTTTGGTTTCTACTGCGCTTCCGTGACTTAAGGGTTGAGACACTGACTAGAAACTGCAGCGATCAGAGATGGTGTTAAGAGTTCAGCTGTAATTTGCCTCTACGACATAGAAGAGAACATTTGAGGCAGGTGCGCACACACACACACACACACACACACACACACACACACACACACAGAATACACATATGAAATGCTACTTGTCAGAGCAGCACAGGGGCAGAACTGGCAGCATGAAGAGCATGTCTGAAACTGACAGTTTTGTCTTGTTAGGCGAGTAGGAAGAGGACAGCTGATTTGAACGCTTGCTCCACACCAAGCGTTCCCTTAGACCTCATATACAGACTGCTGCTACATGCCTGCATTAACAAGCTGTGCAGCTGGCCTTGGTGTAAATCCAGGCATGGTCATGCTTTCTATAAATACACTCACACACACACATACTGTACTATGTATGCTTGGCATGCAAGGAATATCAGCAAACCTGCGAAACATTGGAGTAAAAGTGTTTCACATCTTCCCAGAGGTTCTTCCTCAGTGTTTTGTTCTCCCTCTGCACAAAGACACACATAAACCTGAACATATGGATGGAAACAGTTATGTATAATGCCCCACGGTTATTACATCTAGACTCTCATGCATGTGTGTGTATTCACCTTTGTATGAACGTTCGCATACAAACATATATTCCCATTGGCAAGGAGACCGAAACTGTTTCCCATGAGTGAGCCCGAGGCAGATCAGAAGAATGCGAAGGAAACACACACACACAAATCTCACATCAATCTTCAAAGCCTCAGTGTTGACAGGCTTATTTACTCAATAGGACCTCAATCTATCTATATATATCCTTCTGTTGCATCCTTCCTTTCCTCTCTTTTTCTCTAATTTTTTCCAGTTTTTATTTTGATCTATTTATGCCCACATTTAATCATTGATTCAGCTCCAGGAAGCTCTTTATTGTGTCTGCGTGTGTGTGTGTGTGTGTGTGTGTGCCGCTGTGTGTACTTGCACGACTCGAAGTAAAATGTATGGAGCCCGTCTGTCTTTGTTTGCACATGCATGTACAGTACACACACACACACATGAACACACACATGCATTGATAGGTGTGAAAGCATGCTGTGAAGCTGTGTCACTTTCCCTGAGGGAATTCTGTATGACTGGTTGCACGTCTCCGAGTCTGTGGCTAGACTGTTGACATTCGACATAAACATATGATGGGAGACGGCTTCATGATTCAGCTGTAAGAACCAACACAGATGAAGGTATAAGAGTGGAGAAAGGTGTATATTGGAGTTTTAAAGTGTATTTGAGTCATTAAAGGATGTTTCTAGACATTTGTTGTGTCTTTGAATGTCCTCCATGTGGCATACATCCTTGGTTTTCTTTCTCTCATGCTAGTATGTATATCGTGAGTGCTCAAGGTTATAAATATATCTACAATAAACCCCACCACTTCCTGTTGTAAAGAGGATGTTGTGCCCCTCCTGCTGCAGTGTCTTTGCATGAATTTCTTCTTTCGCCTCATTGAAGACGATAAATCAAAAAATCAAAAGGTTTTCTCCCAACAGATTTCCCAGTCATTATTATTTATCGCAGTTAAAAAGCTATTTACTATTACTTTGTAGGAGATACAGGACTTTAAAAGCCACAGTATTAATGCACTTCAAAAAACATAATCAAGAGTCAAAGATGCAGGTAAACAACAAACGAAAGCTCAAACGTGATGAGATATTGAAGGTTCAAAGATAAAACTGACTTCATACACATACTTCAAAACCAGCAGTTTAAATGCTGCTGACCGGTCGCACCAGAAATCAAAGCTTTTTGGATTCTTGGAAAGAAACCGAGGCTTTCAAGTCGGTGACACAAGCGAAGATTAAAATCCAGATTGGCAAGCATATAAGCAGGTCGTTAATGTTCCATTCATCTCTTTAGTAATTCAAATGAAATGATCCCACAGCAACAAATGAGCAGATGATCAAGGAAAGTCATTAGATTTTGGGGACAGCATCTTGAACAACTGAACAGGTACTTGAAATTGGATGTCTGTGAATTCGAACCACATCAAAGCTACTGTCTATCAAGGGCTCTATCTACCACTGAGGATACTGTGGTCATGTCCTCCATATTTTTTTGGAGTCTAGGACTAACTACAGTATGTTTAGACTCAGTATGTTTCCATCAGGATTCAGTATTTCTCAGTATTTCAGTGTTTGAGGGACTGACTTTATGTATTATGTCTGTATTGCATCAACCTCCATCTTGCACCTTTTGTAATGTATGTATCTCTCGAAAGGTGTCAAACCTGCAGGATTTTTTTGTCCATGTCCTCATCCATTAGTGAGAGTAATGATCCTGTAATCAGGAATCAAAAAACGAGGAGTTCATACATAAGAATGAAATGAATCCAAATTTGTGGGCCAAAAAAAGTCTGAACAAAACCATCTCATTAAATACTGGAGACCGAAAAGGGAAGCCACGATCTGAAACACCTTTTCTTAGTCCTCAACCTTAACAAGAAATATGACATCAATCTTTTGTCCTCTGCTGACATTTTTGCGAGTCTTAGACCACCAGGATCCTCCTCTTGTAGTTGATCCCTGCTGACAAGAGAGGGAGAGAACTCCTTTTTAAATACGCAAATCCTCCACAGCAACCTCTAAGCATCCTAGGAAACAAAATGTAAAGGTGTTTGCAGCTCATTAAATTACAAGAAGCTCTATCATTAACGGCGTCATTATCCAAAACATCATCAGCAGACGCACTTGCTTTCCTCTCTGTGGCTTCGTTCTTTCTGGATACATGATTTGCGGGGGCTATGATAAATCACACTTTGAACAATACTTGAAGTTAAAATACTTGAAGAAATACTGATTTTATTTCCGGTTTTTGGTTTAAAATGTTGTAATGGATCATTCATTTACTGTATCTTTAAACAACAATCCCTCCACAGCAAATATGTGACTAGTGATAGTGATGTTATACTCTGTGTGTGTGTGTGTGTGTGTGTGTGTGTTTGAAGTCCTGGCTGGGTTTCACACCACAATTGGATGATATTTTGGTGTCTGCTAGAATCCATGTAGGCAGGTAGCAGCTGACAGAGAGCTACCAGCATGTGTTTGTGTATCAGCGCAACTGACAAGCAGTTTGGGAAAGGTGTGTCGGTCTGTGTTTTTGCGTCTCCTTCGGTTGATTAAGACAGATGCTTTCTCCCTCTGAAATTTAATTTGAGCTTCCTCAGCACTTCACTCTCCTTTCTTCCCTTCTTCTTTTCTTCTTCTTGCACTTTTTCCTCCCCTTCCCTCTGTAAAATGATCATACGCTGGGGAAATTAGCTCCGACACTCGGTTCTGCACTCAACACACACACACACACACACACACACGTCTACTGTGTGTGAGAACCTGAGATAGACATCAACTACACTGGGCAGCTGTCATATTGTCCTGCTGTGGTTGTTGTCGAGGCTCATCAATTCACAAAATACACTCTCCTCACTTCTCCCTCATGCTACCTCTGTGTTATTGCCTGCACGCTATTAGGTGGAAAAACACTGCGTGACACATTAGGATCTCCAGCTGGCATTGAGCTGAACCTTCTTTTCCATTTCTCACTCAACCCAACATTGTACAAAGGCATCATTTTTATGCCAATATGACATAAAAGCTTGTCGGCTGGTTGGCAGTAACTTTATCCTTCTCCGAAGTGACTGAAGTGGCGGCAAACAGCTTCAAGAAAGTTTCAAAAAAATAATTCAGATGGAGAATTGGACTTGGATTATGCTGTCCAAGCTCTCTGGACTAATCTTATGTCCGTTTTGCTCTTCTTTTGTGAGTCTAAAACATGTTTCCAGCTACTTCGGTTGTTGTGGAGAAGACTGAAACGTAGCTGTGTGATGTGATATTGATCTATAACGTTCTGGACGAAATACTGCTGTTTTGACTCGCATTAGGGTGAGGAGCAGATCTGTTTAGCCATGCTACCAGCGTGGCTCTAGGAATGTCAATGTTGGATGGTTTGTTTGTCCACACTTTAGTCCAGACTTAAATACTGTATCTCAACAACTATTCAGATAACAGATTCCCCAAGAAACTTTCATGGTCCCAGAGGACGACTTTTCCTCTGGCACCATCATCAGGTCAAAATTTTAGGAATTAGACTTTTTTATAACCAAATACCTGCAGAACTAATAGCATTAGCCTCAGCTGTACTTAGTGTTTAGCGTAGCGAATGTTAATTTGAGCATGTCAGCTTGATAAAGTTAGCATTTAGCTCAAAGTCTCACAAAGCCGCTAGCGTGGCTGTCTTGTTGTCACAAGGATGAAATATTGTAATTCAACTCATTTTCCACAGTTTTGCTTGTTTTAGGAACTTCTAAAAGCAATATCTGGAACTTTTTTTAATATTGGAAAGTCAATATTAGATTAAACAACTTGTGACTAACAATTTGAGCAGAACATAATTCTGAAGTCTGGACTAGACTACAAGATATTAGGCAGGAAATGGTAAAATCCAGCAGATATTGGGTTTTGAGAATGAAAATGAGAAATTAATTAGTTGTTTTTATCACTGAATGTATCCAGGGTTATTCACAAGGCCCCAGTGGAAAGACTTGAATGTTTTTCTCTCCTACTTCTGTTTTTTTTTAGCTTTCTTAATACTGGAGGTCTGTTTGTAGCTCCTCCCTGATCATGCAGATCACGAAGCTCCCAAGTTATGATTGGTCGTAGTTTAAACTTGACATGTCTCTCAGCTAAGTCGTGGCAGGATCATCTCATCGTAGCGACCATCTCGGAAGACATAAATGTTATGCATAGTATGATCCTGGCATCTCCAATTTCTCCCCCTACCTGTCTCTCACTCTGTTTCCCTCTCTCTCTCTCTCTCCAAGGTCACTTGTCCCATGCACCGGTGAGTGAGGGGGAGCACGGTAACCATGGCAACTGCTCAACAGGCCCCACTCCAGACTGTTCGCCCCCCTCCCCTGACACGGCCCTGAAGAACATCGAAAGAGTCATCCGCCCACAGGTGAGTGCACACACACACACACACACACACACACACACACACACACACACACACTCGTGTTTCCATCACTTCAGAGGACATTACATTGACTTATATTCATTTCCTTGAGACTTAACCCAAACTTAACAACAACCACCACATGCCTAACCCTAAAGTTAACATAACCCTAAACTAACCTTAATTTTAATCCAAGTCTTCACCCAAGAACTAATGATTTACTTTAAGGGGACTTGCTTTTTGTCCCCATAAGGGAGGCGAGTCTCCACAACATGAATGTTTAAACAGACTTACGTCCCCACAATATGAGGAATACCTGGTGTACACACACACACACACACACTAATGAATGTGTAGCAAAGGCACTGGATGTATTATTGAACTTCACAGTATCCACCTACAAGTAGCTTAAACACCTGCACCCACCCACCCACACACCCACACACCCACACACACAGTGGTAAACATCTCTGTCTGTTTCTCACCCTGTCTGATTGTCTCTGTTTCATTTCATCTGCACTCCTCTCTCTCTCTCTGTGTCTCACTGTTTCTGTTGCTCTGGCAGTCACTCTCAAAGCACATTTGAGTTTGGTATATCAAAGTATCTCATTATGTTGGTGAATTTAAACATCATATCCTGCTTACAGGAAGCCAAAAAAAGCCCATGTCCTGGTTTTGAGAACCTGAATATGCTAACTGGGTTTCTGTTGGAAAAAAACTGGGATACTATATCATGTAAACACACACAGTTCCCCATCAATGTCTGCTATCAGGGATGGAAATTTGATTCAATTTCCATTCTCAGATTCAAAGTATGTCCTCAATCTATTCTCTATTTACTACAGCTGCTACCAGTCTGGTTCATATGTGTGTTTTCAAATTGTGTTTTTGTGTAGTGAAAAGTTAAGATTTGTATCAGGGCCACATTGTACGCAATTTTGTGTAACATTTCCAAATTTCTGCAGTTTATATGAAAAGTATCTTTGCACACCTGTATTGAGACTGGACACGCTGCATTGTTCTTGCTGCTCTCTGCACTCTCATTGGTCTATGGCAAGCGGCAACTACATACGGTGCAATAGTCAACTTCTCTCAAGAAATAGTGAGTCAATACATTTTTTCAATGAGTCATTGTGGTCTCAGTCTCTCAATTCAGGCCCTCTAATAGGTGTGCTTGTGGTCATTTTGGAAATTATTGCTCATTAATAAGATATAAAGAGGAATAGTAGCTTTGATGTCTTTCATGTGGGTGTTGATTGACAGCTGTGATTATGATTGAGTCGGACTATTGTCGCAATATTTCGGTAAGTTTAATGTAACTTGATAATGATATCTGCTGTGTCAGTTAGCTAATGTTAGCACAAGTCTGCACCGCTCGGTCTTACCAGTAAGCTAACGTTAACTTATTTGGAAGGTCCTGGTGCCAAGTGGAAAAGATGGTGCTAACTGTAAGCAGCAACTCTGAGCTTCAAACTGGCTCCAATGCAAACCAATGGGTGACATTACGCCTTGCTACGTCCATCTTTATAGAGAGTCTACGGTCTATGGTACCTCTGAACCTGTCACTTCCTCTTCTACCTCCTTAAAAACAAACTTGCGATAGAAAACATGTTTTTGAGTATGAAACAAGTAGAATAAAATAACACATACCGTGCATTGGCAATATGCAGCCATTGTGAAAGCTCTAAAAAAGAGACATCACATTTGACTTTCCCTTCTTTCTTCAACCTCAAGAGCAGCCTTGCTGTAGATTTTTCCCCAACGTGCCCACTACAGTGTCTTAGAGCCATTGCAGCTCTCGAAATGAGAAGAGTGCGAGTATGTTCACGTTAATTGCTGTGGACAGTGAACACATCGCTGCAGAACTCGTTGTGTTACAGTGTGTGGGAGCTTCTTTTTGACAAATTACTGCAGTTCCCTTACTTTTTCAAATACATAACTGCTTATTTGTCAATGTTTTGGTCAATCAATATTGGTCAGCTTAACTGCTAGCAGCCAGTTATGTTTGGTATAGCAATGGCCAAAAAATGAGTAAATCCTCCCTGTATTAGAGCACAACACACTGCAGTAATAGCCTGAAAATAAACATATTCAGATTAGAAAAAAATCAAAATCTCGTTAGCATACAAGAATAGATTTTTGTGAATCAATTCAGAATCCTGGAAGCTAAAAATCTTGGTTCTTACATAAATCCACTTCCCCTCATCCCATCTCCTATCTGTGCAGGAGCATCTTTTTCACATCGTTAGTGAAAAATATTCTGTACATTTTAAAGTGAAAGTAAAGATCTGACAGCTACTGTAAGGAGCAGGATATGTTTAGCATCACCTGACGCTCTCATCTCCTGTTAGTGGGGATCAAATGGAGAAACCAATCCAGCTGACTGTTCATATTCAGTTGTGTCCTGGCAGCCTTAAGCTAAGGTGGGTTCATCATCAGAAATGACTCATCACACTTGTGTGGAATCTAATAAAAATGCTGCGTTAGGATTATTTCAGGGAAGGAGCCTCATGGGCCTCCACTGAAGTATTAAAGAAATCTGCAATGAATATGTACAGTATCAGTATAATCGTATTAGAAGGAAAAACCCTGTTATTTTATATCTGAAATGCTCACATAACCTCAGTCTTTCTGTTGCTTCTGTGACAGAGTTGTACAACAACAGAATAGATTAATAGTACGCCACTGATCATGAAAAAAATCCAAATCAACATTCAGCGATTCAAATGCGACAACAAATGAACCTCATTAGTGATACTTGCAATTCATTTAGTCCTCTCACTTCTGTCACTGGGAAGATAGTATCAGACACACAAGTGCAGCATGAACGTTTCGCACCTTGATAATGAAAGGCAGTTGTTTTCTCAGTCTGCAGATAATGTGTGACTGCACGCTGAAAAAAATATTCGTCACGGCTTTTTTTGGTAATGAATCAAAAACTGTTAGTTAGTGTGACAGCAGAGCGACATAATTACCTTGTGAATTAACTTTTTTCGAGGTTTTTTTAATCAAGTGTGCCTTCCTTATTAAGACAAAGACACTTGCTTCCTTATTATTAACTTTTCTGAAGAAAATAAGAATTTTGGGGTTGATAATGACTCTAAATATCTCGCTAGGATGGACAGCCTCTGTAAATCCTCACAACTTTACCTTCTTTTAACCCTCCGAATGTCCTTCACTCATCTCAACACCTTCTCTTCCTCCTTTCACTCACCCTCCCATCTGCCATCATCACCCCTCATCCTCTCATCATGAGTCTTTCTCTGGCATGTTAACTAATGTGTATAGAGGGATCACATGTGGTGCCCAGCAGGCCTCCGCTTTGCTTGAAGCGCACATAATCAAGGAGCACCAGAGTTCAATTTTATAGCGCCTAATTAATTTTCTAGAATTCATTTCATTCTTTTTAATGCTCCCGCTGGCTATTTCATCAGTATACGCTGTACGCCGAACACCCGCTCTGACAAACACGCATGACTGTTGCAGCATAGACTGTATACAAGAGTCTGGGCTTCTGTGGTCCTTCCTGTTTTCAGTACTAGAATATTAATGTCATGCTGTCAGCCTTCCAGAGGGGCTTTCCAGTGAAAGTAAGGATTGAATTTCACTTTTGCTTGTTAAGACAGTGATGTTGCCATCTCATGAACAGTTATATAATGACATAATGTAGCTCAGTGGCTCTAGTTTGTGCTGAAAAACATATTTTACTCAGCTGCTTCCTCTATAATGTCACACATGTCATTGTGTATGTAGTAAATACGGCATTTCCTGATTATTATACTAGCAAACTGAATGCTAAACAAGCAAACTTATGAAGGATTTCAAAGGTTAAACTTCCAGTGAGCAAGGCAGTGAATGAACCCCCTACTGCTTCTGTTTCCTCTAATTACTAGATTCTGTTGTTGTAAAACATGAAAATAACCATTTCACTCAACAAGGATTAGTTAAAAAGGGATACTCAAGCATTAGTAGTGCAGTTCCACAGAGTTGACTTGCAAGTTACACATTAAACTAAAGAATGGTCAGAAATCGAAGTAGCATTGGTCAAGAGTTCCTGACTTTTAGTCCTCAGTAGGGGTCGAGCTTCAAAAACTCAGGATTCTACATTTCCCATAATGCAACTCGATAATATCATTTGTTAAACCCCTTCAAACGTCTTTCAAACGCTACACCCACAGGTTATAAATTTGCAGTCTCCATAAAATCTGTATCTCTATTGGTTTTAAAACATTTTACTATGTGATTTTGACAAACTTTACTAACCGTTGTCATCTTGATGTCCAGTTTGATCATGCCTTTCCCATATTCACCACTAATTCTTAAAAGCCAACACTAAATCTGGAAACTAGGAGTATGTAGATGTTTACAGTATGTGGCAAAATGTCTAGATGTCATTAACAAATGATAATTTAACTTTTTCCCATTGCAAATAAACAATAATCAGCAAATTAAGTAATGCAATTGCACTGGAAAGAAGTAGCGCTATCTCTTCCTGTGTATACTGTGATTCTCATTGAATTTAAGTAACTAATAAAGACTTGTTAGACTCAGTGACTTGCTACCGTGGCTGATATTTTTTGCAGCGTGTAACTCTCCCTCCCTCCTGTGACAAAGCTCCCCAAGGCTGTTACTGTAAATAAAAATGTGTTCTTGGTAATTTTGGTCTTTAGATTCAAGTTTAAAAGAAATTATTCAGCTCATGTAGCGCTAATGCTGCTGTAGTGTTGACTGCAAGCCAGTCAGTGGAAAAAAAAAAGAAACACATGATCACTTTGTAAAAGCGTGAAGAGATCACAGCAGCTATGTTGACTGGAATCCTTTGGCTTAGTGTCTGGGTCGTTTTTTTATTTCTTTATCCCTTTACTTCTTGTCCAAACTGTCAGCTGGACATGTTAGATCTCCACAAGCTCTTGATCACACTCACGGTCAGATGGGATGTGAAAAAGAGAAAGAATAAGGGAATAATCAAAGGGGTGAAAGGATGCAGAAAGAGGGAAAGCAAGAAGGACTGAAACGCACAATGCATCATGGGGTTATCAGTGTCGTACCCACTGGCTCAGTGTCCTACTTTGCTGCCTGCCTGTGTGTGTGTGTGTGTGTGTGTGTGTGTGTGTGTGTGTGTGTGTGTGTGTGTGTGTGTGTGTGTGTGTGTGTGTGTTTGCGTTTGCACCCACAAAGGCTGAAGCTATCTAAAACAATCACATGCTCACATAAGACGCAACAACACACACTATGCACTGTCTCTTCTATCACTTCTTTGTGTATATTGCATGTATGTATTATAAAAAAATGGGTCTAGAAATACCTTCAAAACAGTTTAATGATTATCAGGATTGTCATTTATCTTGCAGACAAATGGATTTTTAACTCTAAATCAAATGTAATGAATGAAACTGGTGCTGGTGTCGGCACAGCAGGGGTCCCAACGCAGAGTGCCCTGCCGTAAAAGTTTAATCTAGCTCAGCTTTTGCTTCACTATGTTGTATGTAACACATAGTGAAAACTCATATCCCAGACAGAAAACCTTATAGTAGGAACAATGTGTTATTGTGCTAATGCCACTGTTCACAATGAAATCTGAAGGACAGAAGATAAAGTTACTGCCGCTCCACAATCTGTGTTTTGACTTCTAATAGGCCTTCATCTGAGCACAGCCCTTATAAAAGTCTTGGTTTTAGGATTCAGATTAGAATTAAATTGAGGTTAAGATCAGGGTGAAGGTTAGGCTGCATTCAGATTGAAATCAGCCCTGCATTAAAACAAGGGTTGTGGACCTATTGTTTAAGGTAGACAATGAAATATAATCCAGGAAGTCAAGTTGGAGCAACAGATTAATGTGTTTAAAGATTTCTCAAAAGCTAAAACACCACACAGCGGCTTGTAATACTCACAGACAGGATTTTACAACTCTGGAAGGTGCAAATGTGTGAGTGTGTCTATGTGACCCGAACAGCTTCTCTATGTCGTTGTTTTCCAAGTATGACAGCATGTCATAGTCGGGCCACACGCACATGCACGTGGATTTACTTTACAGTATGCATTGCACACATACAGATCTTGTCAGACATGAGTACATTGTTACATATGTATGAACACATACAAGAATGCACACAATGAAAATCTGATAGAGCCCATAGCGTTCCTGACCACATACCCGCAGCCCGACACGTACTCCGAGCAGAGCGATAAGCGATAAGGCAGGGTAACTGGTTTCTGATGCTTCAAAGAGGTGTAGAGATAATAGATATTTTCCTCATACAGAGGTTGAGAGGATGCAGAGACACACACACACAAAGCACTTGATGGTAAACGTACCGAATACAACACAGCTGTCACGTAGGAGACAGCAGCAGCCTGTAAGAGGTTTGAGGCTCACAACCAGGTCCTTGTTTAAAACCCCTCTGTAGGATCTGTTTGAGGAAAACTGACTTATACTCTCCTCAAATAACTGAGGGTCAAGCTGCTCTTGAGCAAATCACTTAAGGAACATTAGACTCAGTCTCACCTCGATAAAAGAATTGATTTTAGTGTTTCTTGAAGAGATGGTTTGTTTTTACCAACATACACTAGTGAACTTAAAGGTGAGGTAACATCAGTGGAGAGAAATTTTGAGAATAACAATTAGAATAAACAAACCAGATCAGCCGAAAGATATACTTTTGAACTACATAGCTGGTTCAGATCTCAAAGTTCAAAACAGTAGAAGGGGAGTACTAGAAAACTTAAGTTCTATTAAAGGATATGGTTGGTAATTTTCTATATTTTTCTTATTGTCAACAAATCTCATGTGCAGAGCCAAACCAACAATGAATTGGTCCCATTACACCAAAGCTTGATATATCTTATTCCACTGTGCTGTAGACCTCCGTTGTTGTCCAAAAACTATTAAAAACGCACTAGGTGACATGTTCCTTGTCCTGAAAGAATTTGGGCACATTAGGTTTTTTAGAAATGGCTCCAAAGACTAGTAACAGCAATCACATTTTGCAGCCTCTGGAGAGTAGTTCTATGTACAGCAGACGCCACAGTGTTTGTGTGGGGATGCGGTTCTGTTTACAGAGCTTCACTGGCGATGATGTGCTACATATCGCAACCTCTTGACTTTATACTAAAGTTATTTACAATGTTCAATGTAGAAAAAAGTCAACTGAATCAAATGATGCATGTAAGACTAATATAAAAGTGTTGCTAGTGCTACTGTATAAATCCCACTGCGAATCAACACCTCAAGCTCACACAGGTGACTTTTAAGCTGCCTGCTGGCATAACATGGCAAGTAAACAAGTAGCTGGTCAAAAAATCTAACATGTAAGAAACCAAACAGACAAATTTTTATCTATTTTTCTCAGAAGATGGTTGATGAAACCAGGGCTAAAATGTAAGTAACTGTAACTAACATTCAACTGGTCAAGAAAATGACGCATTTAATGTAATTTTTGCTAACATGTTACCCAGAAGAAAGTCATAAGTAGATGTAGCAGTGTATAGCAAATAGTGCCAAACCATTAGTTGATTGGCAGAAATGTAATCAACAGTTCTGACAATCTGTCTGCAAAAATATGAAACCTTCTCTGTCTCCAGCTTCTCAAATGTAAGCTAGTTTTTCTGTTTAATCGTTTTAAAATGAGTATCTTGCCTTGTGGTCTCTTTTATAGACTAAATAATCTAATAAAACATCAATAGATTGACCAAAAGTAAAAGTAATTGTTTATTGCTCCACTAATATTAAGGCTCATAGCTGTGAGATAATCATTGTCTCATTAGCATTTCAATATATTTCTGAGTGTGCAACTTATTAAACCTGCGATGAGCCATTTTTTTCACCAGAAAACCTTTAATAAAACACGCACACAGAGAGATCACTAATCACTTTGGCATTTAGAGCTCATTAATCTGTTCACACTCGTCAATCAGCTAGCCGCTGAGGCTGTGTTTGTGCTGGATACACACACGCGCTGTCACTCGATGATCTCTCTCTGCTCCAGTCAGTTAATCTTCCAGCAAATTTCCTCGGATCTGTGTGTAACTACAGCACATGTACTATACAACTGTAATGAGTGTGACTCATTCACGCCGGCTCGTTATCGAGTCCACGTTGTAGGCTGAGCTAACACCGCACATAAACAAACACACACCACACGTGCACACACACACAATCAATCCAACAATCATGACAGCTGTTTGGCTCAGGAAAGAGGGGACAGGAAGCAAAAAAGAGGGAAAATGGAGAAACCATAAGGTGAAAAAAAAGATTAGTTTAGCTTCACTTACCTTGGTCAGCTCATTCTTATCACCACTTGTCTGGCAGCTACCTGCACTCTACCTGAGCTGATTTCCCAGCCAGAAGGAAGCCTGTGGCCCCGGAGGAGAGATGTGGGTCATATACTGTTAATTTAACGGACTCAAGCTAATGCTAAAAGCTCTCCAGTGGGAGTTATACATCTGAGCCGTTTCCTGCTATTTCCCACCCGTATTAAAAGGATTTGTAGCATTTAGATTATTTCAATAAATCATGCAGTTCATTCCCCTCATTAGTGGTGAGCCGAGCCTCTGCACTGCATTTCAGATTGTGTGCCACAACAGGTTTAGAGTGAAATCTGCTTTATTGCTCTATATGGCAACAAAAAAAACAGAACAAAGGTGAATTACTCTCAGTTCAAACTGAGCTACAGTTAAGCGTAGTGTCTCAAAATTGCAGAGTGGAGAGATGGCAGATAATGGGCGAGAGAGTAAAAAGATTATATTTTGTGTGTGGTAGTAATAACCAAAAACAAGCTGTTTGTTATGAGGTGGCAATCTTGAAAACAATATTTAACTGAATCCAGGATACAGACACCACAACAAGTGATTTAGATGACGACGAGAACTGCTGTTTTACTGTATATTCGAAGTTATGCATGATTCTACAAGTTTTCAAGCTATTTCTTCCCTCAGTTGTGTTTTTAGAAAGAGACTTATGTGGATTATTTAGTGTAAATGTGACAGAATTGAGACCAGAATTAGTGTCATGCTTGTCCCATCAAGCATACGTAAGGTTTATGTTGATATATTGGTAAAAGTGAGCTCTTGTCAGTCATCAGACGTGGTGGGATCTCTACAGAAGTCCATCGGACTACCCTGCATGTTAAAAAATGCCATTAAGGCGTACCCAGTGCATTAAAAAGTGCTGCAGAGGGGCGTGACAAAGCATCAGTATTTGACGAGTTGGGAGTAAGGGCGGGCTGGTACGCTTCATTTGCAATGTTGCCTCTACTTCCTCCTCGTGATGACATCAGGTTGTTCGTGCATGCCCACAAACAGCCGTCCATTCTGTAGCTAAGGTTGTTCACATTGTTCACTTGCATATTTCAAATTTGATTCTGGTTCGAGCATATCCAGATGTATTTGAGAAGAACTGAGCCACTATAAGATAAATTAGTAAATCATGCAAAGATATTCCAGTAGAGCCCCAGAATATAAATATAGAAATGTGTGTGATACGACCCCTTTAATTGAAAAGACTAAACTTAAAGAGATTATCCCTTGGAAAAAAGTTAGCACTAGATTTTTTTTTTACACAAATCAAGCATTAAAGCGGACTTACTATGATACCAATGAGTGCATCTACTGTACACATTTATCACGAGTCACTGAGAGATGGATTTTATTTACATTTGTTATAACAGTTAACAAAAAGGCAATAAAGAATGTGTTTAATCCAGCAGGCCAGAGGGATGAGAGCACTAAATAAGTGTACTTTAGTGTTTGTGGACAGAGAATGTACGTCTGGAGGGACGAGGGTGAACCCCCTGACCCATGAAGCATGTTTAGATTAGGACACTATATATGTTAATGTTGCTGAAATTGTCTCAAAGTGTGTCAGTACCTGAGAGGGTCACCGTTGTTGACTTTCTGCTTGAAGAGAATAATGAAAAAGATGCTTGATCATCACAAGAAAAATACAGAACAAATGAGAGCAAAAGCCAGAACGTGTCAGAAAGAAAGCAGCGATGTCAAATCATGAGCTGAATCATAGAATACTAGTTTAAAGAGTTTTTGGATGTGAGGAAAAAGGGGATTCGATGTTTACTACTTTTTATTTTTCCATTTTCTTGTTGTTTTTCCCCCTCTGCATGCTGATGTGTCATCTGCTCTGTTCTTCTGAGCTTTTTTTTTTTTTTTTTTTTTTTTTTTTGCCGTCTGAGTTTGTGTGTTTACATCCTTCTGTGGATGTGTGAGGCGACTGGAATAATGACAGAAATGTAAAAAAAAAAAAAAAGGATGAGAATGGAAAAAGAAATAAAAACACTTGCAAAACAAGACATGCGGTCCTCCATATCCTGCATCTGTAACTGCTAACAGAAGAGTAATTGCTCCAACAACTGAAAATATCAATTAGAACCATTATGATAATTACCTTTCAGTTTCCTGCTCATGTTAAATTGCATATTTGGTTTGCCAGTAGAGAAATCAATAGAAATGGCGGCATTTTTTTAAAATGGATTTATGAGTTTCATTCATTAACAGTGGACACCCTCATTTCCGAACTCTATCTGATCTGGCAGTCATGATAATTTTATGATAATTGATAATCATGTTATTCATAAATCAGCACTCGATTCCTCAGTTTCACACAGAAATGAGCAGTTTTGAATGCATGCAAGCAAACTCAACTGCAAAAAAAAACCAACAAAAAAAAAATGCATCTCACCTCGTTTTAGCTGAGCAATGACATTTTTAGCTAATGGGTATGTCATTTAGTAGCACTCAAACACACACACACACATTAGTGAAGTATTAAACAGCATGTCTTCCCCCAGGGATGCTGTGCCAGGCAGGGAAAAAGGTTTTTTCTATAGTTTAGTCAGGCACAGAGGACCTGCCTGCCTCTGTGTGTGTGCGCATCTGTGTGTCTGCGCTCATTAATCCCCTTCCAATCGGCCATGACATGTTCATTAGCCTGCCTTCCATTCGCATTGTGAACGCTAAGCCCCAACCAGAGCTACAGTATGTGTGTATGCTTTGTCGTATATGTGAGTATGTGTGTGTGTTAATGTGCATGTGCAAACTCTTAATAAGCCCAACTTGAGAGAGAAGACGCCTTCAGTTGTTAGAAAGAAGCAGAAGTCAAACACACAGGGACAAGACAGAGATAAGTGTCGCTATAAAGAGACGCTTAAAGGATGAATAGAAGTTGAAGTTGCAGAGTTGGAAGTTGAAGTCATTAAACATCGGACGGCTTGTTAAAGAAGACGCATGCGGCCTCAACCTCCCACTTTGAAATACCACAGAGTCACATCACAGCAGTTCCATCATTCGGGGTTCACTGCTGTTTCTTCTCATTTATTTTGGGTCTTTTTTGTTGTTTATCAAGCCTGCGGCAAAGTAAACACTACAGCTTCTGTATTCATGCAGGCGTATGTTCAGTTAGCATGATTTTGTTTCTCTTAGTTTGTGTTTCTTACGTCTTACACAGGTAAATAATGCTTGCAAATGTACATTTTTGGAATTCTAAAATAAATAATCATTTGGCTTGATTTAAAAAAAACAACCTATAGTGACAGTAAGCGTGTATCATGTCCCACTTCCTGTCCGGTCAGAGATTCCCCACTGGGCTCATACATCATCAGATTTATTCCCCGTCGACTTTCTGGGCTTTTGTGATGTTTTCTGGTTGATGCATTGGTCCTTTAAACTTCCCTGGATGCTGCTGCTGCTGCTGCTGTGGTGTTATTCCCTACTGACCATCTCGCCACAGAAAAAAAAAAGTCGATCTTACTGCAGCTGTAGTCGGGACAGTAGTGCCTAGTATCTGTGCCTCCTCTGTGCTCCTCCATGCATGACTGTTAAACATGAATTATTGTTGAAAATACAAAATTGTGTGTTTGAAAATGTCTCGGTGTGACTTCTGTTTGTTCAGTTATTTGCAGGACAAAACACAACAGACCTAAGTTTTGCTATATTTTTAGCATTTTTCAGTGGAATTTTCCTTTAATAGAGCTTTGTTTTCCCCCTTTGTGATGATAAAGGTTCTTCCACAGCATTCATTTTTTAACATTCAATATAAAATGTGAGGTGGTGTATATCAAAATAAACTGATAACTGGCAGCTTCCTCTTCCTCCCATTCTTTCGTTTCCTATAATACTAATCGTCTCCTTCCTTTCCTCCCTCCTTCCATCCTAAATTCTGCTTCCCTTCTGACTTTCCTTTCTAAATTTCTTTTTGTTATGACCATCACCCTTTTTCCCTTTTTTTACCCTACTATACCTGTTTCCTACCTTCTTTCATCCTTCATCTTTAATGCCTGACCTCCATCTTCTCCAGCTTGAAATGATTACCCCTTCCCATCATGTCCTTCGTCTTTTCTTTGTTCTTTCGTTTTTCTTTGTTATGCTTTAATTTTCACTCGCTGTGTCATTTCACCTTCAGTTTTCATTTTTCCTTGTACAATGCTCTTAATGTTTCATGCCCTTCCTTTGCTCAACCTATTTTCCTGTCGTTGTTTTGCTTTTGTTTTTCATTTCAGTTTAGTTGAGTTGATCTGAAGAGTCTTCAAAGCCCAATTTGAGAGCAGTGTGCATGGAAAGGAGTTTTCTCTCTCCTTCTCTGCTTTCACATCCTCTCTCTTTTCTCTTTCTCTGTTTTTTTTTTTTTGTTTTTTTTTGTGCCTTGAGTCACACATAAGTAAGCGAGCTTCTTGTGAAGGTTGTCCTGTCATGTGTCTGTCTCTCAATATTTCAGGATGTTATTTTGCCTTTATAGTTCACCGTATTGATCCACTTTGCTTACATCCTCTAGGTTGTGCACACACACACACACACACACACACACACACACACACACACATACACCAGCAGGTTTTTAACTGCCTGCGCTGTTAGTGAAGCAAAGCAGCAGGTTGTTGAGAGCTGCAAATGCCTCATTATGTAAGATGTGTTTACCAGATGCCAGTCTACAGTTTCACTTGTCCCCTGCTTTGCTTTGTCTCTTTGTCTTGCTCTCTCACTTAGCTGCAAGCAATCATCATCTATTCCTTTCTGTCCATATCTCTATTTATTACTTGTATATCTGTATTGTACATTACATAAACCACAATGACATCTGTATCGGTCAGGTGTCAGAATTAATGAGTCATGCACATACAAATACACGTTTTTTTCACTTAGGCAGACACTGCATTGATTAACAATTATTTCCTGAGGATTTACCTCAATCTTAATTATGTCGAATCCCAAGCTAATCCTACATTAAACCAAAGTCTTAACCTTCAAATGTAATAGTTTACTTTGTGGGGACCATCTTTCTGTCCCCAAATAATGTAATAATGAACATACTCACACTCACAGTCTTGCCATTTGTCTAAGGTAGATCAAGTCAAAGAAACAGTGGCATGGCAAATATTTGTAGAACAGAAGTTGCTGGACAAACCTAAATAAAGTCCCATGAAAGAAAACAGCAAAATAGTGTACGAAATTATCTAAAGAACAAGTTAAAAAGTGCTATCACATTTAAAAAGTTGATGATAATGAAACACACAGTAATTAACAATGGGGCTGCAACTCTCTTTAAGACTATAATATGACTGAAATATGACTGAAATGTTAAAATTTTTTCAACTCTAATCAACAGTATAATATTTAAAAGACACCAAATCCATAAAAGTGGAATCACCATATTCTGATTTTGATACTTTAGTTGAAGGTAAAAGAAGAACCATCGTTATTCATTGGAAGCATTTAACTGGCTGACATTGAATACATTTACATGCACAAAACATTCTGGTTTTTGCCCTTATCCCAAAAAAGATAAGCTGTTTACATGGCTAATGAAAATAAATATTCCACTAATATTCCCGGGTTTTCAGGGTTGCTCCCGTGGGAATGAGAATCACAAGATCTCCGCAGGCAGTGAAGTAAACCAGCGAGGGGAAAAATATTAGCGAGCTACTGCCTGATATTTATAAATGATATTGATATGACTGATATTGTAAATTTATAGTTACAGTCGTCACCGTCACCATCAAATTCTGAATATTGTCATAGTCGTAATAATAGTGGAATATTAGTGTGCGTGTAAAAGTAGTCATTGTTATTGCCAATTTGGTCTATTTGTGGTTGGGAGCAATGTATTTGGTTTGGTTTTACATTACTTTTAATGTATAAAATTAAAATGTATTAACGTCACATAAAAGGAAAAGCAAAGAATTAAAAAAGCAGATAAATCAGTTGCATAAATAGTTTTAGTTTCTATTTAATGATTCCAAACTCTCTTCGTGTCCAGCCCAAGCAGCGTACCTCTCTGTCCTCGTCCCTGGACGTCCAGAGGCCGGTCAACCACAGCTGCGAGCCCAGTGAGGTGAGCTCGTCCCTCGGCTACGCCAGCTTCAGCACCAGCCCCCCCGCCAGCCCTCCTCTCAGCCCCAACCAAGAGGACTCTGCAGGCTCCAACGACGACTGTCAGCTCACAGGTAAGACTCATGAAGCGGGCAGGATTGGGCTGAAGATAATCAATTCATGAGCATCAGGCCATGAAGGGAATTGCTGTGTTGAGTAAAGGCCTGTAACTGTCAGTTAGCAAGCTAGTTATCTTGGTCAGTAACAGGACAATAAGGGACGTCTTATAACTGTCTACCAAACCAAATGTCTCTCTCAAGCTTAAGTCGATGGTTTGTTTTTGGTCAGTGGTAGAAATTCTAGTGTCCAAGTAAACAAAGTTGAACTTGTTGCAAAAGATTTATGCAGATTTACTTCAACCTTGGGAGGAAATCCACTGATCACGGCAATTCCACTGAACTAAATATTGTCTGAAATGCTGGTGTGATGTTTTCGAGTTGTATCTATTGCTATTAAATACCAAAATGTGGTTGTCTTTTAGGGCCTGCTTTCAGATGGGACATTTCAGTGGTTTTACTGTATTAGATGATAACAATTCTTTGTTTGTAGATGAGGATCAAGTCTGTTTAACTGGAAATTGGGATGCAAACAAGCACTTTCAGGGGAAAACTCTACCGGATATCTCAAAAACTAGGCTCCAAGACATCATCAAAAAATGCTCTGTTACTCCTGCGGGGAGTCCCTTTTACTGTCAGCCCAGATGAAACACTGTTGGCTTCATCTAATGACGTCCCCCGTGCTGAGTTTAAAACTTTCTCTTCCAAGGAGCGCCCTGGTAGCTGAATGGTTACTGCGAATGCCACAGAACTGCAACATACCTGGTTCGATTCCAGTCAGGGTCCTTTGTTGCATATTGTGCCCGTCTCTCTCTCCCTCCCTGCTTCCTGTCTGCTTCTTCACTGCCCATTATCCAATACAAAAGAGGCAAAAATGCCACACACACACAAAAAGTTTCTCCTCCAAAAGGAATATTCTATGTAATGAACGAAGTGTTTTCACACATAAGTATCTCATAAGTAGGGCAATCACATCTTAAACATGCACATATGCACTTTCCAGTACTTTTACTTATGCTTGCATGTTAAAAAAGGAATGTAAATACTAAATAATGCAAACATGTTCATAAGCATTTTAATGTCACTGTATGTTTGCTAAGGAATCTGACACATTTATATATACATTTTTCTCTCCACTTGAACACCGTAGAAGGGCCTATCTGAGCTCTAGCTGTCCTTAAACCCCTTTTTTGAACCACTGGTTCACTGTTTGTAGCTCCTTGCCTTCATTTTCTTTGGTATTTCCTACTCACTCGCTTCTTGTTTTACCATAGCAATGGGATTCCTTGTTGTCATGGCAAAGCGGCGGCATTAGCGTTAGTTAGCCGGTGACGTGGTTGTGAATACTTCCTTTTCTCACCTGGGTTTCAGTCCAACTGTCCCTTCACACCCGCTGCTATCTGGCACCGACAGAAGAGGCAAAGCAGGGGAAGTCGACCAGGCGGGAGGCATTTTCTGTGCGTGTGTGATTCTGTTTCATCCAGGAGCAGTTCAGAGCCCCAACTAGACTTTGATCTGTATAGTGCCTCAAACGAAAAACACATTCATTATCAATCCACAGGTGCATGCACACATACAGACACACACACACATGCAGACGTAAAACTGAATGAGCCATCTTCATCTACTATTCCCATTGAAGCATTGCTGTGGTGTTTATGTAACAAGAGCGTGTTATGAGTCTGACAGTGATGTCTTCTAAGGACAAAGACTGAGGATGAATACTGATCACAGGGCTGGAAAGCTCTCCACTTTACTTTTAATACATTAATCATTTACATCAAAGTGAATATTGGGAGTGATAAATTGTGGATACATAAGAAGATAACGGCTTACAGGAAGATGTTCATGCTTTGATATCAATGCTGGTGTGAATGCAGTTGGTGACTGACATGATCAGTAGAGATTTTATCAATACTGGTACCATTAGCGGAACCTGTGACATGTTTTTATACCAAGTGTTACTTTGACTCTGTGCATCAAGGCCAAGCGGCAACCTCCGGGATTGAGAAATGAAGCCAACATGAAGTGCCAAAAACTGCAGTTCCTCGAATGGCCACTTGAGGCTCCAAAAAGGTCAATCCCCATAGACCCCGATGTTAAAATGCCCAACTTTACAGCAGGAATAAAACATGTTTAAACCCTGGTACAAAAACAGTTTTGGTCTCTATAGTTAATTTCCACGTTCATGAAAATGTACGGAGGGTGAATTTTTATATAACTCACCCCTTTTAATTTAATTAAAGTTATGTATAATTAAGGGTGTGGCTGCTTTGAGTGACAGGTGGGTGCCGTCACAGGCAAGTTACCACAGTGACAACATTGGTTGGGTAATGTAAACATGGCGTAGCCCCAGATTTCCAGAGTATAGCCATAGCTGTCGCTATTTCAGTGTGTTTTCTGTTCATGAAAGTTAACTGTAGCATTTTGGTCGCCTAAAAAAGTCTGTCTTCTTCAGCGTTTGGATTTACTAAAAGACCCTCTAAGGAGTCGGATGTTCAGTTTTTTTCCTGTAAGTACATTTTGTTTTAATGGTTTTAAGCTTGTTTTTTGCTCACAAAAAATTAGCATTATCAGAGTTAAACATAGACACTGTGCAAATGCACCGTGCTAGCAGCTAGCATTAGGGTCAGCTTCACCCTCTCGTCCAAATATGGTCACTTCTGGCTCCAAAAATCAGAGATGGCGAGGGTCAAAATGCAAACTCGAGGCTTCAGGATGAGAGTCCACAAACCAATATGTGACATCATTGTGGCTACATCCATTATTTTTACAGTCTGTACTCAAGGTCTCTTCAACACGTGAGCTGGTGGAGTGGACTGTCGCCACACTGACAGTGGCATAGTTGACGCTTTGCTCAGAAAATCCATAGCACAATAAATGTTTGTCATGTTGTTTAATTAAGTTGCCAGTGCTACTCCCTTCACACAGAGAAGCTGTCACACGCATGCACTTAGCTGTATCTCATGTTCCCTGTCGTCACCTACTCTTCCAAGCATTTTAATCTGTCCACCATAAGAGTATGAACATGTCATTGTAGGGAAAAGGTTTATTCCACAGTAGCCAAACAACGATTAAACATATTATGTTTGAATACAAATAGCTGCACCAGCTGCCCATAAATATATCTGTATTGCAGTCCTGAGCACTCAGGAACTATTACTTAATTAAGACTGGCCAACTTATTTAAATATCCCTCCCCTGTGATCAGTGGTTCATTTACAAACTGTTAAAACATTTGGACGTTTCAGACATTTTGAAAGGTTGCCTGAATAAGACTTAAGACTGCTAAAAGACTAGTGTTTAATGATTGATAATAACACTCACAATAAGAGTAAAAATAAGAATTAGAAAAAAGAAACATATACTGCATATATATAATAAGGTATAAGGATAAAAATGTAAAAATAAAAATGCCTGTATATTGGCCTTGACATGTAAATAAATATGTAAAATGTACACATAAATTTACTTTTATTTTTGAAAATTGTGTTTATTGTGGTTTTTTGGTACAATATGTAGTACAAAAAGTATAAATACAATTACATAAAAGAGTAATTAAACATACTTTTCAGAGACAGTAAAAAGAAAGAAAGGGAAAAGGATGCCATGGGATGTTTTTTTCAACAACAGTTCATGAGCTTACCCTTTTGAGATACTCAATAAAAAGTTGACAAATCAAATAAAACTTATTATATTCCCTCTTAGAGAATTTCTCCAGCAGGAGTTGTCACATCACATCATTTAACAGGGATAAGTGGGTTGGTGGGTTCCTCTGCTTCCAGTTTAATAGAATCAGTCTATGTGTTAACAGTGATAACAGATTATATTGGTTATTTGACAACTCAACATCAGAATATATATGTCACAATTACAACTACACAATAAACTTTTCTATACACTCGAGTGCAGATATGTAAACATGCAGGACGATGCAACGGATTCAGAGAACACGATGTGACAAAACAAGCACACCTGTTGATCCTGTGATGATTGTGCAGCCAGCTGTTGGTTAATTACAATCTTGCAAAGCTCATATTCATTTTCCTGGTAAAGTGAAAGATTGAAATATGACCAGCTTTACCTGACAGTGAAAAAAATAACAATGAAAACTTGCAAATCAGTAATTTTTCTTACTTTCTTTGGATTTGTTTAAACCCAACTGATTGACACGCCATGTTTTTATTCTTGGCAACATCTGAAAAATTCCCATTATATTTACTTGACACATACGCCTGCAGAAGTAAACACACTTTCCCTCACTGTCTTCTTCTTTGATGAGTTATTATAATTGAGTTTGAATCTCTGCCAGAACAGGTACATTTACATTAAGAATTTCATATACCTTATCACTACATTTATAGAAACACATTATATAAGCACTCACAACACATTATGGATACAAATTATAATGTATTCTAAATATACATGTACCTCTCTGTGTCTCTATATATGTCTCTTCCTCGCTCCCCTCGCCTGAAGCTCCAACACCAGGAATAGATTGGCACCCATTTATTTTTCCATTTAATTTTTCTCTATTTTTTTTTCCCCTCCTCCTCCTTCTTCTTCTGCTACTCTGCTCATCCCTCCTGCTTCTCTCTACTTATTAGCTTTATAAGGCCCATTGTGGGGTTGCCATGGTAACAAGTGGCTTACAGAGAGAGAGAGAGAGAGAGAGAGAGACAGAGAATGAGAGAAAAGAGGGAGTATATATGTATGTGGGTACAGAAGGCAAAGAGTCACAGAATTCAAAGGATGCCAGTGAAAAAGAGAGTGGGTGAGTGAGAGAGAGAGAGAGAGAGAGAGAATGAGAGTCTAACGTTACAGGAGGGGGTGGAGGTGGGGGGTGGGGGGGTGATGAGCAAAAATCAGGAAAATGGAGAGAATGAAATGTGTGATTTTCAGGGGGTTGGATAGAGAAATGAGGACAAGAAAGTGAAAGAAATTCTTTTTTTCCCCTCTGCACACCATAAAAGGCCTTTCCTTCCTTCCTCTCCACATCTGTCTCTCTCCTTATTCCTCTCGTTCTCCTCCTAAAAAAAAAAAAAAAAAAAAATCACCAACCTTATACAATAAATCGTCGGCCCTGCAGCAAAGTATGCAGGTGTCAGCCACCTGCGTGGGCAGTTGGATAAAAAGGGGGCCTATTTATAACCAATCCATCACTGGTGCTGCTGTTGATGCTTCGGAACTACGGTTTACGTAATGTTGGACATCACTGGTTGAAGATATTCCCTCTGTGCCCTCGGTGCAGAGTGCCAAGTGCGATGCAGTGTTATGTAAAAGCAGTGCAACTGTCGACGCAGTTGTCCTCCATGAATTATGCAGTGCTTCCTGCGACAAGTCAGTAACAAACAGGCACAAATCTTCAGGTCTGTATTTATTCATCTGGAAGGTTTCTGGAACACTTCACAGCTTCTTATACGCACCATGATGTAAATGAACGCGCAGCTTCTGCTCGTGATGTGCAAACACTGTTGCAGATTACATTTTCTACTCATTATGTTGTTTTTAATGTAATTTCAAGGGAAAGCCCTGTATTTGTCAACCTGGGTCTTTTCTCAGTTATGACTATTGCTCATGATAACACTTAAAGCTGCATTAATCAATAGCTCTATATTAATAATGGGTCAGTTGATATGTAACGTGAAAGGGGTCCCTTGTAGTGATGAATCCAGAGAATAAACACCCGACTCTACAGTTCTCCTTAACTCTACGTAACATTTTGACCTCTTTTAGCTCTTTGTTTTGATTTTACAGTCTGTAATATTATGTTTCTAGAAGAAGGAGGCAGCTTTTTTTTTCAGCAAAAAAGCTCTAAAAACCCCACAGTCCGCTACCTGCCCATCGCCAAACAGCTGGCGGACAAAGTTAGTGCCCAGCTGGTGAACATAGTGAAGTATTTAGTAGCTAATGAGGAGCTGGTGGAGACCAAAACAGAGCTAGAATTAGAGCTAATATTGGACTTATCAGGTTAATGTTGCTTTATGTCTGGTGTGTGAATAGACAATTGTTTGATGACGCATTCGCCATATCAACTTTATAAGATGATAATATGCCAACGTTGCCTTGCTTGTTTTTATTCAGACAGGCTTTTGGTTAAGCTGTTTGGATGGTGGCTTATTTCCTCATCTGTGTTTTGGAACTTTTGTACATGTTGCAGCATTTTACAGTTTTCTAAAAAGCTTAAACTCAGAATGATCAGAAATCATCTTATCTTTGAGTTCAACTTGAAATGAAAGTACTGTAATCCCCTGGAAATCCAATCTGCTGTTGCAGCAAACTGCATTGAGGAACTGGCTACAGCAGGAGTTTCTCTTTATGCACAGTAGCAGTCGATGAAGACTGAACAATGTGTACCTTGTCGTTTCACAAGACACAAAGCATCTTCTCAAGTTTGCTGCTCTCTCTCTGTAATGTAAACAAGCTAAATAGAAGCCTCACATCAATGAAAGAAAACCCGGTAACACATAACTCCCCATAACTCTTCTTTCTAACTTATCATGAGAAAATTAATTTCTCTAGACGTGTCTAGGTCAGCTGTGAAAAACATGACTACATACTGTCTACTCAGCCACAGAGAGGCTGAGTGATCGATGAGCTCTAACAGTTAATGAGTTGTAAACGCCAAAGCGATCAAACGCTCAGTCTGTGTGTGTGTGTGTGTGTGTGTGTGTGTGAGTGCAGCACAGGCTGTGTGTTTACTTGAAAGAGTTAAGTTCGTTAGACCTCCGTTGCTTAATTCAGTCCTTTGTTCTCAAATATCACACACTCCACTTGTACCTTGACATACGCTCACAAACACGCTCTTCTGCACAAATGCACAATGCGTCTGACAGCCTGCTGTGCTCGATCATTAAGTCACGCACAAAGTCAGCAGCGCTTTTGTTTGCAGCTTTAATTTGATACTCATGTCCTCACACACACACACATACACACACACAAATACACACACACTAATGGATTTTTCTTGATTTTTCATCTAATTGACACTTTGGCTCTGTCCTTTCTTGTCTTTGTTACACACGATCACATTTGAAGCCATTTCCTTTTTTGTGTTCGTGCCATAGCATGAAGCTTAACGTCATAAACCTGCTATTAGTGGCCCCTGATAGTTTCCATTAACATATTTAATTATGATTATAGCTTAACAGAAACTCACATGAGCACATCATATGATTTTTATAAAATGACAAATGACAGGAATTTTCCCTGCTGTTCTACCCAGGTTGAATGTACTGAATGCGTTCCCCTTGCAGAAGGCAGATGTGATCAAATTATAGCTCTCATCTTGTCACTTTTTCACTCGGGGTTGAGAGAGGGTCAATCAAGATTAAAAGCTGTTAAGTCAAATTTGATGGATGGGAAGACGAGAAAGGTAGAAAACATTTATCCATTTTCTTGTTTTGTTTCTGTTTGACCGCCGCTAACTGCACCCTCAAAGAGCTGGATCAACATCTTGCTGACTCGGAGCGGATTCACAGTCTCGTGTCTTTGGACGTTGCCGGTCTTTGTAGTGAAGTGTCGTCTCCTCAGAGGTGTAGTGCTAATTAACAGCACCTTAGATCACAAATCTTGTTTAGTTTTCACCTCATGAGCCGTGTTAACAGGACAGGTGAAGAAGTTTGTGAGTGCTGTGGGTTTGATGTGGGGGGGCGTTATTTTGTTTTGTTATTCCATGCTTGCTTATTGGCTCTAGGGTTGGTTGGTCCACCTCTTTGGTGTAAACTATTTGATGGATTGCCATAAAGTTGCCTGCATTCATGTCCCCCAGAGGATTTTTTAGATTCATCTAACACCACCAGCAGGTTCACATTTGTGGCTTTTAGTGACACATCTCCATAACTATAAGATGGACTGCTGTGAGATCTGGCAAAAACATTCATATGCCCCCTCTGCCAGCCTCACAGAGCCACTAGCATGGCTGTACACTCTGGTCCTGCGTCAACAGTACACAGCATGCACAACAAAATCAGCAAAGTGGATGAATGTTATTAACGCTTTATTTTCTTCATCTTCAAGTTAGCCATCAGCCCGACCTCTCCTCCTCCTTCTGCCCTCCTCTTTCTTTCCATCTCTCTCTCTCACCGTCTTTGTATTTTTGTTGAAGTCTCCTTCTCTCCTTTTGTGGTTTAGTTTTGGATGAGAGGACCGGAGGTAATGGTGAGTCATGTTTGGATGTTCTGAACACATAAGAGGCTCACACAGACGCTCTGACTGGGTTCAAAACAACAAAACAGAAGAGTAACAGAACTCGGTGATCAACAGCAGAACATCCTTTTGTTGATCACATTCAGCGGCGGTGATGAGGAGACTACAGGACCTGATTGGACAGAATGGTGCAGCTTTATACAGCACAGTAGTGTTTGTTTTAACAGATTTATATATCTGTTACAAACAGTAGTGTTTGTTTTAACAGATTTATATATAGTAAATATGGCTCTAGGGGTCATACTCACTGATTGTGGCTTTGATTGTCTTGGGCAGCAGAACTAAGTTGTTATATTGATAAACAGGCCCACATTGATTCTGAAACCATATACTAGCTGTATGATTATAGAGTGGCAGTGTAGACAGTTAAAGTAGACATTAACTCTCAATAGAGGATCTCAACTTTGATCCCAACACTGGTCATGTATCCTACTGGAGTGTCCCTGAACATAGAGGAAGAGTTGCACTATGACTTTGTAAAAAATGGGTTGCACCACAAGTTAATGACAACATAGAGCTAAATTTACAATGTATAATCTCCCCTGAGCAGGCCTGAGTCCTTCCTTATTAGCTGGTGTCATGGAAAAATGGTTAGAAGGATGCAAAATACTAATGATAGAAGAGGTAGAAGATTTTTTTTTTCAGTATTTACACTAGGAGAACATTGTCTGTGACAGGCTTGAACGCCGTAACATTTCATATAACACTGTTGCACACGCTGAGTATTGTGTCGTACACTTGCTTGGATTAGAGTGAGTGAAAGCAAGTAAAACTTTATGCTGCTTTCACTTGAGATCAGAATTGCCGCTGGCACCACTTGGTTGCTTGTAACAGAAACTTGTAATTGTGTAGGTGTTGTCTTCGGCAGAATCTTTTTTGCCAAAATGGAAATTTTTCAGATGCTTGTAAATGTTTTATTATTTATGCTCGTATTAATGTGTGATACAGCCTTCCTCACCTTAGTTAAGACCATACAAGTATAACAGAAGGGATCAATAGATGGTCACTGAATTATTAACGAGGTAAAGGATAAACACATGTTGTATAATTTAACTAGTTCACTTTTCTAATCTTTTTAATAAAACAATAAAACTGTTGTTGGATTTTCATCACTAGTTAGTGGTGTCTTACCTGAATGCTGCACCAGGTAAAACATCACAAGTCATATCGGTAGTAGAGATGGTGAAACTGAACAAAGTGGTGAGCTTAGTGAGCTTAGGGAAGTAAATAGTTATAATGTATCATTTAGAGTTTGCACTCAAACTTAAATATAATATAACGACTAAATTTGAGGTAAATGTGAATGAAATCACGTAAAGTAAAATATGGATTTCTTAATGCACTGTTTTATATCCACTAATGTTGCACTTTGAATAACATCTACCTTTTACAGTGTGATTTGTATAGATTGTCTGCTTTTATAACTCAATATTTTTAGTCCTTTGTTTCTAATTTGCTTGTTTCCATCTTGGTTAATGGGCTGTAAAAACATCAGGGTCAATGCGGAAATTGGTCCAGGAAACTTTCTTTCAAAAAGTCTAATGCTTTGTATTTCATTAATGTATTATCTATAAACAAACCAAAGCAAAAAGAGTAAAAATGCCCCATACATAATTTTTTGCACTTGAAGAAACACCGTACATGCTGTTACTAATACTACGGCTGCTACACACACACACACATTTCCCACACATACAACCAGATACACACAGTTAATCGGTGCTGACCTCATATCACACAACTAATTTCAGTGACGCTAGTGATAGACTGCCGTCACTCTCGACTTCAGGAGACTTCGAAAAATGGGTTACCGCGGGAGACGAGCCAGTTGCCGTGGCAATATACTCTGCATACTCAAATCTATCCATCAGACATGAAGCAATGCTCTCAACAGGGAGTCCTCTCTCTCTCTCTCTCTCTCTCTCTCTCTCTGTTCACCTCCCACGGGAGAGAGTTAATACTGACCTGTTTACACCTGTTAGTGTAATGCAGCTCTGGTCACAGACCTGAGGCTAGCTTTCAGCCTGCACGGTGACTCACATATAGAAAAAAAAGAGTTGACGATAGGGAAAATTATCCCTCATCAGTTTAATCATAGTCAGTAAAAAAAAGAGATGCAGGTTCAGGGATTATATATATTTATATCTCTGTGATGGCTTTCTAGATCTAAAGACATAAGACAGTAAATAATGACTTTATTTGTTATGTAATGCAAAATTCATTCACATTTACCAACAACTGCTGACCTGACTGTCATTTTCCGTGCCCTCTAACCCTTTCAGTCAGTCAGTTTTTGTACTTCTGTTCTCAAATTTTGTACTTTTGTACTTCCACTTATCTCTCAGTCTCTTATTATCTCTTATTAAATGTATTGCACATTATCTTTTTTTCAGAAACTATTGAAAATGAACAAACATGTAATGTGTTAAAATTTCAGATGAATACAGTATGTAGAATATTTATATTTCTGCATGTACATAGAATTGTGTAGAATTTCTATTAGATTAAATATGTATATAGAAGACATAATATAAACCACATAAGATATCTCCATGACAACTGAGCTAACTCCAGCCTCTAAGGTAGGCTGTGAGATGCAGTTGAAAACTCCAGAAAAAGCTAGTAAGTAGACCTTGAGTTAAGTCTTTACAACCTCTATAGGACACAATCAAAACATTTGCACAGGTAGTTCAGATCACCATATAACAATCAAGGAGGAGCTACAACCGAGTTCAATAGCTTATTTTACTTGTAGGAAGACGACTGTTGATATGTTGATTGACACAAGATACGTTTAACCAGTGGTCTCTAATGTAGTTCCAAATATTTGCAGCCCATCACAGGTTTCCTTTCTGAATTGTTTCAATTTTTTTGGGACTGAAGATGCAAAACTATCAAGGATTTCACAAGAATAAAGCTAAGATGACAAATGTATGTGCCAAAATATGTTTTGTTGTCCTTTACTATCTTCTTAATCATCTCATGACCTCTAAGACTTATCTTATGACCTCATGTGGGGTCTAGAACCCCAGGTTGGAAAACACTTAAACTGTGAAGGGAAAGCTGGCATTTACTGGGACTGATGGGGTTTAACATCACCTCCTAGATATAATTGAAATTCTTTCTTAGTTCTAGTTCTGAGTACTTTTGTGCCTTTAGCTAATGATTGTGACATTTCCAACAGCACTTGAAGGCGACGTTCCTTCATCTCTCACATGTAATTCATTAACACTCCCTCAAATCAAAAATCCAGACTTCAAATCGTCTCCTGTCACCGTCAATCTGAGCCCACCAGAGTCCTGCAGTACCATCTTGATGTGGATTTGTTCGAATAGCCCCACACTTACCTAGCATTAGCTCAGTGCCCGAGGCTCAGCGAGCTGATAATGATTTATCCAGGCCTGTGGTGCTTAGGAAATAGGGCTCAGTCTTTAATCTTGGGGATGACTGACAGCTCAGATATTACTCTGTACTTTTTAATAACAGTCAGTGCGCCGCCACAAGAGACGGAGCGATGAACACATCGCTATCAGATGTTTGGATCATCTCCCTGCCCCTCCTGCTACCACACACACACACACACACACACTCAGGTAGTGTGTGTAGTATTTATAGTGTTTGTGCATCTGTCTGTATACACATAGTTTATTTCATTTGCCACAGAAATGACAGTAACAATAAAGATGCAACAAGAATTATTTTTTTTTTTTTGTCTATTTCAGAGTTCAGTTTTGTTGCATTTAATGATGTTTCAGGCTATCAAAGATATTTAAATGGAAGTTTATTAGTGTTGTGGATTGGGTGGGTGGCTTTGCTATGACAGATCAAGCCTTACTCATTTCTTTTCCCTCCTTTTTTGACATATAACCTCCAGCTCTGTATCTCCACTCTTTCATTTCTCTTCCTCCTGTTCTCCCCCGTCATTCAATCCTTCATTCTGTCACTCCCTTATTTCTCTAGCCACTTTCAAAAGCCTCTCATTTGCTTCTCAGAGTCTCTCTCTCTCTCTTTCTCTGCCTGTCACTCACCGTTCTACGCTTCCCGCCCGCCCCCTCACTTTCCCTCAGCCTCGCTCCCATTCGTCAACCTTTCTTCTGCTTTGCAGTTTTGCTGTTTCGCTACAGTATGCATCTTCATAACTCATTTGCCCTTCCACTTAAACTTTCCATTCAGTCAGATAGCCTCCTTCACCCTCTCTATCTCCTTTCTTTTTTTTTCTCCCTTGCACTCTTGCTCACACCCTCCCTCTCTCTCTCTCTCTCTCTCTCTCTCTCAGTATCTCACCATCCACCTTTGCAAAACCCCTCCTCCATCTATCCTCAACCTCTTTCCTCTGTTTTCTCTCTCTCTGTCTGTCCTGAAAACCGGTGGCGTTGACCAGCGGTGCAGCAAATATCTATTAACGAGCAATTAAACACCTGTCCTTCAATTCAGCGACATGTGTGGGGGGAAATGCCCTTTCTCTTGTCAAGCATGCATATATTTTTCTCGTTGCAGCTGCTTCTCCCCACGGTTTCCTCTGAAAACTGTCTCCATTTTATTTCTTTTTTGCCTTCTACCCATTTTTATCTTTTGCTGGATTTAGATATGAAAGGCTTCATTTACAACTGAAATACACTATTCACCACTAGGAAATTTAATCGTACCTCTGTAAAATGATCACAGGCAAGAGTGTAAAAAGAGAGTATTTAATTTCTATTCCGGTGTGAGCTGTTAAAAGAGCAAAGCTGTGTCTCAACTCACTATGAGGTACTAGTTCTAAGCAGACTAAACACACTTAAAACGTTTAATTTTTGTGCTGTTGATAGACTATTATCTCGTAATACGATGCAAAGAGGAAAAAGAAGAGCAGCGGCTACAAAACATTAATGCAAATTCCAGGTAGAGGTGAGACAGCTCCAGGAATATCTTAGAAAACAGACAAACACAAGAATATGAGTGTTAATTCTTTGGATAAACATTTAGCTTTTCATAGCTGTTCACAGTTTAAATAGCTTGATATCCCTCAACACATGTACAGTATTGACCCTTTACATGACAGATATTTGGAGAAGTCATAGCAGGAAATGCATATAGGTGTAACTAATAATGTTAATTAATGTTAATTATGCCTGCATTCCATTTAGGTGCATAATTTCCAGGGTCCTCGTGTTGTGCATGCTGGCTTACTGGCATACTGTAGCTTACTGGGATACCTGAATGGAACATGTTATTGTTAATATTATTAGCAACACCTGCACTTTTCCTTACAAATATCTGCTGTGAAAAAGCTCTGTTGCATTAGTGCAAAACAGTGAAGTACATTGATTTGTGGTATAATAACTGCAAAAACTGTACAATTTGTATATATGTACTATATGGTTACAATACCATATATGTGATATAGAATTAGGACATAGCACAACTGTATTTATCTAACATAATTTTTTGCATTTCCCCTTTTGTACAGAGTGGTGCGGCGAAGGTTTGCAAAAGCTGTGTCTTAATTCTGTAATGCATATTGATAATATGGATAATGTACAATATACACATTTTCCTAGTATATCGTTTTTTCTCTTAGTATACAACAATTAGTACATTATATAACAGGAAATAATGGGGTGAAAGATGTCAATCACATTGTCACATTGGCATTCCCACTGCCACCTTCACAGAGGGAAATACATATGTTTTTCCTTGATTTAATTATTTTTTTTATAATAGCAATTTTGTTGGAGCTTAATATTTGATTTAAATGAATAAATATTTTTCTAATACCTTTTTTTATTCTGAGCTTTTCCTGCAATTTTTCTTTATTTGTGCATTGCACTGTGCAATACTGTGTCTTTGACTGCTGGGCCTTCAGGACACATCAGCAGTGATGAATTTCACTTCATTATTTTTCTATAAGTAGATTTAGTGTTAAGGTACACTGAATAAAAGCTCCATTTCAGATCTATTTCTCTCCCATCAAACCCTGCTGCCTGTCTTCCACTTCCACTGATAGGTGGGTGGATGTACACAGTTGAAGGTTTTTGCCTCTTGCAGTTTATCAACTTGGAAGACTTCACACAGCTTTGCATCACTAAGTCGATCAATAAAATGAATGGTCGGTGCCTTTATTGGGAGGCATTCATAATAATGAGAGCCATCGATCTTAAACTATAAAGAGTGAGTAAAACAATCACATACATCGCTGTGCTGTGGTTGTTTGTCAAGAGATGAACACAACTTATCCAAATACCAATCAGCTTCTGGGCTGAGCTTGTTACATGTCGCAACTCGTGTGCGTATGTGTGTTTTTGCATACTAGTTACGCAATAAAAAAAGCAGGTATGCAGAGTGATGTAGAAGCTGCTTCGCCATCTGATTCTTAGACATTTACTGCATTTCAGCAATAGCAGGGCGCTGCGTTAACTGTGTACAGTACACACGGTTTGATTGTTGCTTAGTTTGAGCTGATATTGCCTTGGATGCCCAGGTAAGAAACACTCACACACACACACAAACAGACTGTAGGCTCAAGATTGGATAAATAATGAAGGTTAAAACAACACACAGAGGAAGACTATTGATTGTTTGCAGGGAAAGAAGAAGAGAAGTTTTCTCCCTGAGCTGAGTTTCTGCTGTGTTATCCATCCTTTAATTTAGCTGACAGCACATTACTGTTCTCATCAACTCATCTGATTTAAGGTTTTACTTCTCTCTCTTTACCTGAAATATATTTTTAAAAATCCTCCATTTATGTAACTTCTTCCTCCTCCTCTTCACTCTCGCACTTGTCGCAGATATCTCCGCGCTGCTTCTTTTAATGCTGCTTTTTCCTCTTTTTTTTCCCGTCTAGACACACACACACACACACACCTGCTGATTTGATTGCCTTGCTTATCAGCCGTACATTTTTCCCCCCCTTCGCTCTCCTGAAGGCCAAAGACACTCAGCCGCCCGAAACTGGGAGAGATGCTGGCGCTGGGGCTCTTTGTTGCCATAGCGACCGACAGGCTCACCTGTTGCCAATGGTTCTCATCTTTAAAAAAGAGTAGAAGCATAGGGAGCGTGATTAAGGGTTGCAAAAGAAATTCACGACAGGGCTAAGAGAGTCATACTGTACAGGAAGAAATGATTGTGTCTAACAAAAATATAACATTGTGACTTCATGGTGCATTCAAGGTGCAGTCATAAAGTATGAATTGTTTGTGTTAGCCCCACTTACTACTACTACATTGTTTTAAATATCTCCAGAATATCTCCTTGTGTAATTACTCTGACCAATAATGTGTAAAATGTATATTTTTGAAAATAACTGCAGCATAATTTATGTAATAACTCATAATGCAGACAAAATAAGCAGTTAAGAGCTGAGGACAAAGGTCGACAAACTATGCAAATATGATGTTTTTTTTTTTCAAGCCACTTTGTCCCATTTATCCCATAAAATGTTGAGGATTAGTCATAACTTGAGCTTGTGTAGGAAAGATTGACTGTTTCAGTCCATGTACCACTTGAGGATGAGTCATGTTCTCAAGCCACATTACCTGAAGACAGTTAATACGTCTGTTTGTAATTTTAAAGAGTATAACAGCAGGCAATATGTGACATTCACATGACAATTGCCATAAATACTTTCCATTCGAGGACCAAAGTTAATATTATTCCACTTTCCATCACTTTTATTCCTCCATAGTGAGAGGAGCTCAAGCATCTCTTGTTTTAATCAATGTTAATGATTCCAGTTAGTCACTCTTGCAGGGTTTTCTCAGAAAAAGCAGCTGAGTGACTTCCTCAGACTTCCATTTTCTTACAACAGTCTGTTTTGCGCCACACTGCCCGGCGTGCGTCGTCAGTTCACATCATGTAATTGTTGAGTATGTTGTATGTATGGACAGTCATGAACCGCTGGCCAGTTGGTGGTTTGTTAATTTTTAACAAGGGTGAATGGCCCATTGGAGCACCCTGCTACCCCCACACCAACAACCAATTAGGAGACTCTCTCGCAAGTTATGTCATCATGCAAGTCATTTGTGTAATCCCTTAACTTTGTTTTCTCTGAGCTAGTTAAGGGTAAATGCAAAATTCAGTGGAAAAAAAAACAACCCTTTGCTGCAAGAAGTCAACAAAACTATTACCATCTCTTGCTAGGCAGCAAAGTTACCGTCGATCAAACTACAAGTTAGCTAGCTAGCTTACATCTATACCTGAGTAACAGGAGCCGGTTTTCATGTGTTTTTAATTGTCTGGACAGGAATCAAATCCAAGCTAATTTCTTTTTCTTTTTGAAAAATAAGCAAAGGTCAATCCGTCCTCCTTTTCTTTTTGATGCCATTCTGGCCACAAATTTGCAAAGCTGACGATGATGCCTGCATTCCTGTGTGCCTCTGACCTCCTCCCGTCTTTCCACCACTTTCCCCCCTTGGAAGCCCTCACACACGTAGGAGGAGAGAGGGAGAGGGGAGGAGGGCTTCTTTGTGCCTTTTTTTTTTTTCAGAGGGTAGCCTAGTTTTTTGCCCCTTGAACTGATTTTTAGGGGCATTTACTAAATTCTGACATATAGTTCTTACATTATATTGTCAAACACCCAATTTGCGGCACAAAGATTTGTGAGAACAGCAAAAAAAAAAAAAAAAGAAAAAAGTTAATGAGCACTGTAGTGCACTTTTGCTCCGAGCTCTGTTAATTTCTGACCCGACCTCTGTCATGCTGCTGCTGCACTTTCTCTTTCCCCTTGCCTGCTGTTGTGCTTCTCTAAACAAGAGAGTAAGACACCCGCATCCCGAACCCACTTCTGTATGGCTACTATATATTAGGACTGCAGGATCATATAGGCCTAGCCTAATTCTTGATATTATAATTGTCATTATGATTTTGATTTAATTGAGCTGCTGTTAGGCTAAATACATATTTTGTGTAGACATATTTTACTGGATGTGGACATTAAGCATTAACATTTTGACGGTATAAACTTTACCTGGAATTATGTAACACACATTACCTGCTCCACTCCCAGATTACACCAAACATCAATAGTAAAAAGTATATCTGTAGTCATGTCTCCCCTAAAATGTTTTGTTACAGAGGTGGTTTACAAATCCGTCTGCTACTTCAGCACCACGGACAGCGCTGTGGATTTATCAATACACAGCACAAATGAACTCTGGACAATGAGCTGCTGTATTCAGACATGGACTCAACTGGACATTACACAGACTTTGTACTGTGGAGCCGGTAAAATCCGGTATTTCAGAGCCATGGTCGGGGCCATAGATTCTAACTTGCAGTGACAGTTTTGATTACGACTGTAGAGTGTGCATTTATATGAGTGTTTGTTTCTATTTGTTCAAGTGGCTTTGTGATTGTGAGACTTTTGAGAGTGTGTTTGTTTGTGTGTGAGATACTTAGTGGTGACATTGTTTACATGGCCTGGTTCACAATCTTAACACACAGTGACAGGAAACACAGAAAGAGAGAGAGAGAGAGAGAGAGAGAGATTGGGGCTCGACACAAACACACTTTAGTTTCAGCTATTTATAGTATGTAAGGGGACATGAAACGATCAACAAATGACTGGAAAACAGAATGAGATTTGGAGTAGCCTCTTGTGTCTGTGTTTGGGATATTTGTGTATTTTTACCCACTGCTAGATTATCATGCTTGGCATTAAAGTGTACTGTGTCAGTGGTTTTGCAGGTTTAAGGCCATAAACTGTAAATAATGCACTTTTAATCAGCTCTAACCATATTATTGTGTTTTAGAAATGTATGGATGTATTTTCTCTTCTGTTTCACACATTTATTAGTTTCCCTTTATTTCCCATACGGTATGAAAATCAATTAGTAGAACTTGCTCCAGTGTGTAGTCATCACAATAAACATCAAGCCTCATCATTTTTTTTTTCTGCCAGTTAAATTATGAATATGAGATAAGGCTGTGCAGACTTCTTAAATCAATCTGTCCATAGAGGATAAGGCTGGTGTTATTCTATTTTCTCTTTGTTGAGAAATCTTCCCCACCCTGACTGTGGCAACAAGTATACTGGTTTCCTGCTGAATCTTAAAAAAATGGGTCACAAATATATAGTATAATATGGCTTATTGTGTATATATAGTTTCACAAAAAGGTTCAGTCATGTCCTAAAACAGCAGAACACTGTAGTTTTTAGGAAATGTTATTGAAATAGGAGTAAATAGTGCATTTGTTGGTGACTATTTTCAGCTGTGAATTAACACATATTGCATTGGTGCTCATGATGATGAAGGAATATGTCACCCAGTGTGGCTCATTAATTTGGTTTTTAACAGTTTTTAGACAACAATGGAGGAATAAGATATATCAGGCTTTGAATACACAGATAATACTTGATACTCACTTTATACTATGACAAAAACATTGTTTTTTGTCTTCTCGTAAGATTTGTTGTCAGAAATACATGCAGTACTTGCTAATATATTGCATACTGTATGGAAATGAATGTAAACTGATGATTGTCTGGAACAGCAGGAAAAATACACTAAAAATATAAGCAAAAATGAAGCAGTTTTTTTTTTTTTTTCAACGAATCATTATATTATCAATCATTAAATCCAGGTCCTCTAATAACTGTCTTTCTGTCTCTCAGTGCTCAGTTTTTACCTCTACTAATCATCCAAACTCCATAAATTTGGCATTTAGTGTCATTCACACAGTGTAAGAGGTTTTATTTGTGAAACTATGAATAAACAGGAGAGAGGAGCTACAACCTGAATGTCACTGGAACTTAATGTTTGCTACAATCTTGTAGAAGATTTATCACTACAGGTTTGAAAGTGGAAACCGCTCTGGTGGAGCGCAATGCATAATAAAAGTAATTCTCCTATTTTGCATCGTGTAATATGAGTACATCTTTTTAACATGCAAGACAATTTTTATGACCTCAGGTGTAACGTGTTTGCAGATGAGCATACACAAACTGACAGACGAGAAGTCAAGCAGAGACACACACACACATAGATGCATCTACAATTACACACTTTTATTACTGAGAATCAAAAGAAGCTTTCACCGGCTTCTCTTTCACCCGACTGCACACAGACAGTGAGTGGGCTTCTGAAAGCATCCCCCTAAAAAAAAAAAAAAAAAAAAAAACAGTCTGTCCCGATGAGTTCATGCATTCATGCACAAGTTCAGACACACACATACACACTTTTACACCCAGACAGTGAAGGAGCAGAGGTCTAAAATCCAAGTCAGGAGTTTCTTTTATTTCTCCTTGGAGAAACAAACAGCTTCTCTACAGGGAAGCAGAAGATGTATTGCCTCTCTCTTATCTTCTTATTTGCAGCTTTGGTTGTTTTGCTGTATTTGTTTTCTTTAGCCTCTCTCTCTCTTTCTCTCTCTCTCTCTCTCTCTCTGTTCTGTTGTTTATTTAGCGTTTTGCTCCAAAATTATGTGTTTTGTTTGTGCAGGGAGTGTAAATTTCTGATCTGTCTTGTTTTTCTTTGGTAGAGTAAATTCATTAGTGTGTATGATGTGACAGGACCGTTTTATGCAAATCCAGCACATGTGCATATAGCTTATCTGTATCATTTAATGTTAATCAGTAAATGCATTTTTTGTGTGTGTTTGTCTTCTTCACAGACGACGGGCCGTACCAGCGAGACCCGCCTCCTCCTCCTCCTCCTCTCGGCTCTTCCTCCACATCAAACGCTCTGCTGGACGACCGCAGGAAGAGCCACATCCCAGAGGAGTTCGCAGGCCTCCTTCATGGGTCGTCCCCAGCTTGTGAAACCCCTGATACGCCTTACCATCTTTACAGCCCCAAACCTCGCAAATATGCCTCTCCGGACGTCCAGAGCAGCCTGCTGCAGACCCCGGAGTTCAGCATTGTGATCGGAGGAGGACCCACTCAGGTCTACCCCAGGACAGGGAGCGAGTCGTCGCCTCAGAGGACCACCAACGACGCCCAAAAGCCGCAGGTGGTGTACCGGACTATCTTCCACACCAGGGTCAACCAGGACCAGGCCCGACCCCGGAACCGCGAGCTGGTGGATTCACAACGCGGCTGGTCTACACTGGGCCGCCCACCCTCCTACTCCTCCTCTGGCCAAAACGGACAGCTACCAGAGCTACGGGGGATCCAGACAGGAAGTGCAACCAAGGACAGTTCATTGGGTGCTGGCTACGAAGAGAGGGCTTGCACCCTGGGGAGGATGAGGTCTATGCCCCGCAGTGTGTTGGACCTGCAGCTGTCCAAGTCTCTGTCCAAGTCTGATTCTAACCTAGTAGCCGTGTCTCCCATACAGGTATGTTGTTTCTCTCTGTTAAGATTTTATTATACAACATATAATATGTGCGTGGTTTAATTCCAGCCGCAGACCTTTTATTGCATGTCATACCCTTCTCTCTCTACCCATGTGTCTCTCTTTGCACTTTCAACTATCAAATAAAATAAATGTCAAAAGTAAAAATGTCAAAGAAAGACTAAATCTGTGTGCAATCAAAGCATCGACAAGAGCATGATTTATAAAATAAAGCCCAGCGAGGGGGAGTTAAAACTTTAACGCAGTCTTTTTTCTCTGACATGGACATCTCTTCTGAGACGTTTATGTAAGAGCCAAAGGATAACATAAAAAGTCTCTTTTGTTGAAAGTTTCTCTTTTCATAAAAGTTTATGTCAGCGCCAAGATCTTATCAGATATTGTAAATATTCAGTTGTATCAATTATGCAGTCATGGAGGTAGTTTGCATCTTGCTGTATCATGCAGTGTGACTTCAGAAACCAGTTTAGAAACCAGTCCAACCAATTAGATAACTCACTAATCTGGGCCACAGTGCTCCCCGTTGTGCAGCACATTTCATGAGACTTCTTTAATATATAGTAAATAAATCATAAAGCTAAGTACATAGTCTGTTTGATGAAAAATGTTTCATTATGGATCAAACTTTGATGAGCACTGAACGGACTTGGTTATTCTCTAAACAGTTTTTAGCACTCAGTTGTTGGCATTTTTAAGGTTGAAACGTTGCAACCTTTGTATCTAATTGTCTGTAATTTATTCATGCCTGAAAACGAAATGGTTGGTTTTTGTCTTGTCCAGGAGGAGCACAGTTGGGGGTCTGGATCTCGGGGCCAGGGGCCTGGAAGTCCGAGCCCAGGAGAAGGTGCCAGTCCAGGGGGAAGACTGGAGAGAACTCCCTCCTTCACTGCTGAGTGGGAAGAGGTAAGAGGAGGTTTTTTTCTTGCCTTTTACAGCTTATTACCAGACATTTAGGATGAATCTAGATATTCAAGAAGGAGAAAAGTGGCCAATTTTACAGATAGCAAGAGGTAAATGTGTCATCTTTTCACCAGTCAGGTTACTCAGTCAGTATACTGTGACACTACATGTATTTCTGGAATAATAATGATTAAAACCAGCATGCTTTTTAAAGTGAGCTGTTTCTGCAGGAGACTGTCGAAACCTCTGCACCCACAGCAAGAAACCTGCTTCAATTTTTCCTCCCTTTTGAAATGCACCCGGCTACTACGATGCAGAATGAACCCGAGTGCTAATTTAACATGCTCCAGCATTGATTTTCTTCTTGTAACCAGCACTGGAGCTGCAGGGAAGACTCAAGGAAGATATCAGAGAGAAAGCAGGTTCTGTTATGGAAGGTAGAGAGTGAAGGTCGAGGGTGCTGTGTGTTTTGGTCTTGGTGTGTTTATGCCCGGGGCTTATTCGATATTAAAGGGTCTCTGACACAGATGTGATCCATTGACTGGACACCACTGTTGGATCTCGCCCCTTTATAAACACTCGGGGTCACAGACACATTAGCTTCTGCTCACTGCTCATCGCTCACAGACAAAACACCCTTTTACAAACCGATGCTTACGCGTACATACACCCTCTCGCTAGCGTGTGTAAACAAAGAATCATTTTTCACACCGCTTCTTCGGAGGAAAACGTACAGTATGTCCCATCACACATAATTACGAGGATGACTTAATTAGTCTTTCTATTTTTAAAATAATGCTAATGCATGTCAGTGAAAGTACATTTATGCATGCCTGTCCACATTTGCATGTACACGTTCATTAATTCCTCAACGCAGCTCATAACTTGCTGATGGTGATGAATTACCATATGGAATTTCCCATAATTCTCAGCAATTAAGGTGACCTTTCCTGTTTAATTGCATACTACGGGGAGGATGAGATAAGATGGCTTCAGGGAAATTGCGGAGTGATGTATGGGGATTTCAGAGGAAAGAAATAACAAAGTTGCTCTATTTGCAGCATATGCTCAAGAAAGAGTTGCATTAATAGCAAGAGACGAGTCACAAGGGATGCCCCACAACAGTCAGTGATCTCAAGATATCTATACTCATTAGTACTGCTGGTTTAAAGAGGTAGCTCAGTGTATGTTACAAATTTGTGCTTTAATCTGGTTTTACCTTGAAAAAATTGCTGAAGTGTTGAGATTGTGGTTATTTGGGAGGTAATTAATAGCTTGTAGTTAAATGTTACTACTGTAGTCATTCAGAAAGACTTTTTGTTCCACAAAAGAGGTGTTTAATCTATGAAACTAAAGCTGGATACAAGATAATTGGGTTTATATTATTTTCAAAGTTTTGTCCATTTTTTTTCTATTAATGATAACATTGTACTTATAACTAAGATCTGAGAATATGAAGCTGTACAAAGAAGGAATTTGAGCGTTCAGACAATCAGACAAGTTTAAACAAACGCCCAGGTTTTCCTAATTTAGTTGGAGAAAACAAAGGCAAACAGGAAAATTATTACCCAACCGTCCCTTGTAAACATTCATCATAGTTTACAGACTAATTTTAACCTACCATACTTAGCAGAGTTGTCCCTGCACGCAGTTTTCTTCTGCAGTGATGGATTATTACTGAGATTTTGGGTGTGTTTCCCTTCGGTTATAACTCCGACTAAAACGGCAGAACTTATTTAAAAAAACGTCTGATCTTCCGACTGTTCGTGTTTCTTGCCCCGTCTGACTTCCTCGTTGCAATGTTACTGTCTTTCCAGATTTAAATTACTTTGTTGAGTGCAGTGTTATCATAATCAATAGAAATTATGGACAAAACTATGAAAATAGGCCCCAGCTATAAGAAACTATAACTAAAATGGTTGCTGTAAAGTAGCATCAATTATTTTTTTCCTTCCCACTTGGTAGTAGCATAAAAATAGTGTACGACATTGACATATTATCACCTTTTTATGGTCAATGTCCAGCAGACATCCAGTAGACAAAGAGCATAATCCACATTTGGAGTTATATTTGTGTCCCCCCGATAATGAATATAAGGCAAATATTCATTCCACCAAGTCCTGAGAAAAATATCTGCTAAATGCTCCACTACAGGATGTTTAGTCTGTCTGTCATCTGGTGCTGGGCAGGTAGTATACAGTGGATTTATGAAAGCTTTTTGGCTGAAAAACAGGGCTGATGAGTCATAAGACTGAACCAAAACAGCCAATTAACCAAAACAATGAGCTTAAAGAGTTATAATGCTCTGTATGGCTGAGTGGAACTGCAGAGTCTGGTGCTTATTAATATTAAAAGTGCAGCTTTCAATCACCCTTGTCATATTTTCTTTACTAATTTACACTGACAGTTTAGCTTTTTGACTCTTTATACTCGATAGATGTTTATGAATTAATTCTTCGAGCTCAGTGACATATGTAGAATTTGCTACCTGTTTGTCTCGTGCCAAAGATCAGGCCACCTTCATGGTCCGTGTGCTTGTAAACAGTGTTTGCCTTCGTCAGACCTCGCCTTTTAAACGGGCCAGGTTTCTGTGACCCGTGATGAGCCAGCAATCTTGACAGTTGGATGGATGTGCAGGTCGTATAATTCAGTGATTAGCAGCGGGTCCAGGGTCAGGGATCACCAGGCGACAGCCAGCAGACAGACACTAATGACGCCGCTGTAGCTCTCTCCAAACCAGTCTTCCTCTTCCTTCATCTCTGCTCTGTTCTGTCTTTGTGTTTCCTGCTAACACATCTTACTCCCCCCCTCTGCTCCTTCATTCTTTTTCAATTCACAGGCGGGAATGACTGACATTCGGCGCGCTGGCTGGCGTAATGATCATGTTATGTGACACTTGAATCCAGAAACAGGGGTTAGCCTTATTACCGGGAAATGATTTTCCCTTGCACACGTTCTACATCTCTCTAACTTCTCCTCATCTCTCTCCCATTTGTTCAGATCGACAAGATTATGAGCTCTATTGGGGCAGGAATAAGCAGCGGATTGGACATCAAGGATGACGCCTCAGGTAAAATACGCAGGTTTATGTGAGTGTGTGTGTTCAGGAAAGAGAGAGAAACCATACATGCTAATGGAGTAAATCCTACTAAAACATATCCCCAGTTTATCACAATTTATCTGATTTTTGTAGTTTTGGGAACACGGTGACGTCACAATAACCAGACAAATGAGCAGTCAAACAATCACACAGTTTGTGTATAAGCCAACAGTTTAGCTATATATGTTTAGCCAAACAACTTCACTTTAGTTTGTTTAAACCAATTTTACACATGAGGATTAGCTCTTTGGCAGAAAGAATTCATAGAACTCTTGTTTACTCGTCATACTCATCACTGGAAGCTCTCAGCCTGTAAAAAAAACCTGTATATGGTATTTGTGGCTCAGGAAAAAACTTACTAAAGCCTGAGAAAATAACCAGTGATGATGTCATCGGGTAATATCTCTGCTTGGTGTTACAAGAACTTAAAATTTTTAACAGATTTTAACCTGCATTACAAGCTTTGGAGTGTGGTTTTTGAAAGACATAGTTGTTTATGAGCCATTTAATGAAAGACACTATCAAGATGCATTATGGGAATCACAGGATTCAGAGGTTTTGGAGTTTGACACATACTAGCAACTAAAAGTCAATTTAAAAAAACAAAACAAACAAAAAAAAGCAATAGAAAAATATAAGTATATATAAGAAAAAATATACTTTCATGCCCTGTCTGATTTTGTTGTAGCTGATCTGAAGCAAGTAGTTAATTAATCAAATAGTAGATTAACAGAAAATTAATGAGTAACAATTTTGATAATAAATTAATCATTTAAGTTTAATTTTTCATGCAACCCCCCCCCCCCCAAATCATCTGGTTCAAGCTACTCAGATGTGAGCAGTTGCTGCTTTTCTCTTTAATATCTTTGTAAATTGAATATGTGTGTGTTTTAGACTGCTGGTCACACAAAACAAGACATTTAAATATGTCAACTTGGGCATTTAGTTTCTGACATTTTATAGACCAAACAATTAATCCAGTAAATAATCTATGAATTTATCGGTCATGAAAATAATTGTTGGTCGTAGCACATGTTGTAGTCATGTTCCCCAAATCTCTATAATTAACTTGATGAGTACAATAAAATGATTAACAATAGGAATGATTGCCAAACCTACAAAAATAAGATACAAGTTATAATAAACTGTAAGTTTGGAAGAGTGTGTGTGGGTATCTTTGAGTAAAAATAAGGTATATCTTGACATTCTTGTACACATCAATCCCTGTTTTTTTTTGTTTTTTTTACCTGCATACGTTTAATCCTCCTCTACTCATCTCTATTTACTGCCTTCATCCACCTCTACCTCTGTTAATTCCCCCCATCCTCCACCTCCCGATCCCCTCCCCACGCTTTCTCTCTCTCTTTTCATCTGTGAATGCAAAGCCTCTGCTAACCATGGTTACCACGGGGAGAAATCCTGTTTGTGCCAAACCAGCTCTCCCCTCCACCAACGCACACATAGCCACACCACACCACAGCACAGCACACACACCACACACACACATACACAAACACGTACATATAGATACGGATGCATGCATACACTGTGTGTGGAGTGTGAGTGGGAGGGAGGGAGGGAGCATGGCATGCAGACAAAGACACTGGAGCTGTTGTGATGGCTATTATCAGCAGAGCGAGCCAGATATATGTAGAGAGGCAGAGAGAGCAGGGTGACGATCGACACCCTGAGAGAAGATAGAGACAGGAGGTAGACAGAGGAAAGTGAGCGAGGGAGCGAGGCAGAGAGAGAGAGAGAGAGGAGACGAGGGAGGAAAGGAGCGCTCAGAAAAATGAGAGAGTGAGAGAGAGAGAGAGAGAGAGAGAGGAGGCTGCAGAAGCATACAGATGAGAGTGGGAGTACTTGATAAAGAGAAATCTACAGCACAGGCAGCTCTCGCTCTTTCTCTCTCTCTCTCTATCTCTCTTACACACACACACACACTTGCATACACACACACACACACGCTCAGGGGAGCAGCCAAGCGAGCGCAACAGCTGAAAAAGAAAGCGGCTGCTGTGCGCTACAAACACACACACACACACACGGACAGTCAGTCGCTCTTGCTTGCGGATCTATACCTCCAGTCTTATCGAACAACCCATCTCTGGCAGGATTTTACCCCCAGGACGGAAGCTCTTTTTCTGGATACAACTTCATTCTTCAACCCTTTCTCATCTTCCCCCTCTGGCTGGACTCAGAGAAAGCAGCATCTGGCTGCCTTAACCCTAGTCAACCCTTTACCCGCTTGCACCCTTGCATGCTGACCCCCCCAACCATCCTCACCATGCCTCTAGCCTAGCCTCCTCTTCCTCCCTCTCCTCCTCCTTTCCTTCACCTTTTTCATCCCCCCCCACCCCCACTCCCACCCTGCCGACCCCCCATTTCCCCTCGTTCCCCTTCATTTTCCCTCCTGCTGCCTTGCCAAAAGACTCCTCAAAAGCATGGCGGGCTCCTTCGACAGCCACTTTGCCCGCCATAACATGATGTGGCAGTGCCAGCTGTCTCAGCCGGACTGCCGCTGCTACCGCGTGGACGGCTACTCCCTACTTAAGCGTTTGCCCCTCCACCCCCTCATAGGTCCCCGCTGCCCGCTGCAGTCCGTGGGCCAATGGCTGGACTCCATCGGGCTGGTCCAGTACGAGAACCACCTGCTGGCCAATGGATTTGACAACGTCCAGTTCATGGTAAGTGTTTTCACAAGTGTGCGTGGTGGGGAAAAGAGGAAGGAGGGTAGGAGATGTGTTGATGTTGGGAGTTTTAGGACGTGGAACAGGTTTCTTTTTTTTATCCCTCTTGTTTTGGCTCTTTTTTGTGTTTTCACTGTCTCTTCCTCTCTGTAAGCTCGCTCTGTTCTTCCTACACCCCTAGGTGTAGCTCGTCATCTTCATCATTTTCTTTGCAACGATTAGCCTGACAAGTTGTTTTTTTTATTCTTCAGTCTGATCTCTTTCGATTATTGGATTTCCTCCTCTCTGTATGATGTTCTCTGTCCATCTCTCTCTCTCTCTCATTCTTCCTTCCCATCATCACTGCCTCTCCTCACTGATGCCATGTGAGCTCCTCCTACGCACAAAGTCCTACGCCACATCTCCACCACAGCAAAAAAAAAAAATCCAGCTCCACCACGAAGCTGCAGACATACATGCTCATACTGCACCGAAGATGCTTGTTGAAATCACGCTTGTTCACTTGTGCATGCACGCACGTAGAAATACCGTGCAACCACCTGTAGCCTGCGGGGTCAGGATGCAACCTGATCTTCTCCTCTGTTTCATCCGATAGTCCTTTCAACTCCGGTGACGTAGGAAAGCAAAAGTCACCAGAACATTTCGCATTCATAAACACTTTTAATGTGGGTGTGTGCGTGTGTGTGTTACAGTGAGACTGATTTTCTCAGTGTTAGTGAGACTGATATTCACAGGAAGAGAGGGTGTGTGAACAATAAAGTAGGAATGAGGATAATAAGAGGGAAAGCGGAAAAGAGGCAATGAAGCCAAATCTACAGAAACTGCAGCAGAGGCAGAAAGACGAGAGGCAAAGCAGAAGGATGCTGACTGGATGACTTTATCTGAGTTGCGGATTGTCGCTTTTGGGTAAAAACCTCATATCTCCAAAATGGCAACTTTTGAAGACCAAACAGAATTATGCTTTGGGGTTTATCATAATGACTTAAAAGCAAAGTAGCAGCAGTATTGGAGAATTTAACCAACCAGTAGTGAAGAAATGTATTTCTTACAAGTCAGCTGTTTGAAATGAACTCACAAGTTGTTTCACTTATGAGGTTTTCACATTACAGTACTTCATTTTTTTTGTGTTGAGATCAGGCTTTACTTTAGTAAAATGTATTCATACAAGGCTGCAACTAATGATCATTTCCGAGGCTGAAGTGACGTCATTAAATTGCATGATATTCAATTTACAATGATATAAAACAGACAAAAGCAGAAAATCCTCACATTTGAGGATCTAGAACCAGAGAAGGTTTGCAGCTTTTGCACAAAAAATGATTCAAATTATTATTTGATTATAAAAGTAGTTAATTTTCTATCTTAACTAACCAACCGATCGTTTCAGCTCTATATTCATCTGACATCCTGTAGAAAAGACAGCTACTGTAAAAGATGCTCTTTCTTGACATTTAGTGAATAAACACTGTATGTAGGCATCTGTATGTGTGTTTATGTGTATGTGTGTGTGTGTGTGTGTGTGTGTGTGTGTGTGTGTGTGTGTGTGTGTGTGTGTGTGTGTGTGTGTGTTTATGCGTCCCAGTCCTCCACTCAGTGTGACCTGCATTTGTTCCTTTGGTTACCCTGGCAACAGGAGGAAATCACAGAATTTCTCTTGTTTCTTTCTCTGTGTGTATCTCCCACACGTGGTCAGTGTGTTTCTGTATGTTTGCTCACACTTCACAAGCATCCTCAAGTATTTAATACAAATTTATTAGTTGCCTTTGGAGCAGACTGAAAGCTGTCATTAGTTGTGCAAGTGTCAATGACACACTCATCCTCCTCGTGGCTTTCCTTTTGTACATTTCTGTACTGTCCTCTTTTTCTTCTCCCTTATTTTCCTTTTGTGTATGTCAAGTAGGTTTTATTAATTAAAGCTTTATTGGCTAAATGTTTTGATAGAAAACATGTTGGCAGAGCATATACATAAGCGAAGTAAATAATACAAGCAAAGAAAACATTAAACAGGAAGTAATATACTGTGCACATTGAATGGAAAAGCTACCGTAATTACTGCTAAAGTGAGAAAGAGTTACTGTTGAGTTGTTGTTAGAGTGTCTGGTAATGCCACCAGCATCCAGTAAATGTTACTTATCCCTTTTTAGAGATAGATTACAGCATGTTAAATAAAGTATTGAGGTAAATGACAGTATGTCATCTTCCCATAAGCTGTGCGATGTAAGATTAGTTCATAAAATAGGTTTTTTCATTCCTAAATCAGGAAGTATAAGGTTGCAACAAAGTGGACACCTGCAGCGATTGGTCGATTGACAGAAAGTCTGTTGGCAACTATCTGGATAATTAAATAATCGTTTTAGTCATTTTTAAGCAAAAATGCCAAACATTTGTTGGTTGAAGCTTCTCAAATCTGAAGGGATCTGAAGCTTTCTATGTCATACGTGACAGTAAATTGAATATCTCTGGACTTTGGACTGTTGATCAGACAAAACAAGACATTGAAGATGTCACCATTGGCTCTAAGAAGTTATAAAAGGTGTTTCTTGCTATTTTCTGACATTTAATAGACGAAACAATTCATCGATTAATTGAGAAAATAATTGTTAGTGGCAGCTCTAGTGCTATACATTTACACTTTTGCCTAAAGTGTCAACACCATGTCCATACTAAAGGAGTGATGCCAAAACTGAAAGACAAGTGACTTGGAGTGGGGGCGACTGTGGCTCAGGGGGTAGAGCGGGTCATCCACTAATTGAAAGATCAGCAGTTCGATTCCCGACTCCTCCAGTCCGCATGTCAAAGTGTCCTCGGGCAAGATACTGAACCCCAAATTGCTCCTGTTGGCTGTGCCATCAGTGTATGAATGCGTGTGAATGATTAGACTCCCTCTGATGGGCAGGTTTGGGACCTTGCATGGTAGCCCTTGTACCCATTCAGCGTATGTATGTGTGTGAATGGGTGAATGTGACTCGTAGTATAAAAGCGCTTTGAGTGGTCAGATAACTAGAGAGGAGCTATACAAATACAGCCCATTTACCATTAACCATTTGAAGCAGCAACTGAGAACAGCACCACCTTCATCAGGGTGGTTTAAACATTACTATCTTCTTCTTAAAAAGATTATAATGGATGGTTATTTTGTTTTTTATACTGTATCTATGGTGATCTATTCTTTTACTTTAGACAACACACTGGTGAAATAGCCCAAAAACCTTTGGTGATAGAGCATGGTAACCCTAACCTCTCCTAAAAACACACATTTTGTGGAAGTCTTAGAAAAACCTTTTTGATGTTTGCTGTGTATATACATCATATCTATGTTTCTGCAGCGGTAGGCGAGTTCATGAAGAAGAGTGTTGATTGCAGCAACCGTTAACGTCACACATCCCCTCTTCACATAATCAGTGTTTCTTCAGCTCAAAAAATGTCTCCATTAGAAATGTCCCCAGGTGAACCCTCCATTCATTTACACCCTTTTCCTCTTATACTGGCAACACACTCAAACACCCACATGCCATCATAACAGTGTACCAACGTATTTTACTCTCATTTGCACCTCATTTATAGATGTGACAGGTTTTGGCAGTACTTCTGAGAGACTTGGGGATTCTCTGCTTTCCTGGTCCTGCCCCTCGTCCCAAAAAAAAAAAAAAAAAAAAAAGTTTCTCAAAAGCTCAGTCGTCTCCTCTGAAATGCCTTTAGATACAATTAGTATTGTAAAGAGCTGAGATGAAACAGCCTTGGAACCATCACGATGACTTCAAAGTCCCTTTTGCGAGTGTGGCTCTCTCTGTTTAAAGTTTTTCTGGCGTCCGTCTTGCTTAGTTAGTAGTTTCCACCTCTTTTTGTTGTAAGCGAGAGGACAGTTAATGTTTTTCGACCTTGGGAAAACTCACTGTCTACCACAAATTGATATTAATGCAGTTGAGGCTCAGGCTTCTGGGATTTCATTGGTATTGGTATGCAGCATTCCCTTTTTATTGTTGGCTTTGGATCCTTCCAAGGAGAGCTTTGGGTCAAATTAATTTCAGCACCACTCAGTATGGGAAATCAAGTTAAATGGAAAAGACAAATGAAAATAAAAGCAATTTTTTTTTTTTTTTTTTTTTACTTCAAGGCCGGTTCAAGTTCATCTGTAGTACTGATTGGTTTGCAAATGAATTTGACCCCGAGTCTGATCCATATCGGCGTATGACAGCAAAAAGGCACCACGTAGTGTGCTGGGATGAACACGCACATAAACACAGTCCAGTCCAATCTACCATTACCATTTACCACTAATGGGGGCCATTTAGAGTGGGTGTGTCTTGTCACCTTAACCAGCCAGTAGAGGACAAGAGCAGTTAGATTGATGGACAAGTGGCAAAGAGGTGGAGCCGTTGTTATGGAGACAGCATTTAATATGAAGGGGCAGTGGATGGAGTCTAATCACAGCCTTTCTGAATGACTGTACGTACATGTATAATGTACAGTAAGTGAGAAAGAGAGAGCAGACAGAGCGGAGCTGAACAAAGAGAGTAGATTGATATAAAGAGATTTCATCATCCGTGTTCAGTGTGCCTCAAAGACCAATGAAATTAAATTGCAATTTTTTTAACGCCACAGCTTTGGTCCTTTGGATTTCTGTAAAAGGAAGAAAGGACTCTAAAGGGAGACATGTATATTTTTTATCATGATTATTCCCCCTGTCTGTTTTGAACTTTGGAGAGATGAGCTAGCTGTTTCCTCCGTCTTCCAGGCTTTTTGCAACAACAATATTATAAATTAAACATACATGTCAATATCCATATTTTGTTCGTTCAAAGGCGGCCCCTCTAATCCTCCTCATAAAGAAATGTATTATTCTGAAAGAGAAATTCTTATGAATATCAAACTGCCACCGATTTGGAGGCTCCTGCTTTAAGAGGAACTGCCTCTTCACATATGCAAAAAAAAAAAAAAAAAGATCAGTCGAACGCCAACAGGTTTGTAAAGAAACCGAAATGAATTTTAAATTATTGACTAAAAGTGCAAGTGAGGACGGGGAGGAGATGGTCTGAATAGTAAGTGAGAGAGGCAACAATATAATGAGAAAAGAGGACAGCTTCTTTGATAGCAGAGCAACGGGGAACAGCAAAGAAATGAGAGGAAAAAAGCCAAAGGGATGAACACAGGCATGAAGAGATACAATAGGTGGAGCATGACTTGTAGGACTTGACTAAGCCTGTTGGCGCTGATAATGTCCTCCGCTACCATTACTGAATATCACTTTTTAGCTCCATCTCTATTCTCGTCTCTAACCCCCGGATGTTGTGCATGAATTTTAATTTCTGCGTTCAGAGCGTTTATGACCCACTGTGGTGCTTTTGTTAAGCTGTGTGGTCCAAGTATCACAAGCTAACCACAGGCCACGGCAACTGTATCAACGCTACGGATGCTAAACACCTTTCACCGGCAGCATCTTGCATTGTTAGTGTTCATACCAGTGAAGCATAGCAAGTGTTGAGGAATTTATCATCCATATGCATGATACAATAACTGTGTGTACTTCCAGCAAACAAAATACACAATATAAGCTGTCAAGTAAATAGGGGGAAGTGAATGAATTCTTCTTATTATTATTACTGTCTCATTTATCCTAATTCTACTGATCCATCATGCGCATTTGAGAATGGCAGATTTGGGGCAAACATAATAAGACAGAAATGGAAACTGGACAAAAAAAGGGTTTGCAGAGAGAAAAGAACACACATTTAGGAACTCCATCTCTTTCTATCAGGAGCCCAACAGGGAGCAATTAGTCATGCCTTTGAAACCCCCCCCCCCACAATCTACTCTGCACTGACTTTGAGAGTCATTACTCGTCTGTGAAGTTGTGGCATGGTAACTCTGCTCTGCACTCTATTAATCAGCCTGGGAGCTGATCTATGAACTGCGTTCTTCTCACAGAGGTCCCGGTGTACAAGTCGGTGAGGAGAATGTGAAAAGAATTAAGTTTAGCCGCAGGATGAGTCCAATCAGCTGCTGCCGCCTCAGGTTTTGTAGTCAGTACTGGGACAGACTAGTGGAGCCCCGGAGACAAAGTTTTACTAATAAGCCTGCAGCAACATCACTCACTTGCTCAGGGCCTTTTTCTTTTTTTTTGCTCAAAGTTTGTTGACTTTTTAAACTTCCATTCATCAAGGCAAAGTTTAGGGAACCCACTGGTGAAATTAACTGAGAGTACAAATTAATAAATCTGTGCACACAGATTAATAAACTGAACTTCCAATATGGACTTATGACATCCATAATAAACACAGGTGGGTTAGATAGTAGAAAGGGAAAAGGTAACATTATTTCTTTATACACAATAAATAAAAACAGATTATAAAAACAATGAGAAGAGCTTTTCCAAGTGTCCAGTATGTTGCACATAAAACATAAGCCATTCAGAGCTGTTTATAAGACACTGTAAGTCCCAGTTGATTGTCAATGCTTAATTTATATATGAGGATAAAGACGTAGCCTGGCAAGGTCTTTTGAATTATAATTGGTGCTTCATCAGTGACAGTGGTATTATACAATGGCTAATAAGCTGTGACTTGTTTATCTCTAGTCTTGTAAATGCAGTGTTGTGTATCCTTGCCTGACAAATGTGTTGAATTAATTTACTGCCTCCTAAAACGTTTGCAAAGCTGATCTTCAATAGTATTTTTAAACCTACATTGTTAAATCCATGTTTGCTAGCTAGCACTCTTCTTCTTCTACAGTATATTATAGTAGTTATAACAACAGTTATTAGTCTGCGATTTTATTTAGCTGGTATGACAATTAAATAGTGCATTACATTACTTCAATGTTATTTTTTTTTGACAGAATTATAATACCCCACTTCTATTCTGAGCACCAGATCCATATTCTGGATGTCTGGCTTCACAATTCCCTTAAACTATGCGCTCAGTTTAGCAATCGACTCACATGCTTTATTAATCTGTTCGTATGGCTTATTGTTCCAAGCGCACAGATTGCTAAATTGAGTGTATGGTTATTTTTTTAATTAATGTGCTTAGATTTCCACACCAGTGTTTTTTTTTTGTACCACACGACCTCTGGGTTGCTCCATGAAGTTGTCTGACTGTGCTGTACTGTCAAGACAAACTACTTATAGAAGAGTTAAACATTTTAAGTCCACATTCCCTGAATAAATGGACATTTCCCTCCACTTTTCTTCTTCTTCCAAATCTTAACCAGTTTGTATACTGGGCCTGTTCAAAGCATTTTAGGTAAAATGTAAAAATGTGATAATAATCATCAGCCAAGATAACATCTCTCCTCTTATGGAGATGTATTGGAAAATGCAAGCAGATACAATCGGCAGATGCAGGACACAGAGTGAAATAATAGGAATTCCTGCATAAAAATGTACATTAAAAGACTACATAGTTGAATATTCAGTCTGTAATATCTTTCCTGTAAATCCCCAGCTGAATGATACACTGTAATTGTAGATATTTTACATTTCTTTCTATCACATAGAAGATTTAGAAAATTCAAGAGAACTATTAAGTATGTTGGCCTATTGCTTGCAGCAGATCTGTAGTCTCAAAAGTAAAGCCACCCGAGCAGAGATTTCTCTGGCGAGTGTTCTTCAGGATCGTGAGGGGGAACACTAAACGACAGCTATCTCCTGCCTAGAATTAAAATGTCACAGCCTTGGAGCAGAATGTCCTTTTTAGAGGGCACAATGATCCTCAGAGTCAACCTCTGGACAACGGTGAAATGAAGAAAGGAAAAAGCAGATGGGTATCTACTTGCTTGCTTTTTTTTCCTTGTCTGTTGGGTGTTTATCACTGTTAGTTTTGACAGGAAGGAGATGTAGAGGGTCTGACAAGTGTAATCCCTCAATCCTATACCAGAGTGTGTGTATGGATGAGCCTGTGAGACTATCTCCAGGCTAGTCACACAATCCCTCTACTCTTTCTATTTCTTTACCATCATTTTGTTGATAACCTTGCTTTACTTTTCTCGTCTGTTAAACGACCCTATTTTTGATGGTATCTCTGGTTGAGTTGGCCTTTCTCCCAGCTGTCAACAAACACACCACATCTCCTCCCATCCCTCCCTGCGTTCCTCCTTTTCCTCTAATTATCCATCTGCATGAAGACTCCCTCTCTCTGTCTCTCTGGAGGGGGGGGATGACTGATAGGTCTCTTAAGGTTTCCCATTGGATTATTTAAAGGTGAAACTGTATGATACCCATAAAGGCTAATGTGTTTGTGTGCCAGACTCTTAAATACAAACATACTGTCTGCCTCATTCTGTTGATTGTAGCTTTGCAGCTGATGTTTCATTACTTTTATCATTTCTAACTCATTTCCTCTATGTTGTTCCTCAGATTGTTGTCTTTGTTGCCTTAATCATTTGATCAAACACACTAGAGATGTTACTGATATGCAGCACTATTCACACAGGTGCTACCTAAGTATACAATTAGTGTAAGGACTCCACAGTAACTATACAATAACCAGTGGTATGAGTTCACTGATGTGTGTTAGTAATATCCAGCCAATCATCAGGAGGCACACACAGTTCTTCTTTAATTCTACATGACAATATTTCCATCACCTGAGAAAGTCAATTTGTTGTCAAAACATTGTCATGTTCTTGTACAATCAAATTTGTCTTTTAATGAATATTACACCCACAATTTGCAAATTTGAATAATGCATTTTGAACGCCACACTTAAATGGCAAACAAATACTTTCAATGTTATTTGGGGATAAAAAAACATCAGGATGGTTTTATTGGTCCCCTGGCAGCAATAATGTTAACGTTCACTGACCATACCCGTGGTTTTGCATATTTTAACCTGTTTACTACCACTCACATATAACTTTACATCACATGTAAACATTTTGCATAACCATGCAGCTGTTCACTGTTCAACACTGCCATTAGTTTGTATTCCTTTCTGTACAATATAAAATGTTTTGTAATCCATCTAAGTGAACCTTATGAATTGATATTATCGTTATAAGGTAACACAGTGCTGTTTTAAAATCATTCTGCACATAAAGTACATTTCTATGCAATGATACTGGATTATAATACAGATTTCAAGCTTCAAGAGTCTGCAAATACATTTTCATACCATATGGAAAACAATGTCTAAACGTGTGCAGCTGCAAAGTACTCATGATTTGTAGTTAAAGCGTTAAAACTTGCAAAAACACTTGCATGATCTTTTGAAATAAGTTGCTGATATCACAAACCTGTGCATCAGAAGAAAGGCTGACTGCATCTGTTGGTGTGTTTTGTCTTTGTGACAACATGAAAGCTAAATATCGATACTGTATTTCAATTCTACAAGAGAATTCCTATAAAAGTTGCGTTACAGCATGTGCAGCCATGCAGACACCTGTTGCATTGTCAGCTTTGGGTGGAGAAATGCTACATGATTGTTAACATTTACTGTTGTTTTGTTGCTCTGCAGGGTAGCAATGTGGTGGAGGACCAGGACCTGCTGGAAATTGGGATCCTCAACTCGGCCCACAGACAACGCCTCCTGCAGGCCATACGGCTGCTGCCCAGGGTCAGTACTGCAGCTAATCACACAATCAAATTACAGTAGAGTAGACATTCACAAAGACTGAGCTTCCTAATCTGTGGAGTGTCAGACTCATGCAAATTACATACATTCATGGTCAATTTTTTCACTCGCAGCTGCAGCCAATCTCATTCGTGTAGTATAAAACTCAACAAATCTCCTGCTCCATCTGTATTCCTGTGTGATATAACTCACACTCTGTGGGTGGTTGAGTTTCTCTCTGCATGTTATGTTGAATACTTGCACAAGCCGCCAAGGAAGGAGTTGGGGAATTCAAGGAGGAGATGTACTGAGCTACATTACTGTAGATCACAGCTTCCAAACCACATCAACTTAAATGACGCATGAAACCGCTAAATCCACGCTGTCCTGCATCTGTAAAAATCACACACACAAATTCATACATTTAGCAGTAGACGAACACTTTGAACGTCGGAAAAGGGCTTCTGCTCAGTCCCTCGATTAAAAAAAAAAATACTCTAAAAGGGTCAGAATGATCAGTATTGGAATAATACAATATTGGAATAAAAAACACTTGGATGGGAAAGTTTGGGTATGTTACAAGGGTCAAATACTTTTGTGTGCAATGAGACAGGAAGTAAGATCAAAGGTGTGGGACTGTATGGAGAGAGAGAGCCAAAAAAAAAAGAGTCTCAGTAGAGAGGATAGACTCTGAGCTCAGAGATAAGCAGGTTTCATAGAGACACCCAGAAAACTTTGATCTCCAGTCAGCTTTTTCCTCCTCTCATCTCCACTAAACTTTCCAAAAACACTGTATCTTTAAATTTTTGTCTGCCCGCTTGTCATTTCCAACTCATATATATGCGTTGACATACATGAGCAAACACTCCCCTTCAGGTGGAGGGTGTAGGATTTGAAGCTCCGTTAACTCTCTGAAGCTGCTTTTAACTGTCAAAATAAAAGTGAATGAATTATTAATTATCGACTACACACGAAGTAGCTCACCCAAGGCAATAACACCCTGCTGTTGGCGTCCCGTTCTGCCCTTTCCCAAAAGTTAGGCTTGTGTATACTTGTTTGTGCTGCTGAAGTATGAGAAGCAGTAGTATGAGCAGCATTAGCTCAGTATCTGTAGCTTCCCCACCTCTTTCCTACTGATCCCTGCTGAACTGGGGAAGGTATTTAACATGAATCTTTAATGATCACCATGTAGAATTCAGGCTGTTGCAGCAGAATATGGAAAGAAAATTGAGAAAATTAATTAAATAGAGTATAAATAGAATGTATGCAGCTGTAGCGTTATGTAAGAAATAGGAATGTAGGCTGTATTATAGTTGGCATATGTACAGAGTGTATCATTTGGATACCAGCTGTTCGTTGATTCAAAGCTCCAGGTCAAAAGTGGTGTACCATATGGGCAGAAAAACAGCAAAACAAATCGAATGTTTGCTCACACTATGAGTATATTTATGGAGAAAGAAGAACAAATAAATATCATGCAACATATCATTTGGGATTTGGGGAAATACTTTTAAGTCTTTGAAAGAAATGCAGATAAATAATAAGCAGTTAAAAATACAGAACTCTCTCCTTCCCGTCTGTACTGAAGGTGCGGCCTGTCGGTTACGATGGCAACAACCCCACGTCGGTGGCAGAGTGGTTGGAGTCGCTGGAGCTCGGCGACTATACCAAGTCTTTCCTCATCAACGGTTACACCTCCATGGAGCTGGTCAAGAAGATCTGGGAGATTGAGCTCATTAATGTGAGTCTTATTTTCTTTTCCTTCTTCCTGTCTACACTGCTGAAAAAATATCTGCGGTAAAGGATAAGGCTTGAAATATTATATCGTTGTCAACAATTACCATAAAAAGACCAAAACCAGCAATGAAATGATCCTACTGAGGAGTATTGTCTGTGCAGTCACAGTCAGATATATCATATTCCTCTGTCATAGAGCTCCATTGTTGTCCAAAAAAACACATCAATGAATCACACTGCTGCAAACACTATCCTGCTGCTGTGAATACTCACTAGTGCACAAAATGTGTATTCATCCGCAGCTGAAAATAGTCCCCCTACAAATGCATATTTTACTCCTGTTTGAGTTATGTTTGCTAAAAAAATATTTAGCCTTTTCTAAAAGTGAAACTATAAATATTTGTGACTCGTTTAAAAGATCTTTAGGAGGAGCCAATGCAGATTTCACTTTTAGAGTGAAACAACTTATTTTTTTTCAAGTGCTGCTATCTTGATACAAACTTAGTAATCCCTCTTGTGTCGACACACAGTGTTAGCTCTTGCTTTGAGGGAATTCGTGTGACAGTCGAATCGTTTCCTCACACAGACAGATTAATCAATCTGTAGGCAGAGGAAAACATGTTTATAGATTAAATGATTGCCTACGATGGAAAAAAACGGGGCGGCAGCCAGTCAAAAGCCGGGGCTTCGTGAAGCTGTGAATGCTCGTTGGTTGGTGTCCTCATCTTTCACCTTCATGATGGAGTGAATTCATATCTCCTACTCAACATATTGCACTACCGACCCATACATCAGTATACGTATGATCTTTGTCCTTTGTATCCAAACCAAGGCGAAAGGCGATGTGAGAGTTCCCTCTGTGGGAAGGATGCCGAGGCCATATCGTGCAGAATGCCCATCAGGCTTTTCTTCTCATTACTGTGCAATGCGTGTAGGGAATACAAACATGAAGGAGGTTTATTTTTGCTGTTACATCATTACTTAACTGCATTTTTTTTGTGTGTGCGTGTGTCAGAAGAGCTTTTGCTGTACTAGTTTGTGGTTTGAAATTTGCAGTAATAAAGAGTAAATAGCAGTTTTCAACCTGATTGAATTCTCTCTCTTTCTGTAAATATCACTCATGGTTGATGATAACAAGGTTTGACATTTTAGCTCGCATGTTGTCACAAGTATTGCAGGTTTATGATTCAATTTTTAACAACATAAAATCTGCACTAGAGATGGGATTTGCTGCAGCCTGATCTCATCGGAGTGATGTGCTCCTTTGATGCTCAGAGTGTAACAAAATCATGCTCGATTGCAGAGGGCGCCTGTCTGGCTGATTTCAATGAGAGAGAGAGAGAGAGTAGAGAGAGACAGAGAGAGAGAAAGGGGTGTTTTTCCTACCCAGCGGATGATAAAGTGATAAAGTGATGAGTGATCAGCTGGAGGAGGTGGAGAGGGAGTTATATAAGCATGTGGGATGCAAGATGTTTCACAGCGCTGGGGATACCGCCCACATGCTGCGCTTCACTGTGTGTATGGGTATGTGTTTCTGGATGCATATGTGAGACAGAGAAAGTGTGAATGCATGCTTACAGTATGTGTTTATGTATATGTTTAAAGCTATGACTCCTAAAGCACAAGCCATCCTATATATCCATCTTTTTTCCTTTTTGGACATTACAAGAACCTTAAATTATGCAATATGTGAAGCATATAAAATATACCACTTTAATACTTATGTGTAGACCTGCATGCATTTAAATAAAAACACTGTATAAGATATATATACTGTTTATATACTGAGAGAGGAATTTGTCTTCTGTGTGGGAAAAACCTGCTGCAGTGCAGATAGCAGCCACTAGAGGCTGCACTAGTACACTAAATACTTCTAGTCTGGGGCTAGTTTTCATGGTCTGGGCCCCAGACCATGAAAACTAGCTAATGGGAAAGTTAATGCTTCAGCATTCTGTGATATTTTAACAATATAATGTGGCCATCTTTATGGCAACAGTTTGGGGAAGGTCTTTTTCCTGTTTTAACATGACGATGCACTCATGCAAAACATGAGGTCCATAAAGAAATGTATTTTTGAGTTTGGTGTGGGAGAATTTTATTTTATGGGTCCCTTGGTTTTGTATAATGAACTGATATTTAGCTGTTAATTCACAGGACGTTTCCTGGAAAGGACACTGTAATGTGTGGTACTAATTTTTAGGAAAAACAGCTGTGGTACACAAATAATTAATTACAATTAATTGCTAGTGTAACCTTGATTAATTATTGGACATTTAACTACCAGAGCAGCCCTCAAACTACTGCAGCATACTATAGAAAAACATTAAAAGAAACCATCAAAGGAAACCTTTACTGCAGGCTATATTTACTTAAAGCACAGCTACTCTGCTCTCAAATTTATATTCAAATTGCTATGTGAGCTTCAGTGTAGGTTGTTTAAGTATGCACGATGCAGCTGTATTGGCTAAAATTTAAAATAATATATAATAAAAAAAATCAGGTCAGACACTATCAGCAGTTACATGCACTCTCTAGTTTAGCATACACAAACCTATAGCTATTATATAGAGGCAAGAACTGGACAACAAACTATATATATTTACAGGTTTGATTATTACTATACTGTATGTACAGGTAGTGCAATGAATGCTGAAATAATGTTACTCTATTTACGGAATTGGTTTTATATGCATATAGTGAGAGATTTGTGTACGCCAATGAAAAGATATTACGTACATGTTGTTGCGCAATGTTTGTTACACTACAATATATATGTAAAATATGTACAGTAAGATGATGTAGTATTATAAACTCAACACAATTAAGTAAACTCCGATCATTTTCTCAGAGCTTTGTCTCTATTTTACCTAGAATTGGTATCAAATTACATTGTTTTTTCCAAGAAACTTTCCAGGAAACTTGTTAGGACATTACTCATTATGCTGGACTGGCCTTCACAGAGTCCTAACCCGGACTCCCAGAGAAGTAGAGGCTGTTACAGCTTCAGTTTAATGCCCGTGGTTTTCAAATGAGATGTTCAACAATCACATGTGGGTGTAATGTCCAGGTGTCCACATACCTTTGGCAATTTTTGTGAATCAATCAATCAGTTTAAACATGTTGTTTATTTTATGGATTGTGTACAAGTGCATGTGAAAGAGTGTGTCTCTGTTGTACAAGCTGTCGTCCAGTGACTGCGTACCACTGCAGTAGTACACTGTCACTAAAGTAGTGTCTGAGGTGATGGAGAGGTCACTGCTGCACCTGAGAGAGAAGTGTGTGTTTGTGTGTGTGTGTTTGTGTGGAGAGAGACAGAGAAGTGGAGGGATGCAGTAAAGGACAGGTACATGTAAGAGAGAAAGGGGAGAATGAGTCTTTAAAAATAGTTTGGCCGCCGCTTTTATGTAATCACCAGATAATCGCTATGGGCAACAGATGCTGTGGTGTCCAGGGAGACAAAGGAGGAGCGTTAAGCATTGTTGGAGCATTTTAAAATAGACTGATACAAGTGTGTGTGTGTGTGTGTGTGTGTGTGTGTGTGTGTGTGTGTGTGTGTGTCTGTGTGTGTGTGTGTGTGTGTGTGTGTGTGTACACGCCTGGAGTGTGTGTGTGTCCTTTTGATGGGGCACATATGTGCTGGCCTGCTGTTGTGGGATTAGAGCAGCATTCTCAAAACACCTTTTAATCCTGCCTGTCCACACACACACACACACACACACACACACACACACACACACACACACACACACACACACACACACACACACACACAGAGGTACAATATACTGCAGAGAGAAAGCAGGTGCAGCTCCTCACACACTGCAGTGCATGTGTATAATTGTTCCTCGTCAGAGTTTATATCAACAGAGTAGATTGACTCATCTGAGTCACACCTGGTCCAGGTTAACTGTTACATTCAGTCAGCATGAAGGATATTAACGGATATTACCATTGTTTCTCTCAGTTAGACTAACAATCTAATCTTCATGTTCATCCTTTCTATAATTTTCTCTTTTTCTCATTTGGTTCATATATCATCTTCCTTAAAGTAATATATAAAAATACTCTAATCTCTCTTTTATTTATATATTTTTAATATTATATATTTCTTTAAAGGTGCAGTGTGTAGGATTTAGTGGCATCTAGTGGCTCTGTGGAAGAGGACCCGCTTCCTATGTAGATATAAAGGGCTCATTCTAAGGTAACAAAAACACAATGATTCTTATTTTGAGGTGATTATACACTAATTAAAACAAACTTATGAATATTATATTCCATTTCTGCCAAGTCCGTTCCACTAGATGCCACTAAATTCTACACACTGCACCTTTAACTCTGTAATATTTGTTATATAATTTAGGTAGAGGTCACCAATAAGCCCTTTGAGGCTTTCTTTTTCTCCGTGCACATTAATTTTCATTGTTATTTGTATGTCATTTGTAAATTTTAACTTGTGCAGATAAACAAAACTAAGACTCAGTGTTAGAACAAAGTTTGATGGGATAATAAACTTCCTGTTTCAACTTTGACCTGACTGTAGTTTATGTACTCACACAATTTTCCTGTGAAATGAGGGTTTAAGCTAACACCCAAAACATCTGGAAACTTTTATGAATGTTTAGTTGGGTCATTACTTTAGTGTCAGCCTTTGTATTCTCTTCTAAATAAATCTTTTTTTAAAATCTGAATTACTGTCTGGCTGCTCGTGTCTTTTGCCTGGACTGATTTTGTTTTAGCAGTGTCACTGCATTCTCAGATCTCGGCAATTAACTCGCTGACAATACGGTTTTATTATTACCAAAATTACAAAGACAGGTCCCAAGTTGTTAAAAAAAACAACAAAATAGACAACAACAGAATCATCCTTTAACAGGTGTTTATGAGCAAAATGAACTGAGTCACCAACAGTTTTACTCAGTGTACTCTATATAATGTACAAGTACTGTTGTGATCATTTAATTTTTTTTAAAAGCCACGTATGGTGGAATAGAAATTGAAAGTCTGCAGACCTAAAATGAAAACTCATTAAATCAAACCTTCTTACATTGAATCATTAAATTTAAATGAATAATTAATAGGCATTCATTATTAAAAATGGTTGAGTAAGTGTGCACACACTGCTTATAATTGGAGTTTTAACTAATCACATTCCACTGAATGTCCTGTGCTAATTTCCCTTCACCTATATACTGAAATGATTAAGAGATTGATTGATTAGTTGATCAACAAGAAAGTATTGACAATTCAGAGAGCTGATTAAGTATTTGCTTGCATACCTTCCTTTCAGACCATTGTAAATAAATCTGTGTGTGTGTGTGTGTTAGGGCAGCAGTTTTCGAACGTCTTTGTCTTTGGGGAGCTGCCATTTAAGCTGCTTTGCGCACCTTAATTTCCCCCTAAACCCAAACTAATTTAGAGGGCTGCGTGAGGTACTTGAGATTGTAATAATGGGAAGACATTATTACTCTATCAGCCTGCTTTTAATATCATAACTCCCTTGGTAAAATCTGTCAGCTGTCTCAAGTCAGTCTCAAGTCTGTCATAATCTTTGGTCGACGAGGCTTCAGGTCTCAGCCCAGGCTGTGGGAAGTGCTAGTTTGGGAACATGATAGCTGGATCTGGACTGGCACTGACACAACATGTCCTTTTTTTCTACTTTAATGGCTCAGACTTAATTACTTCAAGGCTGACAGTCAATCAGTGTGCAGTTTTTGACTTTAGGAGAAGTCTTGATTGCTCTGTTTAACACCAAGAAATCATAGTAAAAAACAATTCTCACACAAATATAAATATTTCCAGTATGTTATCAGTGATAGAGATGATAATACTCATATATTTGGGTTTTTTTTTAGGTGTCACTTATCTCTTTTATCCATTGATAGATGAACGGACCCCAAAAATACATATTCATTTCCCTGCAGTGTGTTGAGCTGCAGACACATCCTGTAAAAATCCACAGGGTGGCGCTGCTGCCTCTCGGTTCAGTCAGACCACCTTATCTTCAGGCAAGGAAAGTACAAAACAACTGCGTCAAGGCTGCAAATTGCTCTCGTTTCAAGTGAGTCCTCAGAGGGGCCCAGAGCGAAGCAATTACAAATGGATTTCGTTTTAGAAAGCCACAATCACGAAGGTGGAGTGCAGATAGTTTCTGGTCCTCAAGGAACAATTCCCTTAATGTTTTCTCGATAAGTGGACCCTGATATCACAGAGACAGCTGTGATATCAGGTGTGTGTGTGTTTGTGAATATGGGTTGTGTGTTCTTGGTTATGTGTACGTTGAAGTATTTGAAGTGAAGGTGGGAAGCATCTGATTGAAGGTCAGGGAGGAAACTGAAGGTAAGAGATCAAAGAAAGTCCCCGGTCCTGCATATATGTACCTGTTCCTCTAGATCAGACGACATTGCTGCCCTTTGCGATGGGTTGCATGTCTGTAAGGTGAGAGTAGTTCAATCAAAGGTTGGGAACCACTGCTCTATACGAGTGTGTACACTCGGGTTACCTGCATGTATGAAAGGGCTTTGTAGAAGGAGTTGGTAATAAAGATCAAGTTTTCTATCACAGTATATGAAAAACTTAATAATTAAGAAACAGTTTTATAGTTTCACAGAACAACCAGATGGGAAATGGTGTTCTTTGGGAAGTCCAGTTACTTACATAGTGGTTTATACAATGGTGATTCCCAGTGAGCGTTTTGATAATAAACATCCAATCATTAAGCATAAAATGATGTTGTATATGTCGCTAATGGCGAGTAGGAGCTAAGGATTAAATTTTATAGAAACCTTTTGAGATATTCAGCATTTTAGCCACTCACTTTTAGATTTTGGGTCAATTTTTGATTAACTGAGCAACTTGCGCCCACTTATAACGAAAATATGTTCTGAACTTGTCTCTGATTCAAGCCTCTTACTGGCTTTCTCTCCATTGTGAGGCTCATGGGTGTTGTATTTAAAGCTGACTCATACTTCTCAGAGACAAAGTTGAAATAATTCAAACTGATGGTCACACCATAAAGGTCCAGTACTGTAAAATTATCCAGGAAAAATGTGTGTTTCTAGGGTCGTTGAGGATGTCATTAAGTTAAACGAGAAGATTGATACCAGTTAACTGCAGTAAATATTTGACAAATCCAGGTACAGTATCTCATCACATGATGAAAGATCCTTTAAATCCAGTACAGAAGTTCTAGTCACTACAAGGACCTAATATTGCTAGATCTTCCCGACCCCTCTGGCTTGTGAACTTTTAAAGCGGAGCGTTGTCTTCTCACATTTTATACAGAATGGCTCCTTTCAGAGTGCCGTTGTTGAGCTGTAGCTCGTAAAGCTCATTTTTACGTTTTGTATGTAAAATGTTCACTGTAGAGTAACAAGCTGTCAGATGAATGTAGTGAGGTAAAAACTACAGTACTTCCCTCTGAAATGTGGTGCAGTAGAAAGTAGCATAAAAAGGAAGGCCTCAAGTAAAGAAGGCCTAACAATTGTATTTGAATAAATGTACTTAAATACTTCTATCTTGTTAATCTTCTTGGGAACTCTCAGATGTATCTTGTCACCATCTTGGAGGGGTCATGACCTAAAACAACCTTAGATATTAAAGGGGTATCTTGTTGGATAGATTATCTCTATACATAGATAAATCTTTGCCTCATTGTGCCTATCCCTTACATGTGAAGGCCTGTTAGTGTGTGTTCTTTGTGCAGGTGTGTGCGTGGGTGTAGGTGTGTGTGTGATTCACCTACAGGGCCTGACTTGTCTCTGCATTCCCCTCTATTATTACAGCATGCCATTTCAGGAGGTATAAGCACACAGAAATGGGAATGTGCTCTGAAAACCTTGAAATGACTAACTGTGTGTGTATGTGTGTGTGTGTCTCTAACTGTATGAGTGATCCAAAATAAATTGAGGACAGTCATGAGAGTTCAGCCTTTCTTCTACCGCTTGTACTCTGTTGCCATGACGGCTACCAGTTACCATAGAGACTAGAGATATGTGCTCTTGGTATAAATGAATTGAAATGTGATTGTGTATACGTGCATGGTGAGTGTACTGGATTGCCTTTTCCCCTCACACTATTCCAAATACTCTGACTTTGTGTGTGTGTGTGTCATTTTCCTATGTTTATTACCTTCTTTGTCACCTCTCCAAATGGACAGATTGTCTCGCATCCCAGTACCAGATGGTTCCTGCCTTCGTTAGAAACTGCAGGATTAAATCCTATATAACATACAATAATACCTACACACACACACACACACACACGCATGAAGTGAAGTGAGTACCACATGCATCCACAGTTCTGTTAGTTTACCTGATCACATATTCATGAGTTCCCACCTCCCCCGCCCCCAAAAAAAAGACGTCTGCATGTGTATACATGTACGTGTTCCTAATGTAGGTTTTCAAATGTGCGGATGCTTGTTTGACATGTTCAAGAGTGCCAGGATACAGTACGTTCACATACAGTATGTGTGAAAAAGGGAGTGAGTAGTAGATGGTGTTAATTTTCATGTGGGTGGATTTGCCTCAGGACTGCAGTGTACTTCAGTGTCCCTGCTCGCCGATATCGCTCTCCTGCAGCCTTATTTGGCGTTTGCGCTTCCCGTTGTAGTGCTCGCCGTGCTGGAGATGGAGTAGGAGGTGTCAGGAGAGAATGTGTGTGACCCCCCCCCCCCCCCTTGAACGCACCCTGAACCTGTGGCTCGGTAGTAGCTGCTGCTTCACAATCAGCATCCTTACTCGTTAAGTTTATAGATAACAACAGGAATGGATTAATCTCTCCTCGAGTGTTTATGTTTACTGATAAAGATGGAGTGGATGTGTTTCATAATTCTGGTTTGTGTTGTTTTTAAGTTGATTAAGGTGCTGATTTCCGTTTGTCTATACTTTAATGATTAATGTCAGCGATATACTGATTAGTTTTAATTTAATTTTCATTCAGAACTACATTAATAGTTAGATGAATTCATCAGTTTTCCTTTTGGTTTTACAAAAAACTTGTGCTTACTTGTGAAAACACAGAATTTCAGCTGTCAGAGGTTTGAAGTTAAAGGGTTTTCTGTAATTTAAACGCACTCCACTGAGTCAGGAATTCTTAGGCTAATTTACATGTCATGGGTCTCTGAATGTTTTAAAATAGTAAACTTGGTTAAATATGAACATAATAAGGGAGTGGATTTTTTTTTTCGTTTCCCTTACATTTTTCCTCAAATTTGTGGTTGCTGAGGCCCAATGATGTAGTGGAACTCCCTTCCTATTTCCGCATGTACCCACAGACCAACGGTAATGTTTGTGTCCCATGTCAGCCATGGTTGACTTGTTCATTCTGGACGTTTCTCCCCAAAATTCAAAAGAAATAGGAAATTTCAACTAAATAGTCAACCTCCGATTTTTCCTCCAATCTGTTGTGATCAACAGTAATGGATCGAATAGCTTTTAAGTAGAGATTCAAGTATGTCAGTAAAATTTCTTTTATTTTCCATTTAATGGTATATTTACTAAATTGAAATCTACAGTGTGGTTGTTTAATATTGTTTTCATAGTGATGAGACAATACAGAGTCATGCACTATCTGTTTTTATCCCACTGGATCACATAAGTAAGACCCTTGTGAAGACACAAATAGTCCGAATGACGTCGAGCTTTGTGGGTTGTGTTTCATTTATGTGACACTTGCACTCACACGTGTGCAAATATATATTCTCATACATAAGCACATGAGCATGCTCAATTTAAACACACACACACACACACACTCACGCAAGCTGTAGTGTTGTCCTAGTTGTGCCCTACAGTCAGCTGAATCAGATTTCAGACGTGTTTGATTTCTTACTCAGATAAGGCTGATGAGACATATGAGACTCCAAGACATATTCATGTAACGTAAGCCTGCACATTGATGACGTAAGAATGAAGTATATGAGGCCCAAAAGGAACATTTGCAAAAGATTGTTATCAGATAAATGGGAATTTCTCTGCTCTGAGACATTTCCTGCCAAATGTCTTAACTTGTCTAGCAGAACAGAAAAAAAAAAACCATGACGTTACAAAAAAGGGAGGCGTTATTTTGGGCATCTGAAAGCGTTCTGAAAGTAAAAGACCTGCTCATTTTCTACATGGCTGATGTTAGAGCGCTGCCGAGATTTGGACGGGAATCAAACGCTACCGGTTTAATCATCGATACAGAAAAAAGAGCAACTGCCTCAAAAAATATCTGGTTCTTTGATCAAATGTCAAAGGTACAAGCCTGTGTAGATCAAAATATGAAGAAAGTAGTTGAATGATGATCCCCGGTGAGCACTTCGATAATAAACATCCATTTATATTGTGTATGTCACTAATGGCGAGTGGAAGCTAACAGAAACCTGTTGAAATATTCAGCCTTTTAAACCAGCTCACTGTTGGATTCTGTGTCAATTTTGGATGACTTGAGCAACTATGGTGCAGCGTTTTGCGCCCAAATATAATAACAGTGTGTTCTGAAGTTTCTACATATCTGATTTGAGCCTCTTACCTGCAACAGTACCTGGTGTTGTACTATATTTAGAGCTTTTTAGCCACCAAACTGACTCATACTTCTCCAAAACAAAGTTGAAATACTTCAAACTGATGACCACAACATAAACCTATAGCATTGTTAAATTATCCAGGAGACTCATGTGTTTCTAGGTTCATTAAGGATATCATTAAAGGAACAGTAAGACTTATTCGCTTTCTTGCTGAGAGGAAGATGAGAAGATCGATACCACTCTCATGTCTGTACGATGAATATGAAGCTACAGCCAGCGGGTGGTTAGCTTAGCTTAGCATAAAGACTGGAAACAGGTGGAAACTGCTAGCTTGGCTCTGTCTAAAGGTAACAAAGGAAATATAATGTGTTAATCAGAGGTGTTTGAGGGTAAATTTTGTTACCTGAGAGTAATATAAAAGTGCAAGAAAGCGTATGAGTGTATTTCCCAAAATGTCAAACTATTCCTTTAAAAGAAAATTTTGAAATGGGAATACAAACTGGAGAAGAAATTCTTCCAGCACCTGCAGCTCCTCCCACTTTGCAACTAATTTTTTTTTTATTTATTCAGTTTTTGTCAGTGGAATTTTACATTAAGGTCATATTATTACAATACTGGTATTGTTGAACTCTTTCAATTCACACAGCACACAAAAACACACATTTACACTCCTTGTGAGCGAGCATGTCTCTGCACAGGCCCAGCGTCTCCATAGTGACGAGATGGAGAGGAGGAGGAGGAGGAGGAGGAGGAGGAGGAGGAGGAGGGGGTAATGTAAACTAGGTAGAGAGAGGGAGAGCGCAGGGAGAGGGAGTGTGTGTAGAGAGAGAGAGAGAGGGAGAGAGAGAGAGAGAGCGAGTGCTCAGGCAGAGACATGTAGGAGATGTAGTCTAGCTGCCGCAAGCTGAAGAAAGAGGAGGAGTTGGTGAGCGCTGGAAATCTGCAGAGTGTGAGTGTGTGTGAGAGAGAGGGAGACAAAAGCTGGCGGTGAGGAGGCGAGGAGTAAAGCTAGGAAAGCGTGGCTGAAGAGAAGAGAGAGGAGAGGAGAGGAGAAGAGGAAGACAGACGCACTTGTCTTGGACAGCAAGAAAACAACCACCAAGAGCAAAAGAGGGAGAGTGCGTGAAAAGAAGACACAGGAGGAGACAGAGGGGAAGCAAACTGAAGACAACTCATTTGGAATAAGTGCCGTCTTGAAGAGAGGTAGGTCAGGACAGGGAAGGAGTGATGAAGAAGAGCAATATCTGTGTAAAAAAAAAAAAAAAAAAAAAAGAATAAGAGTAGGATTAGAGAAGAGAAAGAAGAGATACAATAATGAGCATTGATCCTTTTGTTCTTTGCTTGCTGTTGTTTTAAGCATCTTTCAGCTCTACGCTCAGCGAGGTGATTACAACATACAACACTGCTGACTAGGCTAATTCACTGCGTGTGTGACTGTGTGTGTGCACATGTGTGTGTGTGTGTGTGTGTGTGTGTGTGTATAGTGCAGGAGTTGGTGATAAATGTTTTCGTGCATCTAGTGTGTAGGAGTCTGTCCTCGAGCCACTTGAGAGAATGAGCTCAGCATTGAGGCACTGAAGCATCGATTGTGCTTTGATAAAACACAAGTTTGCATTGAACTCTCGCTGACATCGATACTTGTGTGTACAGTGTTTGTTTTTCGTTTTTTTTTTAACGTTTACTCAACTCATACCAACATCCAGAGATTAGGCCAAGTTTTCAGGTTTGTACATGTCAAAAGACGAGACTCTAGTTCCACATTGAGTCAAGTGAAGCAGAGAAAAAAAAAAGCAAAAAGCTGTTACTACTACAGCTAAATCCACTCAATTACAACTGCTGGCCTAATTTGTGTCCTATCCTCATTTGCATGCATTTAGAAGATGGCGAGAGAAGTGAAATCTGGGACAAGACTGAGCAATAATACAGTAGTTAAATAGATGGATGTTGTGACGCTTCCAGTTAGTTTGGAAGAGTAAGTGCAGTAGGAGGCTGACTTCCAACACAGGATACATATTTAACTGATAATCACTATGTATGACAGAAACCATTTTTTTACCACCTGGAAGGCTACACCACCGTCAAATGACATATTATTTTACTCAGGTTTTAGCTCAAGTCTGGCTGGATTCATCTTGGTTGCCCATATTTGAACCAAGAATCGATCAAGCTTCCTTAAGTTAATATTTTCGAGCCTCTGTGGTGATGATGATGAAGAGATTCAAGGCAACAAAGTGAGAAATAAAGAAAAGAAAGTAAGTCAGACTGTACTGTGCGGAGAAGGAATGAGACAGGTCCCAGCAAGACGGTGGAGAGAAAAGTATTTTTCTTCTCTCGGCTGTCGGAAGAACAGGCTGGACCGACAGAAAAGATTGAGTTGAAAATCCTGCCAGATGCTCTTTACCTCAGACGTTGCTCATTCAATCATAATCCAGCCTCTTGTTCATCGAATCGCCACCACGGCGAGTTATTACAATAGATTCCCCTCCGCTGACCGGCATTAGTCAGTAGGTAGCCCCAGACAAACCGCAGCATGATGAATGATGCTTCCTGGACAAAGTCTTTTAACGTAACCGGGTGATTTATGCAAACTGATTAACTGAAAAAACATCTATTTTGGTTGTACTACCAAAAATTCAACTAGTTCAATAACTCTATTTATATGAGGAAGGGAGACTTTATTTTCAAAGTGTTGACATCTTCTTTTAGAAATAAACTGTCATTCAACAGGAGTGGTAGGCAGACGTCTGTTTATCTACACAGAATATAAGTCAGCACATCTTTTTTTAATCCAAAACTTTTGTCCTCATTGGTAGGTTAAGTTTAAATTCTTGGAATTTACGTGGACACGTGTGTCGCGTGTGAAACATATGAGTGGCGACTTGAATAACCTCAAAGTGAGAAGGGTATAGCTGCTTGCTTTAGGTTTGTTCTATCTATAGCGATACAGCTTTGACCATAGTATTGGATGCTTTTGATATTTGGCTACATTTACACCGCTACTCTGATGAGGCTTTTTGCAGGTTTTTTTGCCATGTCTGACACAGATCAGGAGGCGGCTGCACCAGCTCTTCGTAAACTCAAACTTCAGCAAATTATAACATAAATGTTACAAAGTGTAGATTTACACATCATTAAATTAAAACAGGTTGTAACGCATAAAGTAGTTCATACGTAAAGATTTGTTTTTACCAAATATTTATACCAAGTAATTGCCAGGCGTAAATGTTCTGTAGCTAACTGAACCAACTCACAGAGCTGACTCTTCTCTAACAGAGATTTTTAAGTACATTTCACAATAATCACTCTACATGTATATCTCAAATTACAAGATGTCATGCTAATAATGTCATTTAGGTTTACCAAAATCTGATATTTTCCATTTATTCTGAACTGAATGAGTACTACTACCTCTGACACACATATTTCTCCATGTAATAGTGACTACACTAACAATGAATTGGATTCACCCCCCTAAAACTGTTATTTTTGGAAGTTGTGCTACAGATTGTGGCGCTATTTCTTGTTTACATAGATTACTGCTTTTGACTGGATGGCCCAGCAACCAATTAACACATTCCTAAAGTCTTGTTACACAAATTTAGTAATATATCTAATATCCAATGTAAATGTTGGAAAGAGATTACCATCTAACACACCACTGGCTACTCCTGCATGTTTCTTTACTTGGACTGATTGCTGGAAACAAGTAGCCTACTTCAGTTTCTTAACTCAGCCACTCACAAGGAGTTCACAGCATGGTGCCATCCAAAGCTGTCCCTCAGCAGCTTAACATATGAACATATGGCTGCTACAAGTGTCCTATTAACCTGATCTTGTATCTGTAGCCCCCCCCCCAACCCTAACTCAAATAGTTTATGTACTGTATGTGACACGCTACACTGACTCTGACTGGGAACAGCTGTTGTATGTGAGCCAACCTCTGCAAGGTACAGAACAACATCAACATCATTGGACTGTGCTCTCTCTGCTGCTATGTGAACCCTTTCTGTGTTATGTCATATGGTAGCGCACACATCACACAAGCTGCACAGGTCACATACAAGTGATATAAACATGACTGACAAAATATCTCACCTTTACCAAATAACTGATTTAAGCATCAAGACCTGTTGGTTATGAAAGAATTTTCTTATTATTATATGCACAAAATTCTAACACTCACATTTTTATTGTGTTAGAAAACCAGAGGTGGATAATCTCTTTGAAGTACAGCCAGATAGTATTGCACACTCATGAACACACAAACACACACATGTTTGCTAATGTCATTTTTTGGGACATTACATAGACTTACATTAATTTTCTGGAGACAACTACTTGCCTAATCCTAACCTTTATCCTAATCTTAACCACTGACCCAAAAATCAGCTTTTTGCAAATTGAGGACACAGCTTTTGTCCCCAATTGGACAAGCCGTCCCCAATTAGCTGGTCTTTACTCTGAAATTTGTCCCTGAAAGTAGCCTATGACAGACACACACACACACACGTGCGTGTGAATTGACACAGCCTGGTGCCTTAGGAGAGCTTGTGCTCCTCTGCAGTGTGAAAATCGGTTCCATCTTGGGGCTTTGAAGTATTTATTAACCCAGAAAAATATCATACACCATTTCCTCTCTCATCTCATTGGGAATTCAATTCATGAGCTCCTCTGTGTGTGGTAAAAATCTGTGTGTGTGAGTGAGTGAGTGAGTGAGTGTATTCGCAGAAGACGAGCTTTGAGAGATCTTGTTTCAACCTTGATCCTGCAGCATTTGGCTGTGTTTGCACACACACACATACACACATACACACACACACACACACACACACACGCAGACACACATACACAGTGTGCTTCCAGTCATAGTTACAGTTCTCTTGCTATTAATGGAGATACATCTGTCTCCATGTAGGCGGGCTTATTAATGCATCACTCTCATTGGCTGCCTGTTCTCGTAGCACTGAAATGAGCCTTCCTATTGGTCCCTCTTGGACATCATTTTTGACACATCACCCTTAACTGCAACTCCCCTCCGCTCTCTGGTTGCCGGGCAACCAGTGGTCTCTGGTTTCCCTCCACTGCCCCCCACCTCAATGTGGTGTGTGTGTATAAATGTATGTGTGTAGGAGAAGCTGTGGTTCTAAACAGAGCAGAGAGATGATGCTGAAGCCAGGACGTCGCTGTGATGAACCCGGCTGAGCTTACGCTTGCTTGCTTTCTGAGGGGATATAGGCTGTGTTTCGAGCGTGTGTGTAATCCATTGAGAGTCCAGGCAAATCGATACTAATCATTCTAGTTGAAAAGCTCCACCTCCAAACAACACACACACATCAGGTGAGGGATGGAGGATGGAGGGAAGAGAGAACGAGGGAGAGGGAAGGTGGCTGGCTGTGATTAAGTATTCAGGGTTAGAAAAACGTCAATAATCAGGGTGAAAAATGAGCCAAGCGTTGTTGCTGTAAATATCCACGCCTTCACACACGCTGAGCGCTTTATCCACATATCCTCAATTCTTTTCTACTGTAACGCAAACCTTATTGATCAAGATGGAAGCTAGATTTGACTTTTGCCCTCTTTTATATCCCTTCTTAGCCCACAGATCCAGCACTGCAGCTCAGACACAATTATTGGCTGACATTAAGTCTCCAAGTTCTGTTTCTTGCACAAAGCCACTTAATATGACTGTAGTAATCTTACTACTCACCCAGGAGTGTATCTACCCCACCCACCCAGGAAACTTCTGACTAGCCATCAGCCAAATTCTTAAATTTTTTCAACATTATGGTCTAGACGGTGTTTAAAGTCTTCTCCACGCTGCTAGACACATAAGTCTGGGGGAGAATACTAAACCTCTTTTATTATCATTTAATTAATACATTTTTCTAACCTAGAAACAGTCCATTTTTTAGATATATAGTTCAAATAATATCATCCTGTAAAATTCCAACAGGTGGAATACGCTTGTAACCGTAGGACGTAAATTCCTCCTTGTGTCATTAAACCCCCCAAATTCCCAGAAATATTACAGGAAAACACAACCTCGGTGTCCTCGATGGTACAACGGCCCTATACTCAACCTCTACGATGGCATTGAGACAGACATGGGCTATTTTCTGATCAATATAACCGTTCGATTGACCTGTAATATATTCTGACCCAGGCAATTTAAGTAACCCTATGCCAGTGATTCTTTGATCTGCAAAAATCGATGCCGGGATTCTTCAGAGGGTTGAGGGCGGGGGAGCAGAATTGAACCCCAGTTGCTCTACTGGGAGATGTCGCCTGCGGGGATGCAGAGGTCTGTTGATATCACGGAAGTCACGACCTCATACTCTACAGGGGAGAGGTGACTGGTTATATTGACGTGAGCCCGGAGGAGGTAGACTCACACCGCGAAAGCTAACAAACAAAGACGGACCAATCACATGCAGTTGCCATGGCTGAAGAGAAGAGAAACTGTTTTAATGTACAACTGCAGAACCTCGTCTTTTATTACAGAGACACACGATTTATTCTTTCTGTCTATTTTCTTTTAGCCTTTCCCTCTGTCATCTGGATATAGCGAGAGGGGAGCGGAGTGAAAATAAGGACAGAGCGGTTGGGAAAGGAGGGATGTTGTGCGAGAGCAGATGATGAGAGGTAATTTGAGGTCAAGGGAATATGGTCAAAGTGAAAAGGGATATGAGGGCAATGAAAGGGGCGGTTAGGTGAGTCAATGTAGAATTAACTGGAGCAGAGAGTCTGATGAAAGCGTTTTTACTCCCTTCCTTCTCCATCATTAAAACTACGTGCTAGTTTGAGCACAGACAGTGACTGGACTGTTGGTTCCCTCGCTGGGTTTTCTGCTCCAGTGAGCTGACCAGCTTCCAACCTCCCCTCCAGTAGGCAACAGAGAAAAGGCTTTTTGTCTCCGACGTCCTGAATGAGAGAGGTCGTTGTTAATGTCCCAAATCACCGACAATTTCTACTGAACCCTTATTGTTGCACAGTTTTCTTTACAAAATGTTATTTCTTATCATAAACCCAGTGTTACTATGTGTTCTTCTTGTGTGTAAAGAGGTCAGTATGTTCTCGTGATTCTCTTGTAGGTTTAAAACACGTTTCAGGATCTTGAAAGCTGCGTCTAAGACAAGCGAGTTTATCTCGAACCCACTGGGAGCCGCTTTGCTTTTGCGCTCGTCGCTAAATTAAAAAGCTTGAAGGTGAAACGATTGACACGCACACACACACAAACGTTTTAATGGCAAAAGAATCAGATAATTCACAGTTTAATTCGTGTGAGTAAGGTGACAGCAGGCTACGCCGCGTCCTTCAGGCTACAGACAGGAGATGGCTGCGAGAGAGCACCACTCCGTTACCCGTATGTGTGGCGGCTAATCCGTTAATCAAGCCTGTTCAATCTGGGCTAACGGGACTGTTAACAGGATTAGTGCATTGATCGGCAAACACAGACACACACACACACACACACACATACACACAAGACACAAACATAGCGGCCCAGCCAGACACTGCAGGCAAACAGCGCCCCAAATCACCTCATACTACGGTAATAAAATCAAGACTGGAGGGTAAGTCACCCTCGTTGGATGCTGTAGCTGCTCAGCGGCACCGCTGTTACACTGCAGTATGTTCAGAGAGAAAGACAGAAACAGACGGATAGGGAAAGAAAAGTCATTTAGAGACGCATCAAATCATGTCACGTCACAAAAAATGTATTTAGAGACGGTAGGTGAGCAATTTTGACAGTAACTAAAGCCACTATGATACATATGTTCATGTTTTGTACGATATTGATACCAATCATACCAATATTAGATAATTCAGTCATGTTTATCCATACTTAAAATACCATAATTTTGAAAATTAGTATAAAGTTTTTTGCAAAAATCATTTTTCAGTCTACACTCCTAAGTCGCCTAGTTTCTGAAACCAGGACCGAATGTTTATATCTTACTGATCTTACTTCCAAACAGTTTCAAAACTTTGATATGAGCTGTAATGTATTTAAAAATCACTGTTCCACTCGTGGGACGCTAGCACTGTGTAGAATTTGTGACTGAATGAATACGGATATGTAATACATGTGTTGACAGATAAGACTCTCATCTTTTTGGTCATCTCGTAGAGGTACAATATACAGCAGAGTATATAACTGAAAGCTTAACCATGGTGTCAGTCTACCTTCAGACTAGTCTGGCAGTCTAGCAGTGTAATAAATATTTTACCAAGCATCTAACAATAAAATTGTAGTCTATTTGTTCACATTCAGGCACACTTGAAAGATAAAACTGATATTCTGTAGTTTTTATTTTAAACAAATCTCATGAAAACACCAACAGTTAACTGATCCTACTACTAAGTGTTGTCTGTGTTGCAATGGGTGACATGTTCCTTCATTGTGATGAACATGGACATTGTAGTTTATATCAGAGAGTCCAACATAAACCATCCTGCTGTTGTAAATACTTACTGGACTCTAGAGCACCAGATGTGCATCAATTTGCAGCTAAAAATAGTCCCAAACAAATACACTATTAACTACTGTTTGAGTAACATTTGCTTGAAACTACAGTGCTCAGCTTTTTTATGATTTTTTTTAAGGGAAACTACATATTTGTGACTTGTTTTTGAAGATATACAGTATGTCTTCAGTAGGAGCCAATGGGCTTGGGACAGAGAGCCACAGAGTAGGGAAATCTTGAAAGTATTGCGAGATGAGCTGACATCGTTGGTTTTGGTCTTTTTATTGGATTGATTGCCAGTAAGATATAGTTATCTTTAAAGAGAAATACAGACTATACAGACAAAATGGGTTAAATTAAGTTGACATTGCCGTGTCAGCATCCATCAAATGTTTGCTGCGCCTGCACAATACCTGCATAGACAGAAATGTCCGTGTCCGTTCAGCAATTTCTGTTTTATTTCTTTTTTTTTTTTTTTCCAGCTGACGTTGTGTAAGCGCTGTTGACACCCGGTTGCCTTATCAAGGTTATATCATCAGAGCTCACTGAGTTGATTTGAATAGAGTTAAGCTTAAATGAATGCGTGGTGGACGGCGATAGCGGTGAATGGAAAAAGGGGTGGAAAGGAGTGTATGCGGTGGTGGCTCAACACTTCCCTTGTCAGTATATACAGCTGCTATGAATATAATTTACATGCAAATGGAGAGATGCTGCAGTCAAGCATCACAGAGTGTGAGTGTGTTTTAACAATAATGGTTGGGTTGCATTTAAATTCTCATCCATTCAGGGATAACAATATAATCTTCTTCCCCAGGCTCTAAAACAGCTGTTTGAGCTGTTTGTGTGTTTGTGTGTATGTGTGTGTAAGTACACATCCACGTGCATGTAGATTTTTTTTTTTTTTTTTTCCTTTCTCTTTTTTTGGGATGAGTTTGTGTGGGTGACTGCTGCTGCGGCTCTGTGTTGCCATGGTGACAGTTGAACTTCAGGATGAGGTTGAGGCTTCTACCGTAGTTGAAGTTGATGCTGTTGCATAAGGCAAAGTGTAACACACACACACACACACACACACACACACACACGCAGATAGACACTCAGATACACTTGGTGCGAGGCGATTACCGTTGCTCTTTTCTGGAACGTGTCTGTATTGATGAAACAGGCCGTGTGAGGACTAGTGTCACGCTACTGACCCTCAGGAGACAGACACAAGTAAGAGACTGAATATTTCATGACCTTTACTGCATACTGTGAGAAATCATCCCGGCACTTTTGTATACTGTATAGTTAAGTTTTAAGCCCTAACTTTTTTTTTTCCCTTACAAGAGATCCAATAAATTCATCTAAAGTAAGTTAATATCACCTGTTTGTAATCTGACATTTTTGAACTTTTAGAAAGCTACACTGTAAACAGCACTGTTAGAGATCATTACTAGTAGAGCGATGCAACATATTCTCTAAAGCTCTTAAAAACTGCATTGGAAACAACTGTTTTAAAAAGTTAAAAGCATGATATTAAGACAAAATCACATTATTTTAATGCACCAAGTTTAGTGAGCCAATGTAATTTTAGTACAAAGAGACAGAGAGACGCTGTATGGATGGATCACTGATACTGTGTCCATTAAGGGCAGTTATTAATAAATTATAGCTGTTTTTGTCTTTATAACAAGTGAGTGAACTAATCTTGGGTGAAGTTATGTCACTTGATTGCAGTTTTACTATTTTTAGTAATGTCCCTAAATCAAACACAATATTCTATTTACCAGTGGAGCAATAACATCACTGTTATCACTCATTTCTAGAGGAACTTTAGAGGAAAACTATCATTTTTAAAAGTTAAAAGCCTGATAATGAGACAAAGAAGCGTTATTTTTTTATTACGTTTCATGATACTGACACTTGTTTATAGAAAAGATTTATGAAATGTCATTAGAAAAGAGCATTTTGGAAAGTTGTATGATAAAGACAAAATCATTACAGACTACATTTATTCATTCAAGTATAAATAAGGTACAATCCACGATAGATCAGGGAGAAGTCTTTGAGAATAAGTACTGTAAAGTACATAGCAAATGACTTTTTTTTTAAAAAAGAGAGCTAGAAAATGAGAGACAGGGTGAGAAAAAGCATATTGGACGAGTAAGTACTCTCAGAAAAAAGTAGGTCTTCAAGCCATTTTTCAAGACAGAAAATCACATGATGTTAATGCACCAAATTCAGTGAGTCAGTGTCATTTTTACTAAAGTACAGAGACGGACTGAGAGAGACAGAGGGAAGGAGACGTCCGGGTAGTATCTCTGACATTGTGCGTCCATAAAGGACGATGGAGAAGAGAGAGAGAGAGAGAAAGTGAGCTATGAAAGCCAGAAGAAGAGAGGGAGAATAAGAGGGGGAAAGAGTACAAATTGGTGGAGGGGGCACCGGGCAGCCATAATGCGCCAATTAGTTCCACTACCCGTTAGTCCCAGCTCTGCTCTTGGTTTCCCTTTGATCCATCTAATTTTAACAATTATAATACATTGTTTCCATGCAGAGAAGAACAGCGTAGGATGGAGTTTAACCCGTTGATAGCTGTTTTTTTCTAACATATCTCACTATTCAAACTGTCCTTTTTCCTCATTTACTGTATGATATGAAATAAAGTGTCTAAATTTTTAATGGAAACCATGAGAGTGAGCATTTTTGGGCTTGCTTGATAAATTATGCATTGATTATTTACATGCAGTTTGCATATATACACTTTATTATGCATGGGAAATGGTTTATTTATGTTCTGTTTGTGTGTTTAGGTTTATGCACACACAGATAAAACCAAAGCGTGCTCTTCCTACGCCACTGTTCCCATTGTACGTTTGTATTTTTATGTTTCTCCAGCAGATGTAGGGGCGTAATTGGTGCTGGAGATGATTAAGTATGTGTGTGTCTGTCTGTAAGTTGCGCTGACTCAAAGCAAGACTCATTACACTCGCAGCAAGGCCTCACATTGAGGCTAATTACCACCTTTTGCCCTGAAGACACACACGTAACACACTCACAAACACACATTCTCTCACACTTGCACATACCTTTATTGGAAGACCTCCAATGGCAGCCCCATAAAACCAGGCAGGAGTTTGTTGTCTGCTGGTGCCAGAAGGTGCAAACAACATCCCTGCAGAAGGCTGCCATGTTCCAGCTCGTCTCTTTAGAAAAGCCAGTAACTGGCACAGTCAGTGGATGCCTAGTGACCAGAGAAAGAATGAATGCTTTCATACAAGTCCAAGTGTGTGTGTGTATGCGCGTGTGTGTGTGTGTGTGTGTGTGTGTGTGTGTTTTCATCTCCCATTTGTGCCTGTGTAATGAGTGCCTGGGGAAAATCAATACATTATTGCAAATATGCCACAATCTCATATTGCTAAATTTGCATTTCATGACTGTCGGTACAAAAACTCTCAGCGCTCGCTAACAATGTTTTCTCAAATGATGCATTTAACGAAAAAACCTGAAAATATGGTGATAGTTTTGGTTTGTGTTGGAATTTGGTGTCTTGAGGTTATAGTGTATTAATCCCAGAGCTGTTTTACATGTTCATGGTAAATCCAAGTTAACTCTTCAGTCTGAATTCTGACCATTAATGTGATGTGGCATTTTCTTTTTGAAGCTGCGGATAAGAAACAGGTTGTGAGAAATATTATTTATTCACTTTCTTGAGTTAGACAAGAGAATCAAGGCTACTTTCATGCCTGTGCGCTAATGTGAATGAAGCTAAAGCCGTTAGCTTAGCATAAAGGCTGGTACCAGTATCCTTTTTATCATTTCTGTTTGTGTTCAGATTAAACAAATGAGGCTCAATGTGTTCATTACTGACTGATTGAACTTTGGAGAGACTAGAGAGGCTAGCTGTTTTCCTGCTTCCAGTTTATGCTAAATTAAGCTAATCTCCTCATGGCTCAACCTCCACACTTGACATAAATCAGAATGAAAGCATATTTTACAAAATGTCAAACTTTTTTAGCTGTTTTAAAGTCTTTTAAGTCCAAATCCAGTCTCAAGCTAGTTTAAAATCAGGTCTCATGTCGCTTAATCCTTCATTTAAGAAGAAATGATTAAGTCTTTCTGATCTGACAGTTAAAATGAGAGCATTTTCTTTTCAAAGCTGTGTTAATAGTATCTTTAGATAACTGAGACCACGTCCTTTCCATGCCTAATAATTCAATATTCAAGATATGTTGCTAGGCACGGCTTGCCTGTCGCTGGCTTATTTACTTTTAAATGCTTCAAGATTTTACTATGTCAAAGCCTACAAGTCAGGTCTTCAGGCAGTGAAGTCCAAGTCCTGATATTTGTGAGTTGAGTTTGGCTCGAGTCTCTGATAAATTCTTGTTATTCAGATACTTTGCTGCCTTAAGGAACAACAATTTGATATTAATTTGGCTGAACAGAAAAGATCAGAGTCGTAAATTACAATAGAATTACCAACTAATTTAATCAGTCTTTCCATGCCTGCCTCTTGATTATGTGTGTCTCTGCGTGAGTGTGTGTGAGTCTCATACAGGATACGTCACTGGTATGTGTGCATCTAACGTCACAACTAACAGCTTGAACACAGCTGTCCGAGCCATGTTGATTATGTAATAATAATAATAATAATAATAATAATAATAATAATAATAATGACATGATGTATGCATTTGCTGAGGGGCCTTTTATATCATTATGCATTCATTAGTGCTTCCCTGAGAGCTCTGCAGTGCACTCCGGTGTTTTACTCTGTGAAACTCCTTTTCTGGATAGCACTATTATCCTCTATTTGAGGCTGATGATGATGATGATGGTGGTGATAATTTGTTACCTTTATGCAGTTTTTTGATATAATCTAGTGTTATCCAGTCTGAAAGCCTTTGAACACTTGCTCTCTATAAAAGCTGTTTTAAATTATGCAAATGAGAGTAAGAGTCATCATTTTTTTTTGCTAGCGCAGTAGCTTTTGACCCAGCATTTCTTGTGAATTTGCAGAAAAAAACAGAACAAACACATCCTAACTTTTTGTATGCTACAATGTAGGGATGTAGCTAATGAGCCAATAATCCAAAAATTGTTTATAAAATGTCAGAAAATAGTAAAAAATGCCAAATCACAATTTCCCAGAGCCAGAGGTGACATCATCAAAATGTTTTTATTGTCTGACCAACAGTCCAAAACCAACAGAAATTCAATTTACAATGATATAAAATAGAGAAAAGCGGCAAATCTTCACATTTCAGAAGCTGGAACCAGCAACCAGTTTGGACATTTTTGCTTCATAAATGACCTAAATCATGTCACTGAACCTTTAATGTAATTTAATGGTTAATATTTTGTCTTTATTCAGGTATTGAAGATCAGCCTTATTGGACACAGAAAACGGATCTTGGCCTCGTTGGGGGACCGGCTACACGAAGACACCCCACAGAAACCTCCGCGGGCCATCTCCCTACGGGTGAGTGAGTCTCAGTGAGCGGACTGTGTGTTGTATGAACCATGATGACTCTGGGTAATATCTGAATTACTGTGGATTCGAATTACTATGAACTCATCAGACAGAGAAAAAAGCACTTGGTCCGTTCCCAGATGGCTGCGTATTTCTCTGAGGGAACTACAGCCTCCCCACTGCTGCTGTTACCGCCCAACTGATTACCCAAATCTCTCAGGCAGGCACAAAATGGCTGACCCACTGCAGTTTCCTCCCTGCCGGCATGTCCTGGATACTAATCACAACGAACCGGCTTTCCCTCTCCCATCGGGTCTACGCTCTAATGTCTTTATAATAGTATCTTGCTCCTTGTGTTTTTGAGCCAGGGGAGGCCCTCTGCTTCACGAGTTTTCTGCTCCTGCAAACATCCCAAACTGTCCGCTGTGTCTCAACATGTTCATGTGAGAATTGCAGTTTTGTAATAAGCCTCAAAATAAGTGAAAAAAAATAATCACTGGGGTTTGTTATTGATTAATCAGTTGATTCTTTTTTTTAGCTGAGTCAATAAAACGTCAGAAAATACTAAAAAAATGCCTGTCACTGTCTCCCAGGACCCACAGTGACGTCCTCAAACTGCTCGTTTTGTCTAGCCAACAAATACAAAGTTATAAAACTTCAGCTCACATGGTCCAGAGAGGAAAATGAAGAAATTCCTCAGAAAAAAGCCTCTTCTATTAAGTTTTCTCACATGTAATCAACTGAAAGTGTTTAACCTCTCAGGAGAAATAACTCACCTTCCAGTGTATAAGACAATTACACCAATAAAACACAGAACAGTCCTGATTCTTTTGTGAATTTTAGTCTCTGCTCAGCTTGTAAAACCTCTTAAATGAGCATCATTTTCAAGAGTCTAGCTGATGCTTTCACTTAAAGTGACTCACACTGAGCAGACACGGCTTGGCGTTGTGCTTAAAGACAGTCTGATGGACCTGCTGAGACCTTCTGGTAACTGGACAAGATCCTCGTCCCCAATTTTACAAAGCAATTTTCGATACGAGTACACAGCAGTGTGGCGACACCGTGGCTGAATAATAAAATGTGACAACGCACAGTGAATGCAATTGCCCTACTTATTGTACTTACAGCAGTGACACAGCACATTATAAAATGATGTGTGTCCCCCCCCCCTCCCTCTCTTAACTCCCCCGTCTGTCCCAGGAGCCCGGCGGGAACCACACTCCTCCCCAGCTCAGCCCGTCGGTCGGCCAAGCGGCGTACACGGCGGGGGTCCCGGGTGGATCTCTGGACGTGCAGCACCTCATCATGCAGGCGGACGCCCGGCGCAGGCAGCGCAGCAATGACAACTACTTCGAGGACGTGCCGCGATCCAAGCTGGAGCGACAGATGGCCCAAGTCAGCATGGTGAGGAAAGGGGAGGAGAGGATGGGTGGATGAATGGAGGCAGGGAGAGGAAGAGAGAGATGGACTCGAGGAGATTATTATGAATGATCATAGATATACATCAGACTGGCTTAATAGTTCAAGGAAGAGTCATGACGTTCTCCTCAATGTCAAAAAACAACAAATATTTACTCCTGTTTAAATGTTTGCTAAAAACTACAGTACCCAGCTTTAATGCTAGACTTATCCTTTATTAACAAATGTGTTCTTTGAAGTTCTCTCTCTGCTGTAATCTACTCATAATAGAAAAAGTTTGTTGGAACCTCACTGCTAGATGCCACTAAATCCGACACACTGGTCCTTTAACTAATGAGGCTTCAAGCGGTATCACATTTCCAATCAGGAAAAGTGGAATAAATCTTAATCATAAATGAAATATCACAGCAATTAACTGCTGATCTCTAACAGATACAAGATGCGAGCCAAAAATGTTTTATCTGCCTGTTTGGTTGTTGGAAATCCAACATTAATAATCTGCAGCAGGCGGACCATCTGACACCAGCAGCCATCTTTGCTTGTTTAGAGCTCCTATAAATTTTACGAATAAGGAAATTTATGCCTGAAACTTTGTGCGATAAAATGTTAAATCACAATTAACTGGATAAAGTGCAACAGTTATTTTGCTGTACTTAAAATCAGGCATAATCTCCTGTAATCTGTCTCTGATACACACACACACACACACAGAAGCTGCTTGTCATTATAGAAAAACATGTATTTTCAGCTTCTATATCAGATGATTTAATAGTCTATAGTTTTGCGTAAACAAGACATACAATTCATAAGCCTCTCATCATCTTTCCAGCCAATTGTACTCTCATCCAAATGCAAAATTAGAACTTTATGACTCCCAATCAACAACGGCACAATGACTCACACACACACACACACTTAAACATGAGCATGAGGCAGCAGCTGTGTTTTGATTCAGTATGATTAGGGTCTTTTTTGTGTCTCCGTGTGAATCAAAGAGCTTATCAGTGCAGACCAACACACACTTATGGTTACACCGGTGAATCTCTTCAGTGTGTGTGTGTGTGTCACAGTGGATCCCTGTTTTCTAGACATAACACTGTGAGGTGGCACTGATGAGTCAGCTTTGTCAGAATAGAAGGCAAACAATTAGAGAAAAGAGGAGAGATCTTTATTTTCTGTTTCATTACCCTTCTTCTCTGACTGTCACCACATTTTATGGCAAATGTTTGTCCTCCCAAGTCCTCCATGTGGCTCTTCCCTCACCTTCTGTTCTTTTCAGTTCCTCGTTATTTTGTGCAACAGCTGACTTCTTTCTTGACGCATCTTTGGCCTGTATCGCAGCACATTAAAAACTTGAAGATTTCCAGCGGAGTCCCTCACTGTGGTCAAAGAAAGTGGGAAGATTGGTTGTAATATTATTAAGCTGGTGTAGTTTAGCATAAATTTGGCTGATGCTGGTTTCTAAAGGCTTATCCCCAGGCTGTTTATCCAACATCTTTGCATCTGATTATAAGATCTCACCTCCACAGTCCCACGGCAACTTTCTAACGGGGATTTTAACACACAAGCAATCAGATATGGAAATGCACATAAACATGCACAGGAGGCCACTTCACACACACAAAGTCTGGCACAAGAAAAATCATCTGGTTTCATTTTTCAAAGAATGAAAAGACCATAAAACAAGCTTAATTGTTATCCACAGACATCTGAGAAGTATGCAGATGGGATTAAGGTATTTCCTTTGTTTAAAAGGTGAAAGCTTACTGGGTGAAAGAGAGGCGAGCAGCAGCTAAAGGTCTTAAAGTGAGCTAAAGTATGGGAACGTTTAGAAGCCGAGCATAATTCATCCGAGTTTAATTTCCTCTTGGATGTTCTGTGAAGCGTGTCCTTTGAAGGCATGTTAATGTTCATGTCGGGAAAGCTGTTACATTAAGAATTTACACTCGAGCTCGGCGCGC